>NC_048899.1:25163560-25513996 GCF_011077185.1 Oxyura jamaicensis | reverse complement strand
TTCTCATCCCCCAGCCCTCCAAG
The DNA here is from genome assembly GCF_011077185.1 of Oxyura jamaicensis. Taxonomy (NCBI): domain Eukaryota; kingdom Metazoa; phylum Chordata; class Aves; order Anseriformes; family Anatidae; genus Oxyura; species Oxyura jamaicensis. The sequence continues at coordinate 25,513,973 of NC_048899.1, read as the reverse complement.
ACACAGTGCTGGGTTAGGCCAGGCCAAACAGCAGAAAGGAGCTGAGTGTTGGCTGCCGCTGCTCTCTGACCACGCCGTCTGTGCAACGCTCGCCTCTCCCCTGGCTCAGGGACTGCAAAGCTCCCGGCTGCCATGAGCCCCACGCCTGAAGCGAGCATAAGACTAAAGGCATCGTGTGCTCGGCTTATTTTCGGCCATGTGATTCTGTTTAATGAACTTCTCCTTCACTGCTCTAAGTGCCTGCTTGGAGACTTGCCACTCACCTTCATTTTCCTGCAAAATCCTCCCAAAGAACTTATTTCTTGAGGATTAAAGCTCAAAGGATAAATCACACCACACACACACGAACCGTGCTGCCTGGCTGACCGCACCAGTGCTGGTGAAAAGCCAGGCTGGGCAGGTCTGCCAGTGCTGCCTCCCAGGACCCGTGGCAGCGAGGTTTGCCCCACAGACCTGCCAAACTGGGAAGCTTGTCCATGAGATGGCAGAGAGCAGCTGGCTATTGCCTGGTCTCTCCTGCCTTGATCAGAGATCAAGTGAGCCGGGTACGTTTTCCACTCTCCACATATGCAACTCCTCATCACAAACAGATTCACTTCTGAGTCATGCCCATCTCACCAAGCTCCTGTGTGCAGGGGGGGGGAGTAACCCAAGCCGCCTTCCTCAAGCTAAGAGGCAGCAATTAAACAAACCTTCAGGTCTTACTCTAATTTCTCTGATAAAGGTTTTGCAAAACACACCACTGAATGGAGGTTAGTTTAATCTGAAGCACAGTCTCCCTTTTATTTCAGACATCCAGCCAGCTGGAGGGATGCAAAAGGCCCACTTCCAAGAGCTGTACATGGGATTTTAGCAAGCTGCAATGCTGGTGTGGGTTTGTGCTATCTGATACAGCAAACCCCGTGGACACAGCATGCTCTCTGCTGCCATGTCAGGCACATCGCTCCACTTCAGCTGCTTAGCAGAACGCCAGCAATCTCACGGGAGAGGCTGCCAGACACATCTGATTTTTCAAGCCAAAGGTTAACAAGAGAAATCAAGGTGCCTTGGCTGTATTTGCTTTCTTAGCTGCTCACTTAAGCAGAACCGTGCGGCAGGAGGCAGTTGACGCAGCAGGACAATTAGGTGACTCCTCCAGCTCCGTTTCTTTTTCAGTCTGTTCTAGCAGCTGAAAGAGCAACAGGGCTTAGAGCGTGCCTGGTAATTGCAGAGGTACGACCACAGCAGTTACCTAAAACAGCACCATTTCCCAGGTTTCTTTTCTTTCCTAGGGTGAGCAGCTGAGCGTAGCTTTCCTTGAGCTTACAGTTTTTCCTCACTGCTTTCACTGCTTGCTCCACGGCACGAGTCAGGGCTGCTAACAAGAGGAACAGCTGCCAGCTTGGGTTCAAAGCTAGAGAACACAGAGAACCATAACCTCCGCAGTCTGTATTCATGGTCCTGGTGTTCTCAGCTTCATCCTAAGCACAGACCACATCATCTCAGAGACAGCTTGGCATAGGGAACGGAGTCTTTCCTGAATCTCTGAAGATCCTGGAGTCAAGTGACCCCAACGGCTACCAAGAGACAGCAAACAGAGACCTCTGCTTTACGCGCCCCAGACACAAATGAAGTCAGCCAGGCTTTTGCACGGTCTGAATCTGAGAACACACCCTGCTTCACAGTGCACTGAAGGATTTTCAGTGCTGCCATGCTGCAAATACTATACCTTTTACCAATAATACTTACAGCTAGTGATATAACGTACTGCTATTGACATTCCGTTGTGCACAATTCTATCTTTTCACCAAAGCAAAATTAGCCACTTAAAAAAACGTGGAGAAACTCCTAGCACAGTAAGTAGCCATACCTTGGCTTTCCCTTCTGCCTAACATGCTTTCCTCTTGGCTGCCTGGCTGGGCCAAGCAGACCGGTAACATCCCCTGACACCACAGAAGGGCGAGGGGACCCCAGGCAGTGCAGAAAGCTCCCATGAGAACACGCACATCAGAGGTACCTCCAGATTCTCCCAAAGGTGCCACCCTGAACTATTCCCCAACATTTCCTCCATGCCACTGCATTCAACACAAGTTTACCCAGCTCATCTATGGCCACGTCCAAAGTATCTCCACCACTGCCTTTGTTTCCAGAAAAAGAACAGGTCTTGGCCATGGTCAGGGCTGGCTGATTAGAGAGCAGCCCGAAAGTATACGTTTGGTACCCACATGTTCCTGAGAAGAATTTCTCTACGTTATCTGTTGTCCATCATGGGAACACCCAGCTATGGTACACACACTTCCACCAGGGACAACGTAGGAATTGCTGTAACTTCATGCAAACTCCTATTGTGGTTGAATTAGCTCCTAAATCATCTCAAAGCAGTGGAAAAACTAATCTAAAACATTTATGGAATCACTTGAAGGTCTTAAGCATTCTTGGCTCCCTTTCTGTGCTTTTTAAGGTCTTTGGGAAAGTTGCTTTCCCGACTGGAAAGGTTCCACCTGAGGAACCCTACTGCTCCACACAGCTGTGCGTGTGGCAGCACCGCCCTTGATGATTTTTTCTAGCCGCTCTCTAAGCCTGAGCAGCTTCTTTTAGTGAAACAGCATGGTCTTCTCCTTCTGATCCTCCTTCAGAAAGGCTGTGATGACCTGCTATTTCCAAACCGCCTCTAAGGGCAGGCATTCCAGCATGCTGATTTCAGGCAGGGGGCTTTCAAGGTGACCTGAGCTCGTAATCCCTTCCTTACTTTGGGAACGGTACCCCCTTTTGTTTCACCAGTGTACCGCTCTGTCTATTGGACAATATTGCTCCCACAGCCGTCCTGGCAACGCAGCAGAAGGATTGCAAGGATTAACATTCACCTGGTGGCAAAAGAAGGCTGAGTACCCCAGTTACTTTGACAAAGGCTCTTGGACACACCAGTGTGACACGGCCATCTCATGTCCCAGCCGGAGCCACTTGGCAGCGCTGGCTCCAGGTGCCCCTGGATGGCATCACCCATCATCTGCCCAGCTTTCAGCGGGTCCCCACCCTGTTTGGCCACAAAGCTCCTTCAGATGACTCCTTAGAAGGAAGAAAGTCCTACTTGCGGTAACGTCTGCTCCTGGGACAGACCACCCCCAACACCTACAAACCTGCAGGGTGCATCTGACCCACAGTCCTGTCTGTAACACCACCAACCCCTCTGCTCCCCAGCAAGCACCATGAGCCTAGGGAGGAACAGGCCCCAACCCTGCTCCATGCCTGGCTCCATGCTCCCCAGCCCAGATGCACACAGTTCTCATAGGCAAACCCAGGCAAGGAAAACCCATCTAGCCCCCCGTGAGGTCTGGAAAGCACAAGGCCTGAGTGGGGGCCCTGCAGACAGCCTGGCTCCTCTGCAGTGCATGACCAGCAGGTTCCTGACCTCAGAACCACAGCTCTTCCCACGTCCTGTTACATGGCCTCCCAGCCCCAGGAAGGCAACAGAAAACCAGTTCCATACAGGTGGATCCATCAGGGTTGCTGAAGGGATTCCTAATTCCTTATTCAAACACTGCCCCAAGAGTCCCAGCCTACTATTTAACATGCATTGGGCTAGAGGAAGGAAATCACACTAATTCTATGAATAAGATGTATGTCCACAGTTCCTGCTTCCTTCGTTTCCCCAGGAAGACGTATTCAGCAGCACAGCCATAAACCTTAAATTTAGAATGCATTAATGGCTTACTGCATTGGTATTTCCAATAAAGCGATATGAATCCTGGCAGAAAAAATCCCCCAACCTACATCTATTGATTTCAGTTCATTAACTTTGCGCTGGGAGCTAGTCCAGCACCCCCAAAGCTGACAGGAGCTGGACGAGCAGAGTCCCTCCAAGCCAACAACGTGGTGAGCTTGGAGCCACAGCCAAGGGAGGAGGGAGATGTTCAGCAGGGTGAGGGGGATGATCTCATCCTACGCCATGTGTGGTCACATCTCAAAGCCATCGGGCACTTTAGTATACTGCTTGTGGCAGCAGGTTTGGTGTGAGGACATCTGGACCGCAGCAGTGTCAGCAGTCCTGCAGGGCGTGGACAGACACAGGCAGCCACTCTGCTGAGCGTGGAGGTCCTCAGCAATGCTTCGGAAGGAAACCTGTGAGGACTGCTCTGGTCAACTGTCTCAGTCCAGGGATTTGTCCTCAGAAGGTCCAGCATTGCACGCTGCCTGTCTTAGCAGGCACTGAGTCCTGTCAGAGAGCTGGTGCAGGTGGGCAGGGTCTGCATCAGCCTCTGAGGCATATCTCAAGCCTTCCTACCAAGGAGAACATCACCCTTCCTACCCAGGAGACTTTCTTTTATTCTTGTTTGCACATTTTCAACTCCTCAGTCCCCAGCTTTCCACATGGGCCTCTCTAAACAACCCCCTCCCTTTCAGATGCTGATACTTTTCAGCTAATTAGCCCGTAGGCCAGGCCATGAGTTGGGTGTAAATCACTATAGCTTGTCAACGCTAATTTACACCCTCTGAGAATTTCCCTTCCTTCACCATTTAGCAGAATTATATGACATGTCTTTTATCTGTCCTCGCAGTTTAGCTTGCCATTCCCCTTCCCTGGCCCCCGAGCCTCCTGCTTTGCTCCGAGCTCCCTGGAGGCGTGCTGCATAAGTTGCTTATTTGCAATGTAAAACGCCTCTCGGTGCCCCAGCCCCATGCAAACAAACCCAAGAGAGGCACATTTATCCTTACTTGTGCAGCAAAGCCAGCCCTTCTTCTCCTGGCAGCGGTTCCCTGCAGCACACGCTGCTAAGGGAAGAGCTGTGCCCCTTACTGTCAGCACCAAAGCAGGGCCTGGCTGGGGGAAGGCAGGGGAGGGAGAACCAGAAGTCTGACCCCACAAAGGCCCTGAGCTCTCTCCGTTCTCCCTGGAGCTGCTGGTGACAGCCCACCAGGCGGCTGAGCGCCCCTCGACAGGCAGCACACCATTAACGACCTCTTGTTGCTGTGGTGATATTGATGTGTAGTCCCTGCAGCTGCTGGGAAAGCTAGGGAAAATAACAAAGTGGGTCAAAAAACCAGCACCAGAGTGTGAGTTTGTGTACCAACAGGCAGTTAGGTGACCACCTAGGTGGGTGCAGCAGCACCTTGCCCTTCCCTGCTCATCCTTCCTCCCAAGGAGAACATCACAGGCTCTTCCGAGCCAAGGCTCCTGCCAGTAGCAGGCCTCTGGTGCTCCGGCACGACACTGCACGAGGGTTTCTGCAGGGCTTGCGTTACCAGGCATTATTTTTGCAGCTTCACCCTGGCAATTTATTTCACATGCAGAGTCAAAAAAGCTTGGCTCCGGTGAAATCACATGGACCTCTGCCAGCAGGCACAGAGCCAGGATCTCCCCCCCAGCTCTCAGAGTACCTTATCACAAGCGACAATTTCATTCAGCTGCCACCATAGCCCCTGGGAGCCCCCTGCCTTTGCAGAGCTGCTTCAAGCACAGAAAAGCCACTGTCACAGCACTCTGCTCCGTTTTCCTGAGGTTTCACCCCGTGAAGGCAGCCCAGACTCTCTCACAGCTTCCTTCTCCACAACACACAGCCTGGCGCCACCCCTTGCCCTTCATGCCGGTCAGGTAATGGCCACTGCCAAGGACAGGCCGTGCTGCGCTCACAGCTGGGCCTCTCACCTTGCACAAGGCCCCTGAGGATTTGGGGGACAGGAACCAGCTTTCTAAAAAGTCGATTCTCTCTTTGGCCTTGCTCCCTCTGGGAAAAACATTTCCAACCCAGGCTGCTGACACGATAATAAGGAAGCGATGAAGTCCCAGTGGGCCTCCCCTCTGCACGTGCTTTTTATCTAAGCCCACCAAGGGGTGTACAAACTGCACAACACCCGTTTTGTGGGGCAGATTTCAATACAGCTAGTAAATCCTAGAGTATGCTTTTCCTCCTAGCAAAGACTGCCTTTTCTGCTGTGCTTTGTCTAGGAGCTGCTCTGCACACACACAGAGAGCTTTTTACTTCACACAGCGGTACCACTCCGGGCACGCGATGGCCTGGTGGGCCCTCTCACTCCAGCAAGTTGTTACTGGTTTGGATCTGGTGTTATGGAATAAGGATATCACCAGGGAGCAGTATCTGCAGCAGTATCAATACGCTGTCAGTTTTGCCAGTAACTGCCCTGTGTAGATCAGACCCAATCAACATGTCAGCTTTTCCATCACTGATGCGTTCAGGTCCTTCATTTCCATGTGAACTCAGGACCTGGAGACAAAAGTATGCTGCACCTCTCTTTTGCATCCTTTGATAAACGTGACTTTAATGGACTATGGAGTCTGAAAGCACTTTATGTCAGGAACCGATCCCAAGAGCAAAATTCAGCGAGCTTCTCCTACATCACATGTGGCTGTTCATCACATTTATTAGGCAAGGATCCGAGGCTCACGGAGGCCTGGCTAGCACTGACAGAGGCTTTCTCCTGTATAGCAACCCTTTGATCACACTGTCAGCATCATTTATTTGCTTGTGTTGCATATTCTTGAATGCTCCAGTAAGTTATTTCTCCCAGTTGACTATCAGAGACAAAGGCTGCTCTTTCAACTAGCATTTGCACCTCTTCCCTTCACCTCCATTCAATTAGCTATGGAAATGCTTTTTTTCCCTTTAGCCCTCTTTGTCAGCCTGCCTGTACTAGAAGCCTTAGGAACACCGATGCCTGGAGAAGACTCCAGTGCCTATAGGGAAGGCTGTGGTTAGCAATTAGCAAGCCCAATTGCTCTGCTTGACCTGCTGCTGGCCAGGATGGAGAGCACACAACCAGCTGCAGCGCCCTGTCCTTCTGGCTGGGCACAAGGAGAGGGGGGCCGTGAGCACCATGGGTGGAAGAAAGGAGGTTTCACCGCAACCGGGTGTGGCTGGACAGAGATGAGAGCTGGATTATCTCTCCAGGAGGTGGGGGAGGCTGTAGGAACACACCCCCTCCTTGAAATAGGATCTCTGTCTGTGGGGAGCTGCTGCTACTTCTCCCATGCATGCAGCTATTATTTTTGTTAGCCACTTTGGGACTGCAGAGACATGGCGGGTGGTGAACAGCAGCTCAGGGCTGAGTAGAAGCAGCCAGTTTGGGCTGAGCAGCAGCTCTGGGTTCCTCCACTCAGCAGCACCAGGGAAAATACTTTCAGAAAGAGCGCGTATACATCTGGTCACCAATGGTTTCTGAAAGAAGATCCCTTATGTCCAGATACTTGACTTAAATGATATCAGATAGATTCCACATGGGAGAATCTCTCTGGGATGTCTTTAATCCCAGCTGGACATTAACTCCCAAGTGACCCTACGGGAACAGGATTTGGAGAGTTCAGGCTGGAGGCGATACAGATCCATGGGATTTCTCACCACATCCACACCTGGCCTCACCTCACCCTCCAAAAAACATTGTCAGTAAAATGAGCATCATGTCATAAGTGACTCACTGGCAATGTTTTAACGTCACCATTAAGGAACAAATTCTGTGAAAGAAAAATATCAACAAATATGCTCTAAGGATGCTCCTAACCACATCTGTGTATTTTAACATACCAACACTGCTGGCAACTCTGCCATCTTTTTGGTGCTCCACCAGTTCCTACTCTGTAGTGACAGATGATGCGGGATATGCCCTCTGTTTAGAACCAGCTGCAAGAAAATGGTTTTGTTTGCTCAAACGCACGAGATGCTTTGAGTAAGCTGCATCTTCCTGCAGCGCAGGCTAGCCACTGTGTATGCAAGATGCTGAAAAAAGTAAGAATGGAGGCAGCAGTTCTGCAGCTCTTTCTAAGCAAGTGAGGGAGAAGATAAGGACAGTCACCCAGAGCCCCTCATCCTGTGCTGGGGACTCAGATACTGGCTATGTCACACAGTCCCCGTGATGCCAAGTGTGAAAGAGACACAGAGCCACAACTACCCCCACGCCCCTTCCCAGCCCACTGGCTTGCTACAGGCTCTGAAGCTGGCTGCTCCCAGCCATCTCTGGGCTCTCTGTTTCCCTAGCAATACGAGTTAGACATCACAACTTCCATTCCATTCTGCAAAATGTTCCTTCCATATGTCTCTCATGAAGGTTGCTATATTCTTGTTAACCTCTTTTTTTTTTTTTTTTTCTTTTAACTGTGAAAAAAGCACAGAGCATAGTTGCTGACGAAAGCCATTGCATGCAAAGTGAAATTACAGAGACACTACTAGGAGCTGAACCAGAGGCATCACAGCTGAGCTGCAGGCAAACCACCAGCTTTCTTCTAATAACTATCGTGGCTCCTGCTCCTGTGTCACGGCACTGAAAGTCTGCAGCTTTGGGGTTGTCTCAAGGTACCCACAGCTGCCCAAAGCTGAACACTCTGCCCCAAGGAGGGACAGAACCACTCTATAGATACAGCTGGGTGGTATCAATCAAAAGAGGGGAAATACTGTCTATGCAGATACCCAGTCACTCCTGGTAAAAACCTTTGTAAACTTTTCTTAAGGAGTACCTTGAGAAGACCGGGTGCAGATGCTGCAGCCAATCTGATGGATGGTAAGAGTCTCATACAACACAGCACCTCTGCAAGGATTTTAACCTCAGCTTCATAAACACTGCCTGTCAAGAATTCCTACGTGTAGCTATAACACCTCAGAAAGTTTAATTACCACTCAAGAAGGAGAAGACAAAACGAGCTATGTGACCTTTCCCACCCCAGATCCCGTAGGTCAGCCTTATTTAAGACAACTGGGAGCCCGAAAAGCTAAACATTAGTGCTGGCACATGAGCAGATGGATGGATGGCTGCCAGCATAATCCATCTTCCTACTTGCCCCTGTAGGGCTGGGTGACATTCAAAACTAGCTACTTCCCCATGCAAAGAGACATGCATGCAATGCAATGAGCAGGGCTTAAAATGGGCTCATCAGCTGGCAGGAGCAGTAGCAAAATGCTTTATGACTGCTATTTAACGTTGCAGGCGAAGCTATCAACAAGAGACATCAGGCTGTGACAGAAGTGAGGAACGTAATGACCACAGTGGATTTGCTATAAGCCAACCCCTGAGCAAGTTGTAAAAATCCATCAGGATCTTGTCAGCTTTCCTTTGTGCATAAATGCTCCAAATCCAGTTAACCTTTTAATCAGAGCAGATACAATCATGCTATTACCAAAGGAGATACTAGCTACGGTTTCATGAGAAGTTTCCATCTCAGCTCAGCTTGGAATTTTTTGTTGTTTGAGGTTCCAAGATTAAATCCCCATATCACTGAAACATAAAAAGAGTAAAGTCTATTTTGCAGGAAATTTCTTAACACAGGCAAGGCTCCCGCTCCCTGGGTGAGGCAGGTGCACCAGCAGCTGAGATGCACAGAATCACAGCAAGTTGCATTACAACCCCCAAGGAAAGGACACTGAAACTCACAGCCTCCAACGTATCCCAACGCTTTCTGAGGCTTAAGGAGGATTCAAAGCTCAAAGAATTTCCTTCATCTACTTACTGTAACAGACTGTTCTGCAGCACAACTTTTCTTTGCTGACTCTACAAAACAAGGACACTTGTGCCTGTAACACTCCAGAGGACAGTCAGATCTCTGTCTGCCATACAGTACCTCCCAGATCAGAATACATGTTGTGGGTTTTTTTTTGCAAGGGCTGAAGCCTTCAGGATTTTCTATAACTGCCAGCAAACATCAGTGCTGTTGATAAAGCCAGGCAGAGATGCCAAGTGCAGAAACAATCCCAATCAAGACTTGGACCTGGGACCCCAGGTAAACGAAGCTTCCTGCCTAACCCACTACAGCATCTGGCTTCACTGAACTTGCCTCTATAATCTGAACCAAAAAAGCACTCATTCCCATTGACTGTTGCCCATATGCCACCTCTAAATATACTTACGTATTAGCATTTATGTGACATTCAGTACAAAATCCATATGGCTCCTTTCAGCAAGCAGGAACAGCAAAGAGGGGGAAGTGCAGAGAGTCTGGAGATAGAGCTTGCAAAGATCTCTTTCGGAGCACCATCAAACGCTCTTTGCAGGTGGGCAGTGATAGGAGAGTGTGGAGGCCCCACACAGAACACATTTTCTGTTTTTGCATAAAGCTAAAATGGATTTCTTTTAGATGAAGCATCTAGGAGCAATTCCTCTGGAACAGAAGTTAGGGGGCAAAGCAGCGCCAGGTCTAGGGGGAGGGGTATCACAGCCCTTAGTGAAACAGCCTCCCGTTACCTTGACCAGCCTCACCTGAGCCTTTCACCCTCGCTCCTACCCTCCCCTGGCCTGGAAGCTGCATTTAAATCCTTGCCTTGGCCCCTGCCTGAGCTAGGCTGTATGTGTGCTGACCCTGGCCTGGCCAACTTGGCTTGTTGGGTGTGGGATGAGGTTTTTCTATGGTCTGGTGGGGTTGTTGGCTGAATGCAGACACGGCCACAGGGCCTGCTCCACTCTTCCCATTCAGGCACAGTTGTCTGCTTTTATGGATGAAGTGCAAAAGCATTCGCCATCACTGCCTAAATCTGTCAGTCCTACCCACGATGGCTCCTGAAATCCCCAAATTGTTCCATCCCTTGTGGGTACGTACTGGGTTAGACTTCATCTTGCTAGATAGCAAGGAATTGATCACAGAACTAAAACCATAGCTGGTTGCTTAGCTACCACTGATCGGTACACAGGCAGATCTGCTGTGTGCAAACAGCCCAGCGCCAGCCAATTATCCATCATTAGGACTCTAAAAACAGAGCTTTCCGAGAGCTGAGAACAACCACGAGCCAGGTAAAAAGGGAACCTCGAATCCTCAAAGAGAAAAATACGAATGATAACTGAGACTTGTTTTTGTTTGTTTGTTTTTGGCTAGATGTTCAAACAGCCACAATCCTGCAACTAAAGAAAATACATTGGCTTGGAAAAAAAAAGGTTCTTGTTTATTGGGAAAGTGAAAGCAAGCATGGTATGTGTATAAACACTGGGGATATGGAAAGTGATAAATAAAAATGACAGGCTAAGAATTGCAGAAAACTGGTAAGGGGAAAAAAAAGGACAAGGGGGAGTAAAGAGCTGCAGGATTAATGATGGCATGAGGTAGCTGCAATATGTTGGGTGCTAAAAGCATAGTCTCATTCCAGCAGTGGAACAGCCGGTTGCAGTGCCATGAAGGCAGAGTAAGTACCAAGCTGCCTCTGTCAGCTGCTCAGCACCAACTGGCTGGGGAGCTCTACATTAACCTGAGATCATTCACTTTTTTGGTTTGTTTTAATACCAAGACATAGGACTGGCTGTAGGTTTGGGTCAGGGTGGAAGATAGATCAGAGCAGCACGTTTCTGTTGGCTGGGAACAGGAGCTGGACCACAGCAGACTAGAGAAAGGAGCGTGATTTCCTAGTGAGGACCTGTAACCCCTAGAACAATCTTCTGGGAGGCTGTGATGAGTAGTGGGACTGGGTAAGACACAGGTAACAGAGCCCTGTGTCTGTGGGAGGTAACCAGAAGAGCCTGCAGGTACAATGGTTGCAGAGATCTGCCAATGTCCTCCCACCTCTTGAAATGCAGACATGTGGATATTGCTATTTAATAGACCGACTGTGAGGAGCCTCACGTTTATTTCTCGCTATCAGGTGCTATTCTTTCATGTTCCAGCCCCAAAGATCAAATCGTTAAATCTCCCAGAGCTGTGACCTTCCTCTAGCAAGGTCTGCCTTTTATCTCCCGGAGGCTCGGTGCCGGATCCATGGATGAGCTGCTGCACTTGGCTGCGTTATTAGCAGCGTATTCATGAGCACGCACCGCATAGCTGCTGGCAGGTCAGTTACTCGTGGGCTCATCTGGGGGCTGATTCATCGCTGTGGCTGTCAACAATTCATGTTCAGCACCGCTGGTGTCCAGCCTCTCTTCTCCCCAGCAGTTCATCTTCCCTCCTCTAAAATACGTGACAACAAAAGCAGCTGCAGAGATTTCTGCCTTCCTTGCACGCGTTGTAAAGCGCAGCTATGCTACATCTGGTCACGTCCTCACAACAACTTAATCTCTCTGAAGAAACTGCTAACAGTGCTTCTGTGTCACAAAGTATTTTCTGTTGTTGGATTTGAGCAGAACCTCAGGGAAAGGTAAGTTACAAAAGTCAACAGATGAACTTCCAGTTTACTGAGGCAGCTTTCACACTGTGTTCAGCAGCAGCCTGCACAGGATGCATGCAGCGTGCCGAGACGCTGCCTGCCCGGGTGTTAACAGCAGTGCGGGGCAGTGCCCGCGTGTGCTACGTGTGAGACTGATCCACGTAGATGCTCACTAAATGGGACTGATTCACAAATACCACAGTCTGCCTGCTCTGGGGAAGTATTAAGAGACCTGGTACCAATTTAAGGGGAGCGAGTCTGTATGAAAGAGAAGTGCCTCTCAGCTGCTGTGGAGGCCAGGCCATCTGGCTGAAGGGTTACACTCTGTCCCTGAGGCCAGCACGCAGCAGCTGAGGCCATTTCTGTACATCCAAAGCCATCTTCCCTGCGTAAGGACAGGGCTTTGGGACCCCATGAGAGATGGGGGAGTTCTGTCACCTCTTCTGCCCGCTGTAGATCTGCCCCAAATTAGCACTGTCTGATACTAATCTCTTGTTCGCTATAAAAGCCCTCAGGTCTGTAAACCTGGACACAATGAAAAAGACACCAGGAAATAATGGGCTTACCTTATCACATCCCAGCTGGCAGCGCTGCCTAGAACATGGTGGAAATTTTGAGTTATTAAAATTAATGAAGGAACTGGCTATTCTTGAATAATTCATTACGTATCAGCTGCTGCTGAGGTAATAGGAGCTCAGCAAGATCCTCCTTAGCACTGCACAGTGCCCAAAAATCTTTAAATAAAAAAAATAAAATCAAAGATTAGCTAGTTAAAGATTGAAGGACTTTCTCCATGTGAAGCGAGAGGCTCTTATGCTGGTTGCTGAGGTCATCCAGCTGCCATCTGTGAAAACAGCCAAGGTCTCTCACATGGAAGCCACCCAGCTAACACCACGGATTTTTACGAGGGCATGAAGCGTTCTGCCTCAGCCACCACATTTTGCAGAAGGTAACGGCTCCATATCTCATGACTCTTACTGAAATCAAGTTCAGATTTTGATATTTACTATAAACTAAGGATGTCTGAAGATACTGACTTTCTTTTACGGTCATTATGTTTGAAAATATGCTAGCTGAACATGCAAAGATGTAGGCACTACCTTCTTGAGCATGCAGTTCTTAAGGTGCAAGCTTTGCTGCTGCTCAGGCCTTTCGTCAGCACGAGAATCAAATTACCCACAGCCTGGGCAATGTCAGAGCTGCATTTTGGAAGCATGTCAGTAGCCCCGGAACAGAATCCTGTTAACTTAATCTTGTGCCACTGGATGAAACAAGGGCTCTTTCCCAACTCTGCTCGCCAATGGTAAATGTGCAAAAGCAGCAGGAAAATCAGGCACTGTAATTAGATGGCTGTCGAGAAAAGGAAAACTGCACATTCCTCTTCCTCTATTTCTTCCTTCTGAGGAGGTCAGAGGAATTGTAGTTAATAAAGAAGGAAAATAGGTAAATGTAATGAACGCCCTCCTTCCTCCCAGCTGCTGGTACAGGGTCTCCTAATGCAATCACGAAACTCCCCGAGCGCCGCACAGATGCAGACCCTCCAGGAGCCCAGCACCTCCTCTCCTTCCAGCTGTCCCATGGCTGCACCCTTCTCAGCTCCAGCTCCACCTAGCACGGCCTTCCTCTGCCCCCCGCCAGGCACCCAGGCAGCTGTGAAGCCCTGATGGCACAGCAAGGCAGGTTAAGGCAGACAAGAAGGCCTTAGACTCAAGATCCTGGTGCATAAGGAGAGATCTTTACGCCTGTCAATTGCCTCGTCAGATTTTACTTCTGGTTGCCGTTCTTGTTTCAGCCAAAGCACAGGATCTTGCCCAGGCCTTGGTGGCTAAAAGATTTTGGTAGAAAGACTCATGTCATCGGCAATCAACTTCACAAGACATTTGACCTAGCCCCATGAGGAGAGACCACCAATTTCTTCTCTTTCCACTCCTCTCCAGAAACGCTGCTTCATCAATCACTGGCGAGAGCATTTTAAAAATTCAGGTGCACTCCCCTTGCCCTGAAGTGGGGTCAGCGCTCTCTCCTCTGTCTCTTTTCTGAGGAAGGTCACAGGGCATTGATTTTCAGCCCCAAGCTCTTTGTTGACACGGGCTAAGACAATTTGGAGAAGTCATGAGCTGACACTGTGTCTTCTCACCCTGGTGTGTGAATGAAGCAACTCTTACAGCTGCAGCCAACAGGTTGTGACCTGGTAACACACTGAGGGGTCCCTGATCTCCCAGGGTCCTCCCAGGTGAGACACTCCACTCCCTGCGCTTCAGATCTGATACCTGTGAAAGGGGGGTGATAAAACAACCCGCTGACACCTGCAGGAACTGGATCCTTCCTCTCCTTGTGGTTCGTGAGCACCAAGGAAAATAGAGAGAGGTCTTCTAAAACTGAATGGTACTTACTTGAATTAAGTGACCTCTGGGACTTCTATTCAAGTGTAATAGCTCCAAAAAAGCTCCAGCAAAAGCTGCCACGGCTCTATCTGACTCACAGGGCACGGGTGCCTTCCCATCCCGAGCTGTAAGGAAACAGGGAGGTGGGCAGGGACTGGACCGTGGTATCAAAGGGCCCATTCATGAAGCATGCCTGCCTCTCAACACACCACTAGGGTAGCACATGAGGGTGTGTGGTTGGGCCTGTGCGGATGCTTTGGGATAGAAAGTTTTCCTGCATTTCACCATTGCTTGCTTCTCCTTTCCTTTCTTTTTTTTCCTGTTCTGTTCCTGAAGTGGCACTTGACTAGTGATGATGGTGATGATGTACTCTGTTTAAGAGGCACAGCACCTCTCTGACTTGCCAGACGCCAGCTGCTGTGTGGCGTCCTTTGCTCTGTTCCTTGAGGAGACCAGTAGGTTTTACAGCATTTTCTCCAAGCAAGGCATCATCCCTGAGATGCGATCACGTGGCAGCGCTCCAGGGAGCTCCAGCAGGGAGGCAAGAATAAATCATGAAAAAACACACCACAAAACACCAAATAAATCCTGGAGAGATGCTGTTTCCTTCCAAGTGATCCTGTGAGGTAGGGACTGCCAGGGAAGTAGAGAAGCAAGGGTTTTACCTGTTCTGATACAGTCCCACTTTTTTCAGGAAGATATTAAAAGCACATTTCAATGGAAATTTTGGTGAAGGGCAGAGCCCGGAGCCTGTTCAAACATCCACCTGGTTTCTCCTTTCTCAGCCTAAGCAATGAACAAAGTCAGAGAAGGAAACAAGCCCAGTACTTACTCCAGGCAGAAAGGAAGGCAGACTTGGTATAAATCAAGATGCTCGATAATCTAGATGCTTCAGTTACATTTTTACACCTTAAGGAAATAAAATGGATGTGGCTGAGCCGACCAGGTCCCTGGGGAGGCTGGCACAGCTGGGATCACAAAACAGCCCGTAAGGGGCTTGCAGAGACACATTTGTTCCCTGGGTGCAAGTGAGGGAACAGAAGGGCCCTTCTCCCACGCAGGCCCTCGGCGGTGCCGTGCTCACCACGCGCTCGGTGTTGCTGAAGGGGAGCCCAGCCAAGAGATAGACTTGGCTTTGCCTAGGCAGGAAAAAAAGTGAAATGCTTTTTTATTTTCCCTAAGGGCATGGTGGAACCAAGCCACAAGGATGTATTTATACAGCTTCGCCTAGGGTGGTGTGAGCACCTTCTCTGGTGAGTCACTGGGTCCCCAAAGCTTTTGCTCTTCCTGAGTGACTCCAGGTATTTTGGGGAAATGCTGCTGGGTACAAGGACGATGTGACAACGCTAGGCTAATGCAGGACGCGTGGCTGTGGCTGCAGGTCTGCAGGATATTGCCCCAGCCTCCATAGGATGATGATGTTTGGCATCAAGAACCCAGTATCTGACTTACCCCCAATTTATCTCCATTTTTCTTCCCACTGCTACTTTGTAGTCTTCCAAAAAGCATTTCCCCAGCCTGTTGCCCAGTATCTCTCAGGAAGCTGGTGGCAGCGGTTCCTCAGTGACAAGATGGAGATAAGGGGGACAGGACCAGCCCCACTCAGACAAGTCTGAGGCTTCCTTGCAGCCGGAGCAGCCATGTGTACATGCACTAAATGAAGACCAGGCTCGACTGTTTCGATGTTAATTGCCCAGCTGCTTTAATTGGATATGGGCTTCTAAGCCTCGAAGTAAGCTGTGTGAAAAGACAAAGCAGTATTTACCTCTTATCTCCTTAGTCTTGGCTTGCCCAGTGCTACACGATCAGCACACGTGTCCTGGTACGGAACTGGCCATGAAGCTGATGGGTTCTTTTGCAAGAGAAGGAAAAAGTGATACTCTGCACGTGAGGTTACTGTTCAGACCCTGAACTGAGGGAGAGCCACTCTGCTCCCAGCACTGCTCTCCCCCCAGTAAATTCGGTCAGCGAATGGAGCAGAAAGGGAACTGTAAAGAAACACTGCCACAGGCCTGATTTCATCCTTCATTACTGACGTAGAGAACCCAACCAGAAGCAAGCAGAGGTACCCGATTTTGGCTACTGCCAGAGCGAGGAGACACGACATGGGGTACAGAGCTACTGAGGGAAGCTGCAGGGAAGTTGGCAACCTCTTTGGGCTGCTTACCACATCACGAGGCAAGATGAATCAATAATATGTATCGAGCTGGGAAAGTTAATCTGCATCCAGAGCATCATCACAAATTAAAAGGAAATAAAATCAGTACAGCTCCACTGGCTCTCATTACCAGCACAGTGGAGAGTAATTAAAATCTGTGGGCCAAATTCAATGCTGGAAGAACTCTTCTGAAGCCGGGGGCGCTGTACAAGGGCACTGCTTTTTCCAAACGCTGTGTGCTGCAAACAGCAGCAGGAGAGGGCAGTGGACCGGGCAGGGTAAGCAGGGAACCCCTTCAGAGGCAAGGCATCCTGCTCCTTGCTCTTCCTCAGAGGAGTCATGTCTCCCACCTGCTGCCTTGGGGCTGCATCTCCCTGGCTCCTGCATCACTCAGGTGCAGGGTTCCTGCTCTGCTTACAAGGCCCTCCCAAGCCAACGCACAGCCACCTTCCATCAGCCCTGGCTCACCCCCGCCCTGCTCTGCCTTTTCACTGCTCCCACTGAGCTGTGTGCTCCCCTCTCATCCCGCTTCCAGCACAGCCACCCTCACTATTCCCTCTCTTCTTTGCTAGAGAAATTCCTTTTCCATACCACCGAGCACCCTCTGCTACCAGCCCAAGAAGGACTGTGGTTTAGGTCTCCCCACTGCACCACGAGCACCTCACGGCATGCTGCTCTCATCACTCTGGATGGAGCAGAGGCAGCAGGGAGCTTCTTCCCATGGCGATCCAAAGCCAGCCGGTACAAAAACAAGTTATACACCAATGCACGCGGTGCTGTCATAAGCACGGAGGGGATGGCTGATGTGCCTGTGGCTGCTTCTGGGCTGGGCCACCTGTCTTACGGATTTGCTTCATGCTACGGCTACAGTGAAGCCTGAGGTGTGTTCTGACAGCCAGGGTAAGAAGCACTGCAGGTACTGCTCCACTGGCTGACCGGGGAGAAATAACACAAGTAACACAGCAGCGGAGAGGAGCACTGACTGTGTCCGCTGGGACATGGCCATACGGCAACCAGGTGAGAGAGACCCTGGGGTAAAGGACAGAAAATCTTCCCAGGAAGATGCGACCGGCTGTGGCAGCACAAGGCTATCAGCAGAGCTGGCTCTCAGAGCCTGGAGCGCGGTGTCATCCTTCCCATGTCCTGGGACTCTTAACAAAGACACTGTACATCTTAATCTTCAAGAGCTGATCAGCACGGGGGCTGCTTATCAGCAAGGAAGGCTTCCACAGCCTACTCCTTCCTCTTCCAAAACTGGACTTGCTTTTTTTTTTTTCCCCACCTGTAACTCTGGCTGCTCTCAACAACACTGAGCTTCCACAGCAGCCGAGCTAACGACTTGTGAGGTCTCCCCGCTGCAGGCACAGCTTCTCCAACCACAAGATTCCACTTTCCAAAGCCACGCCGTGCCCTCAGAGCAGGAAAAGGACTGCCACATCGCGGCTCGCAGGCAGGTTATCTCGCGTTGCACGAACCTGACTGCCCACAGGCAACAGAGCTGTTGCAACAGCTGCGGTAAAAAATGGGGCACATCAGTGCAAAACAGTTAAGTACCGCAAACCAGGCCTCCTGAGGGAGCGCTGCAAGATCTCCGTGTAATTGAGAGGTCTCCGTTCAGCTCAGGCCTGAGGTTTTCCCAGGTTAAACTACCACAGCGAGGATTAGCAATGAAACCGTATCGATCCCTACAAGAAGCAGTGGAACCACATCCTAAGGCAACGATGAATATGATCCGAGCGTGACTGCACTAAGTTACTGTCCGTAACACAGGTTAAAACAAGAACTTGGTTAATTACAGACGGGTCTCAAGTCATGGGAAATCTCTTGTCTCTAGTGGTATACAGTGCTGTCAGGCAACTGGCTTGAATTCAGCACACAGCTTGGGTTCTCAGACCTGGTATGACCAGAAGAGAGGAAAAAGATTACAGTATTCACATTTTGGGAAGGGAAATATCCTGTGAGAGATGACCTTGCAACCCCTGTCCAAGGAGTCTCCCCTCTGCCTTATTCAGAAGTGAACTCTGAGCACTCCAGCTCTTTGTTCTGGTGGGTTTAGGGTAGAGAAACACCAAGACGGCTCTCAGCAGACTGCCCACTCAGCGCATCTTTGCCCAAAGCTACATCCTCTGCAGTTCGGGATCTGAGCTGCGAATGATGCAGAAAGGGAGTAGCTTGTCCTTTGTGCCACCATCTCGCAGCCGCTGCCTGCAGGCAGCTTTGTGCTCTGACTGCAGGCTGGGGGAACCGAAAGGCCCTTCTTTTAGGAGCAGGCTGGAAGGACTGGCCATGGCGCCCAGAGTGACAGGAACACCTCAGTACAGAGCCGATCGCTGTCACGGATGCCCTGTTAGTCCTGGGGACACAGCTGCCATTCAGCACCGACCATGGCTGGTGTTGTTTCTGCTCCAGTCACACTCCGAGCCGCTGCTGTACCTCTAGATCTCTCTGCAGGGTGGGCTCACCAAGCAAGGTCCCCAAGGTGAGAGCAGACTTGATCACAGGACTGGCAGGCGAGTTGTCCTTGAGACAAGCTACAAAGTCAGCAGCTAAATCTGTCACAGCAGCTCTGCCTGGCTGTGACACCAGGAACCAACGCGTATCGCTGCTGGGCTAGGTCTGCATGAAGCTGTCTCTCCTTGGCATCCGAGGGTCCTTCATTCCCTTCCTCCTGGGGGAAAAGCCTTCCACGAGAGGATCAGCCGTGCGCTGACAGCCTTGTGAATCACTCGCTTGAGGTCAAAGCCACTGCCACCTTTCAGTCACCGGGTGCCTTCCTAGCCGTGCCTGCAGACAGAGGGGGGCTGCCCTGTCACAGACAAAGGGGTTTTGACAGGGCACTGCCAGCTCTGCTCCCGCTTGCCAGGGAAGCCCAGGAGGGGCCGTGCAGTGTCTGACTGGAGCGGCTCTAGCCCCGTACCTACAGTGCAATGTCTGGCTGCTTCTGCAAGCACTGACAAGAGAAGCAAGAGTGTAAACTCCCACTAGCATCTGCTGAAGCTTCATATCCCCAAGGAAAAATATTTTTTTCTTACACGTATCTTTAACCATGTCAGCAGCAGGGGAGGCAAGGGCGCAGACACTCTCATTAGCTAAAAACACTTGCAAAATACAAATCCATGACCAATTCATAAGAAAACGCTGCTGCACTTTGACTTCCTGCCTAGGACAGGAGATGGAGAAGGATTTCAGAAGCATTGTTAGTTCATTCCTGGCAAGGAGCCTTTAGGACAGGTGCTGTTTAATTCCCCATTAGGTTATTTCTAGGAGATGAGGGGACTGTCTCAAACCCAGGTTCTAAAAGGTCTACAGAGGACCCACGTTGTTCCATAGCTAAATGGATAACAAAAGATGGTGGAATTTTCTTTCCTTTCTCCCCTTGTGCTTCACCTTGAAGCAGCTGTTAGCTAAGCCAGAAAACTCCTCTGCCCCTCAGTGTATTTAATACAGCCTCGGCAAAGGAACTGCAGGCTGTCATCTCATGAATATGGGAATTGCCTAATTCTCCAGCTATTCTCATTACCTCAGCCTGAGGGTCCCAGCTTTCCATAACTAATTCCTGAACTCACAGACTTCCCACTGTCCCTGCTGTCCTTGAGCAGCGAACGGCAGCTCCTCACATAGCGATGCTGGTGCCTGCTGCAGTAACGGGGGAGCAGGGAGGACTCTGAGGACAAGGAGCCTGATCCCAGCTCTCCTTGCACTTCCCAGAGCTGTTCATCCTTTGTCCATGTAACTCACAGCAGGGGGGTTTGAAACCAACCGGTGCTGCACAGCACACTGCAGTGGCTCAGGACTGGCCTAGCAGCCCTGAAGGCTGGGCAGCGGGCTGGCAGCAGCAAAACACAACCTGTGGCAGCAGAGAACCCCTTGCTCTGCTCCCAAAAGCCTCTGAGCTCCCTGCCTCCTTCCCTCCTGCAGCTCCCATTCTGCATCCCCACGAAGCAGGGGCTTGCAGCACTTCCCACCTGTCGCTTCGTTTTCCCCCCTCATCACATATGTTCTCAGTCCACCTTCCTTCCCCACATCCACACATCCGTCTTCTCCTCCCTCGTCATTTCTCCCAAGCTCGCTGGTGCTGCCAGCCCTGTCCATCTTCCTGAGACTCCAAGCTGAAGCTGTTCCTCTGCTGCAAGGTGCTAATGGCTGCCAGCAACCAGCTGTGAGGGCTGCTGCGAGCTGCAAAGCAGATGGAAGCCGAGGCTGAGCTAATTACGAAGCAGGGACCGCAAAACTCGTGCAGACTCTGGCCAGAGGAGCCTCGTTTGTTCCCAGGGACAAGCGGGTGCATCCTCGGCACGTCAGCAGGTGACAGCTGAGCCGGGCAGCCACCGAGCTGCGGACAGCTCTACAGACCTGGGCAAAGAATGTGCACGTTATGCCTCCTCAGCTCACAAACATCCACAACTGCTGCTGCCGAGCTGCTCAGGACAAGCAGAACGTGCTCCCCAGCTGCTGCTGCAGAGCGTGAATCTTAACGTGGGGCTCAAGGGCCAGGCTCCTGGGGAGCGCAGGCAGCACAGCCCTTCTCAGCGGCCAAGACACAGCTACGGGGGCACAGGTTACTGAGTCCGGATTGTGGCAAGGTAGAAAGAATCACAAGCTCTTCCTGTTCCTTTTGTGATACGGGATTTTTTTTCCTGGAATTTGCCAAAAGCCTATCTGCACTGACGCTAAAGAAAAAGTGGATTACGTCTTCAAGAGGCTTGTTCTTCATGCTTCAAAATTGGCTACATGGAAGCAGCAGCAGGAATCACCTTGGAAGTCCATGGTTTTGTAACCAGAGCCTCCCTTCCAATTAGTCATATTATAGGGCTGTAAATACAATAGTTCCATCAATGGTATGGAGCAGTCATGCTGCATTTGTATTAACATAAATGAGTGCTAATGTGCCACAGAGCTAATCTGATATGACAGCAATTGGCTGGTGCCCAGCAGTGGAGGCCCTGGAGCTATGCTTGCTCCCTCTTCTCTACAGGAACGGGCCCTCCGAAACGCTGGAAAGGAACCAAACTGCGAAACCGCAGCTCGCCTGCCAGCAGTAAGCGATGCCTCTTGCAACTGCATTGCCCTGAGATGCCTGGTCTCTTGTTTCTTGGGGGGTGTTTGTTAGAGAGGAACTTTAACTCCTACCAAGTCACCCAGTAAGAAATCAGGGTTGCCAGGGTATCTCATAAGGCTGGATCAGCCTGCCCAGAAATCTGCAAACACCAGCTGGGTATTAAAACCCAGAAAAGGCATAAGAGGACTCAGCCTGCTCCTTTCTCTTTCCCCTGTGTCTACTGGGAGCTATACAATGTCACCCAGTCTGCAGTAGGCTTTTCTTACACCGGTGTAAGGCTTTGTGAACGCTTTGGGGCAATCATTGTCCTGTGCCATGCCCTACAGACAGGGCAGCGAGACTTAAACCTGAGTCTGCAGCTGGGGTTCTTTGGTTAAAAACCTTAAAGGAGATCGATGGAAGCACAGGTTGGGAACCAGATCTCCAACATGGCCCACCTCCTGTCCGGGCTTCCCTTAGTGAGGCAGGCTGTCACACATGTCGCAGTAGGTGTCCAGGTAGGTGTCCTGCATTTACCTCACCAGCCCCGTGCATGCCTTGCTGTCTGGCTGCCCACCGCCTTGCCTAAAGCAACCTCACCCATCACGGAGCTCCTGGGTTCTGCCCCAGTACAAACCAGGCAGTTGCCACGGACCTGTTTGAAGCAGAAACCACCCTTCTCACGCTTACAGGCACCAACGTTTTGGCATACGCAACAGCAGTATCTCAAAACCCCTGAGCACATGTGGCTTGCAGAACAGCTCATGGAGCAGCTGATAAAAATGAGGGACGATTTCATTAGAGGACGTGCGGATGAATACCTCGACCAGAAGCCTTAGGATCTGCAACACCCAGTTTGGGTCGTGGCTGTGACTTCAATCTCTCAGCTTCCTGCTCCCCCACCTGCACAACGGCTCGGTAAGGCGTCCCCAGCCTGCAGCAGGAGGCTCTCAGCCTCAAGGGACGGCTGCGAAGCGTTTTGGGAGCCGTGCACCAAGAAGCCCCCACCGCCCCGAGGCCTTCCCTTCCCTTGCCGCCAGCAGACCCGTGCCCCCCCCCCACTCCCCCCGCCCCACAAAGGCGAGGGCTGGGGGAAAGCAGGGCTGCAGCCGCCCGGAGCATCGCCTCGCCCGGCTGCAGCGCGGTACGAGCGGCACCGGCAGGCTGGCGGAGGCAGCCCGGGGCTCCCAGCAGCCGCGCGGCACGGCTCGGCCCCGCGGCGGAGGGCGAATGCGGGCAAAACGCAGCGGCACGGAGCCCCCCGAGCCCCCCGCTACGGAGAGAGGCGAGGCCGCTCCTGGCCGCGCTCCGGCCCCATCACGAGGGCCGTTTGCCGTGCCCGTCCCGGTGCCCATCCCCGTGCCCGTACCCACCTGCGGCTCCCGGCCCCGCCGCTCCTCCCGTGCCCGCCCGGCAGCGCCGAGCCCCGGCCCGCAGCCGCCGCCCGCCCCCCGTGCGCCCGCGGGGCCGGGCCCGGCTCAGCCGCTGCCATGGCAACGGCGGGAGGGGCGGGGCCGCCGTGAGGGGGGCGGGGAGGGGGGAATTGGGGGAGAAAAGCCCCTTTTTGGGGTCCCTTCGGGCTCGGTACGTGCCCCCAGGCACGGCTGAGTAGTGCTGGGTGTGACCGACCGCCGGTCTTTTGTCTGAGAGCCAGCTCGGGGGGCTCCTGGCCTCGTCCCTTGTCCTGCGGCGGGGGCTCGGGGCTGTGCCACCACAGAGATGCCGTCCCCGTTATTTCCCACTTGGTGCCCAGCACAGCGGGTTGTGTGCTGCCCTCCCGGCTCCCCCCGCTCCTCTGACTCACCGTGAATTTTAGGGACGTGGTGAGCTTCGTGGTGGCTTCTGCTGCTGCTAGGATCCGGCTCTGCAGTGCTGCCCGGCCGCCTAACGCAGCTCTGAGCTGGCCGGGTTTCGGCTCGGGGAGCTGCAGGGCTCTGGGCTGGTGACACCGTGGGTGAGAGGAAACTTCCCAGATCAGATTTTTTTAAGGATGTCATTAACTAAACTGCAGAGAGAAGCTGAATTTGGAGAAAAGTAAATAGAACGACAATCCCGAGCTCTGACTGTGTCCAACATCTGATTTACAAAAGTGTTTGTTTTTTTTTTCCCTCCCGAGGCCTGTCAGACTCCCATGTCACCTTCACAGAGGGGGCTTTCAGTAGCATCACGCTCACAGCGCGTCCTCCACCGAGAGCTCTTAAATCACAAACACAACACACAAAGCCTGCAGTAAGCCTCATCTCAGAGAGGAAAAGACTGAGGCAGAGATAAAATGTGCTCAGAGTCCCAGAGGTGTTCCCCGGCACCTCTTCATTAAAGTTTTTTACTGTACACAAGGACACCTGGAGGATGTCTCAGCGTTGCTGTGCTATAAAGAAGGATGGTGAGGAGAACTTGGAGACCTACTGCCATCAATGATCTTTATAGCTCCTGCTGCTAAGTGCTGCCTCCTCTTCTTGTGCGTGTTCACTTACAGACAGCCCTGACTCCACTACTTGGAGAAGGCTTCCATTTCTCCTTGTGCTTCATGTATGCGATAGTCTGCGGTGGAGAGCACATCTCTGTACCAGGTTTGGCTCCTGTGGAAATGGGCAGGGGAAGACCAAGAGGCGAGAGGTGGAACAGCATCTGGGTGATCGATCTGTCCCCGGCTCCCTGCTCTAGTTACAGCCGCTCTGAAAGGCCAGGAGATGCCCCTGGACCTAACAGCGTAACGCTGAAGCTCATGCCTGTGTCTCTGCTGGAGATGAGCATCCTGTTGTTTGCGAGTCCAATTACAGCTAAAGCTTGGGAAAAACAAAACAAAACACAGAAACAACTGTCCACGTAAATAAAAAATTTCCTGTTGCAGGAGCCAGCAGAGGACACTGCCTCTTGCTCTGAAAGGGCTGTGTGGTTTTTGTTCCTTTTGCCACCATCTTGCTGCTCCATGACCTTCTGGTGGCAACCTTGGCAGGAGAACAGTTGCTGCCCATTCTATTTTATCCGTATCCATCAGATAAATTTGTTTTCCACGTTGTTTGTTGCTGCTGTAGCAATACTGCTCCTGTGCAGCTTTACTTAGGAGAGGGAAGAAACAAAACCACATGACAAACGGGTCCGATTTATCACAGCAACAGAAACCTGCAATTCAGCTCAATCGCCCCCACAGGCCAGCTTAGACTGCATCAATATTTAATGCCCTGAGTGCCGCTGCTTTCGCAGCTCCAGCTTCCCCTCTGCCCCTGCGCTCCTCACGTCTGTCACCCCACCAGCCAAGCAGGGCACCCCTGTGCTTCTTCTGCCAAAGCTGGGCTCTATCTCCGGGCTGCCTGGGCTATGTGCTTTGTACCCAAAGGGACACAGCCCCAGTTGGCTGAACACAGCCAAATTCAGCCCCGTTCCCTGCTTGGCTGGACCACCTGTGCTGCAGATGTATGCTTGAGCAACTTCAGCTCAGCTTTCTGGGCATGCCTGTGGGCTGTGGCAAGGCAAGTGGGAGCAGGGCTGGTCTCAGCTCAGTCTGTTCTGGGGTGACCGTGTTTACCCAGAGGTGATCGTGTAAGCCAGAGTTCACCTGGCAGCAGGCTGGAGGTGAATTCTGTTCACTTGTCTGTGCCTGTTCCCGGTACTCAGGCATATTTTATCCCAGAGGGAACCACGGTGAAATAATTCACCAGCAAGGCAGTCAGCCTGCACACGATGCAGGACCTGAAAAGAGGATTACCCGAGCCCGGTCACATCCCTCCAGCCCGTGAGCGAAGAGAAGCCATGTGGAACTCAATGGTCTCTATGTGGTGGCAGGCCAGAAGAGATCTGCCCCCTCTGCACGGCTCAGAGTCACGTCAGGCAGGTAAAGGAGAGGGGCTGCACCCCAGAAGACAGCAGCAGCTTGCTTCTGGCTCGCTCTGCCTGCAACAGCAGTGGGAGCAAAGGCAGGCAGTGCTGGGGCACAAGGCAAGGAGGACGAAGGCTGAACAGCGGTGGGAGGCAGCACGCGGGCAGAAACAGTGCTGCGGAGGGGGCTGCAGGTTGTACGTGGCCACAGGCACGTTCCCTCACTGCTCTGCCACATTGGTTCCCCAGGTCAGTAAAATGGAGATAATTGAGATCTCCTGGTGATAAGCACAAAGTAAGGAGAAGCATTTTTATTTATTGGGGCAGCAGTGGGGCGGAGGAATTTGCACTGCTGGGCTGGTAATAAATGACCCCACAACTTGAATTCCTCCAGCAAGGCTGCACCTTCCACCAAGCTCTCTGTTCACTTTTAAAAAGCCATTATCCAGCAAATTGCATATTGCAAAGGGGGAGTTCATTATCCACTCCAATGGCAGTGAGTGGCAGAGGCCATTAACATTACAATAACTGGCTTTTTGGTGAGATGCTCTATAATTCAGTTGGTATTTAACACTGGCCGGGGGGGCTCATCTCTTTACATAAAATACATTAAGCAAAGCACCTTTGTGAACGTCACTGTGCTGAAGAGCTGTTATAATGATGGTGATTAGGAATAAACATAACAGCAGACGCTGCTGTCTCAAAATAGCTTGGGTCAGTGGCCGCACAGCAGAGGGGACAATGACGAGCACAGCGGCCTGGTGGATTTGCAGGGGAACAGCTGTCCTGCTGCAGTTTGCCTGGAGGAGTTGGGTGTTTTCCAGCACTAGAGCTTGGCAGCTGCTGGGGGAAGCCTTTATCCCCTGGTACTCCCCCAGCCCCTCCACCCGGGTACACGCAGGGCACCTGGTTTATGATAGGCATGGTCTAAGACTAACAGCAGGGCTGTGCAGAACATGTAATTCAACAGCCACATGCAACTGCACCGGGAAATAATGGATTTTTCCACCAGTTAACTCTCCAAGGAAGGAGCTCAGAGCCAAGTCAGTGCCTTCCAACTCACAGCCTGTTAGAAAATTTAACCCAGAGCACAGCTCTTCCTCTTGGCAGCTGCCCAGTTATTAATTCTAATGTATCGGCTGCATCTGAATGGCCTTGGGCTTCTGCCCAGTATTTCTATTTATTTGTTTTCCATTCATCACTAAAATTAAAACTCAAAATCTAGATGGAAATCAAACATGCTGAAGTAGTACTTCTGCCCACATACAACCGGCAGCCATCACTGTGCTTTTTCTTCCTCTGCAGTTTGGTACATCTCACTCTTAAGACTCCTTGTGTCTCTCACCTAATACATACCTTTATTAATAGCGCAGGCACTACCGCAGCCTCATGTTCTCCTTTCTACGCAGATCAATAAGCAGCAGCCTCTGGCTGGAGGTTTTTACTGTGGACCAGGTCACAGTGACTGTGCTGGAGACCTTTCTGGATTTAACACTGTCTTCATGGTTTGAGATGAAGCTGATGGTGCAAATGGCTGTGCTGAGGCTAGGAGCCTGGGCAACTGTCTGGGCTGCAACCACGTTACACTGCAGCATACTGTCTGTGGAAGTTATATGTCTTTTCCTTTAAAAACATGCAGTTATCTAAGAAAATCTGTTTGTTTTTTTTTCTTTTTTTTTTTTTTTTTCATCCCCATGCTTTTTCACTTGTTCCCAAGCAAGAGGTGGAGGTTCCTCAGACAAAGCTTTGCTTGTGCTGACTGGAGTTAGCTGTTCCACCCTGCCGGAAGCACCCAGCCTGCGTAAGTGCTTGCTTGGCTTTTTACTGACATCTTGGTTTGTTCCAAACCCATCTTTATCTTGAAGCACATCACCTGATAAAACATTTTGCTATAAAAGCGCAGGCTTTCACAATGGAGTGATTCAAATAATAAGTGGAAAGCCAAAAGTTATACACTTACTTTCAAAGCAATGTGAGTTATAAAATATCCTAATTTACAACTACAGTATTTATATCCTCTTTGTAACAGCACAATCAATAGGATTTTATTGCAAGTTCACTGGAAAAGATTCTCAATAACGTTAGTAAAATGCACTAAAATACGGCCTTGGTCTCCTTCAGTGCTTTGTCTTCGAATTCAAGTATTTTCCTTCTTTAAAAACACATGCAAGTGAATGCACAGTGCAAGGTATGCATTTGGATGAGTAACAGATACTTCTGCCTGTAAATGGATTAGCTTCCACCAATAGCTAATAGGATTTCCTTCCACCAATAAACAGACTTCCAAGTTCTGCATTCAGGGCATCATCAGGAATGACATCATCCTCCACAAACTCATCTCCAAGCTTCTTCCACCACGGCCAGCGAGCATGCTTCAGCATAGCGTTGTGGGATTGTTTGGCCTTGGTAGCTACAGGGACTGACCGACTCATAAAGACAGCAAGATCTTTTTCTGTGGTCTCTGCTAACCGTGGAGCATCTGTAGGAACAAGGAGAAAAGCTTTCTGTTTTGTTTCTTATGCTGCAGTTTTATGAGTATTTTAAACAAAAAAGAATGATCGCTACTCCCCCACCTCCTACTGTCCTAGGCCACTCCTTTCCCCTTGCTGGCATTACAATTTTATGGCTGCATGATAAACCAAGAGTGGAGAAGCAATCCAAATTAAGGCTAACATGAAAAAATACATACAGAATGAGGGAAGGGAATAGAAGGGTGGAAAGCAGGACTACTTCATTCAGGGCAGTAATGCTGTACACCAAGTCGATTTCTTGTGAAACTGTGACCTAGGAGAAAGAGGAGCTCCTGGCTGCTACTGCTGCTGGATCAGGGTGACATCAGTGTAGCATTTCCACAGCTCTGGCGCAGCAGCAGCACTGCGTATTCCCTGCCTGGGGGCCCTGGCAAAACGTGGGAGTGTGCTGCTGATTTGCCAGTTCAGGGAGCAATGAGCTGCAGTGACACACCATGTGACAGGCTAAGTCATGGAATTCAGTAACTTGCTGAATTTTGTCCTGCTTGGGTGCTCTCTGGTGGCTGCAGTTTGCTATTCTCGCTCTTTCACTCCAAACTATTTGTCTGGAATGTAGCTAGCACCACACTGAATTCTATTTCAAATAAAGCCAGGCTAGTCAAAATGAAGATCTGACTCAAAATTCATAGCTCAAAGGTTTTCCTCTTCATCTAGGGGAAACAAGAAAACAGAATAAAACAAAAATGTAGAGGTTGTGTAAGATCCATTTAGAAACTGTAATGCCTTTTACAAAGCCATTGCTTTTCTTGTGAACATACCAGAAAAAAAACTGTACTAAAATAAGATGCTCCCTGAAAAGCAGGTATGTAATACTTAACCTACAGCAATACCTGTATGATTTCTAGCAAAGCCTGAAAAATCTCAAGATATGGCAAAGGAAGAAGGATATTTCAGTTTTGAAATAAGACTCTACCACAGTTCCCTTTAATTTTCTCTTTAAATTAGCTTAATCCAAATGGTAATTAAAACTATGACCAGAGCAGTCACGTACTCATCAGCAGCTCCACATCAGTGTTGACCTGAGCCAGTAACGTCTCTCTCCGCTGTGCTGCTCTCTGATCCAATTTGCTCCTCAGCATGAACTGCGCCAGCTTTTCCTGGGCCTGCATATGTAAATCTTTACTCATTTCTTCTGACATTTGGGAAGCCTGGAGGAAAATAACAGTTTGTTACCATTAAGAGCTGGTTATTTTAAACCTTTTGGGGACAGACTAGTGTCCAAAGGAACGCAAATGCTGTTAGTTGTTAACTTAATCATTTTGCTTCCTCTGAAGTTCTCTCCGAAGCTAACCATCATCACGTATATGTGACTTTCCAGTTACAGTTTGCTGTGACCCTTTTTATTCAATTAGCAGTTAAAGTCCCCAATATCCTAGTACCTTGCTCTCAAACGAGCAGGGTTAATATATGCATACCTCACAAGGCTTATCTTGATCAGAATTTATCAAGTTGAATATACTTCATCCCAACAGTATTTTACATTGCATCATTAATGGAAATTATGAAATGACTAAGAAACAGACCGGATGCAATTTGATGTAGTCATCCACCTTCTGCTGTAAAGCCAGTCTCTGCTCATCAGTCAGTCCTTTGGGATCTTTCCAAGGAGACAGAGGTCTTTTACTTCTTTGCTTTTCCAAGAATTTGCAAGCCTTTGTAAAGAACATATAAAAATACAGGAATCACAGACGAGAAGTTTGTCTCATTTTGTAATCAGTCAGTGGGAAAAAAATGTCTCAGCACTGTATCTGTTAAAGCATAACTTTAGCTACAATACTGAAAAGGCAACATACAATGGTCAACATCGATACTAAATAATGTTAAAATGCTCATAATAAATTACTGACTTACCTGTGGTGTGGTGAAATCCCAACCTTTGGTTTCAGAGTGGCAGTATTGTATTTTAGTTAGAAGGTTGTAGCATACTTTTTATCTTAGGCAGGATTCAACCCCTCTAAGCAATTTGTGGCTATAGTATCTATCATCCTCTGACTGTTTTTTGAATAAATTATGGCTAAATCAACATTAAGAGAAGTAAATAAACGGATCTTTTTAAGGCATCACTATAAGGTGCTGTCCTATCTAACATTAGAACAAAGTTTATATACTTACTGCTCTCTGAATGATGACAGCTGCTTTATACTCCTTAAGAGATTGTCTCTGCTGATGAAAACTTCTTCTTGCTCTGTACCCTCTCCAAAATCTCTGGATAGTTAATGCTGATTTTACCTCAATTTCCTGCATGTGCTTATTTACCTGACCTACAAATATGAGAAAAATCCAGTTATAAGGTCGTGGCTTGTGACCTCTCAGTAATTTACATTTTTAATCCTTAAACTTGATAATATCAAAACGCCAGCTTTTTTATCAGTTAAAAATCCCTCCTCATCAAAGGCCCAGTAGCTGTAGACTACTCAGAGAAGACTTGTAGCTGCAATGGAGCTTTTTATATATAGGGTCTCCTTTTCTCCTGTACCATTTTGAAGGCAGCATATGTCAATCAGTAGTTACTGAGCCCTTGAAGAATTAACACCTTCTCTGTCACATAATCAGGTCAGGAGAAGAGATGGTAAGACTACAGTGCAAACAGACATGCAAGATTAGGAAATACATTTGGGGAAAATGTTCTTAAGGAGACCCAGACAGTTTAATCTTTTGATATACTTTAATAGAAATCATACTCGCATGGATTATTTCCAGTAAGGCCAGCTGTCTTTCATGGAAGTGTCTCATGGCCCTCTGTCTCTGAAGTTGCATTCGCAGCTTTAGGGCCTCATCTTCCTTCTGTTTTTCTAAATGCTGCCGCTCCTGTTCTCGTTTAGCTCTGCAATACACAAAAACATTAACAATTACCTTAAGTTGTACATTTCTTAAAAATCCCTCTTTCTCTTTATGTTGAATGGTCCAGCAGCTGCCACACCAGCTGCTGGTTGCAGGACCAACCCAAGCAACAAGATGTTACCTTACCTGCAAGCTAAAAAATTATCACACTATCCATAAGCAGGAAAATTCTGAGCCAGACACCCAATTTGTTATCAAATCAAAAGATGTATTTTTACTTAGCGTACAGCTCTAAGAATGCTGAAAGAGCAATGCTTCAGGTGGGACATCCACAGCTAACATGAACTAGAACAACTGTTTTGTTTCCATCATCTGGGGAAGAGGTAAAGCAACATTAAGCATCTGCTCCAGCATGCATCTTTTCCAGTGCACCCATCAGCATGCATGGCACCTGCTTTCCATAATACATATTTTCCCACCAACTACAGTTTCTCCTTAGTCTCTGTAACTGGGTGGTGGAAAACAGGACGGAAGCTGTTTTGTAAAAGAAATGCTCTGGATCTAAAGATCTAGCCCAAACTGATAAAGGGCCTCCACCACGATCTAAGAGACCATAATCCTTTTATGACAGTAATGCAGACTTGAAGTGTGCCCACACATCTACCTACAGAGACAGATCGTGATACCCGTGACAATATCAGAACGGTCTCAAGGTCTTCAGTGCACATATTTCTGTAAGCTAGGATTGTAAACCTTTGCATGTTTAATCCTAGAAGGCAATACTATGCTTCTAAGCTGAACGATGCCACAGGATCAAACAGGATTTTTGATGCAATTTTCTTGATAAAACTATTAATAATTTTCCTTAGAAACTTCTCAGCTCCACTAGGCAGGAAACAACAATCATGTTTCATTAACTTCTCAGATGTGCACCTGTGAAGCTACCAACAATGTTTGTCAGGTATTTAAATTTTTATTTCCCTTGTAGTCTGTAAAATACACATTCTTCTTCATTCTCTGCTTCCCCAATAACAAATAAATAAAAAAATAAATAATTTGTTTCCACGAGACCACATTGACAGGGAAATGTCTCTGAACAGAAGTAAAACACACAGAGACTAAGACCCAAGCTTCCTTCAGCAGTTCATAGCACAGATGAACCTCCCTCTGATCATCTAAGTGTATATGTGCATATACATATAAATGTATATACACATACATGCAATGGTTTGATTTATGAGGCATGATTAATACCAATTATTGCTATTTTAATAGTTCTATAATTAGTTACATAAAAGGGAACTAACTTCAAGGAGAGACTGCAAGCTTTAATATTCACTGTGGAGACATTTCTGAAACCACAGCATTTCAGACGTATGTAACTTGTAGTTTAAGATCTTCTACTGCAGCTGCAGGTGAGCCAAGTTTGGAGCTTCAGCCTCAGCAGTATTTAAACGTACTTATCCTAAAACAAATCCATGTATATAACCAAACACTGACTCTTAAAAATTCTGAAGGCCTCTTGAAAGGTTTTCTAAAGTCACGCTCAGCACTCCAAACACTATATTTTTAATCATAATGCTACCTGCAGCTTTGACCTAGAAAGAAAAACCACTGGAGCTGTCCAGTCACTATATTGTACTCAGTACAATAGGACTGACTAGGCCACGAACACACGACTGTAAAAATATTAATACATTTCCATTCTTCTCAACATTAAACAAACACATCCAAGAGCCCATTTAAATGATTCAAGAACTATTTATTTAAGAAGCACGCACTAATGCTTGCAATAGTGAGAACATGACACAAGAATGTTAAGCAGCTAGTTGACTGCCAGTAGCCTTGCCACCCTCTCCCTTCTGCGTTAGCATGTCACGCCTTATCCCGTCACGCAATTTTTCTGGGCTGCGATTTTGGCTTGCAGGCTTGCAAGGTGCCCGATGGGGGCAGAAATATTGGCTCAAAGTGTACGTATGGTGCTGCAGAAAGCAGTCACAAGGATGGCATTCTTAGTATACAGCACAGAAGTTGAAGTGGTTAGTGGTCCTCAGTGGATACATTGCATCCCCTGCAAATCTTCCTGAATTTAAAGATTACACCCCAGAGAGCCCAGTATCTTCTTAATGCCAGTCTAGACAAACCACAACTGTCTGCTTTCTAACACCGTGGTGATAATACAAAGTGATTTGACTATCTGATTTGTAAGGTCTGGTCTTGACAAGGTAGTGCTTACCATGTACAATAAAAAAGACTGAACTAAACCTGCTGTGGAGTCTGTCTTCATTTAGATCCCTATGTTAAAATTCACACTAGACTTCTGAAAAGAGCTTGCCTAATATGTGCTAAAGTTACTGAAATCATACTTCAAGTAACATATGCATTTTTTATGTAGCTTCATTCTTCTGTGCTACTCCGAAGTCAGAAGATACTATTTCTGGGTCACTGAATTGACCCCACTTCTGAGAGTCAAAGATTTCAAGTATTAATTGACAACAAGGTCTTACAAGTGGCACACTGAGCAAGCCCTTTAGTCCATGGTTTCTGCAGCACTCTGGCATGACATTAAACTCCAGGACAGCTCCACATTTAATTTATGGTGGAATTTTGTAAGTTAACCATGAACCAGTTAACTGTTGTGCCAACAGCGCATCATCTTCTAAAGCCATTTACTACAATCCAGTGCTGCACTGTCCCACACTTGTAGTGTTCCACATGCCATATTTTTTTCCACACAGAAGACATACTTCTGTGATGTTTTTGTATGAGGTTTTCTCATGGAGAAAAAGTTTGGCAGCTGGGAAAAGGACAGTTGGAGCTTTTGGCACCAGAAGCGGCAGCTTGGTACTGCTGGAAAAGCACATTGTTTGGATGTTTTTGCTAAAAAAATCTGCAAATAGTTCATATTGGCATTACATTACTTTTATGTCTCAGAAAATACAGCTGACTGGAAAAAGGCATCTTCAAGATGGAGGACTTCTTGGCCAACCCAAACATTCTCTGGGATAGGGGAACAAATCCGCAGGGAAGCTCTTCCAGGAACAAGAAGGACAGGAAGCAAACGGGAACAGCCAGCACAGATTTATCACAGGCAGATCATATTTGACCAACCTGATGGCCTCCTGTGATGAGCTGAGTGGCTCTGTGGATGAGGGGAGAGCACTGGGTGTCATTAACCTTGACTTTAGCAAGGCTGTCATCAGTCCTCCATACACTGCAGGGCAGGGCTGACGCTCAAAGGAAACTCCACGGACATAGAAAATGGGTCAACAGAAACCACATGAGGTTCAAGTGGAAAGTCCTGCACTTGGGACAAAATAGCCTCATGAATCACACAGGTTGGGCACTGACTACCTGGACAGCAGCTCCCATGAAAAGAACATGGGGTCCTGGTAGATGGCAAGTTGAAGACGAGCCAGTAGCGTGCCCTTTCAGTAACAAAAGCTAGCTGCATTGGGGGCTGCACTAGCACAAGCAGAGGCAGCAGGTCAAAGAAAATTATTTCTCTTTACTCAACACTCTGGAGAGCACACCTGGAATACTGCCCATACTTTGCTGAGCCACCCAGTAGAAGACAGATATTGACAAACTGGAGGGACAGGGACTGTCCAGATGGAGACAGTTAGGGGTATGTAGCATTTGGTATACAGGGACAGGTGGAGAGTTGCTTCTTTTTTTAGCACAAAGGAAGGGAAACCTATGTTTTGTCTTTCATTAACTACAGGAAGGGTTACAAAGAAGATGGAGCCAGATTCTTACAGGCAAGCATAAAAAAGACAAGAGGCAGTGGTCAAGAGCTGTAGCAAGGAATATTCTCATGAGCTCTAATGGAAGAATTCTGACCTGAGAAAAACCAAACCAAACCTTATTAGTCTATTCTCTTGAGTGCTGTTTACAAAGCAGTGCTGTTTACCTGAAGCTCCTCTGTAAAATGGTCACTGCTTGGGGTAGTTTCTTCAGCCTTTTCCTCGTCTGAAATCCCCTCCATGCAGCCTGGATTATACAAGCTGCTTGATGCGGTCTCTGAAATTTATAAAAATAGTTAGTACAATATTTTCTTTGCATATAAAAACACACCACTACTGCTTGCCTACTTGGATCAGCCTCAATGTTTGGCCAAAAACCAGTTTTCCTATGCACTGAAATGCACAATATTTGTAATGGTGGAGGGCAGTTAAGGTCCTAAAGACAATTATCATCACAAATCCTGTATGTGCTCCAAAGGCAGCTAATCTGATCATCTGGATCAATGCTCTCTTTGATAAACAAATGCATTCAGTGCACAAATATAAAATATATATTATCTACATTAGTTAATGTTAGAAATTTGAACTTAAAGTGTCTGAAGCACTTGATATTTCAAGTGCTGATTTGATCAAAATACCTACATTATATAGGATAGAATGACATGTTTGGAGAACTAATAGCAGGAATTTTTTTACATTTGCAGTATGATCATCAGTCACAACAAACATGAAAAGAAATTATATTGTTAAATGTTATTTTTTCAAGGAAAAACAAAGCAACACACAAAACAAACACCCTGCTGTGTTTAAGGTGAAAGCAGGTCTCTACAAACATAACTCTGATTTCCTTTGAAGTACTGTCTCTGAAAAACCTGCTTGTAAAATTTTGGTAAGTTCCTAAAACATACATCTACTCTTTTATTGGGAACACAGCACAGAAGGTGTTCTTATCGAACGTTTTCTCTACATGACTTTTAATTCTATCTGAATGCTTCCAAGAATTCAGAAACCTAAATTTGTAACACTGATGTGAGATGAGCGGATACAATTGTTTTTGGTTTAGTTAACAAAACTAAATCACCTTTCCCCCTATGTTTCTGTAAGAATTCATACTACTTTGTGAATCTGGAAAAAAAAAAAAGTCTAACTCTCAAGTCACAGTCCCAAGAATCCCATACCTTAATAACTGGACAATTTCTTGAGCTCTTAAAAAATGAAAGACACAAATGAAAGAATATATAGAAAATTTTAAAAATCCACTGATACAGTGAAAAAAATAGCACGTTTTGAAAAGCTTAGACAAAGCAATATAGTAAATGCTTTCTAGACATATATAAATTACATGTAACTTGGATTTCACATAGGAAAGTCTCATTAAAATTCAGCACCTGCATTTCCCTTTTTCCACTGGATTGTTCCAAGTATAGCAAGTCCAAAAGTTGATTGAGATCCCTGTCAAATCCTTTGCCAGTCCACTGTTTACTTAAAAGCACTTTCAATCCTAAGAGAGAAGAAGCATGCAATACTAAGGCAAATTTTTCTTTTGAGGATTTCAAACTAACAATTTTCAATTTAAAAAACAAAAAATCTGATTCTATGTGTAAAGGAAGACTAGATTGACGATGAACACAATCTCTCATTTTTGGGTTTACACGTTACCAATGAAGAACTTGTTCTCCAGTCATCACAGCAAAGTATTCTACTGTGACCGTAGTTTAATATCTCCAAGTCACTACCTATTGTGTCAACATAACTGGCAGTTAAATTATCCATGTACCTTCAATGTCTCATCTGTAAGTCACTGTGAGGTCCTAAAAGGATGGCAAGCATTACAGAAATGCCAGGTTTTACAAGCACTGCTTTCATATTTTTCATAATAAAATCTATTTACTTATGACCAGAATTCATTGATGTCTTATTTGTACAGCATAATCGCACTGTGGGTACATGAGTTTCCAATCCCTGGCACAAAATGGCTTTTTCGGTGCACAATAGTTACAAAGCACACTTGTGCTCTCCTCACAACACACACACTCCCTGTACTGTGCACAGGACACAGAACAGACAGTAACACATGGTTTTTTAGATCTCTATCAGACAAATCCCAGAGCTTGAGAGTTCTGCAGAGAGTTGGAGGGGAAAGGAAGATGGGAAGCAGATCTTTATTTGGAAAGGCTCCTGAAGAACTGCAGACTCAAACAAGTTCTACCTTCAAATCACTATCTATAAGCATATTCACATACTGCGCAACTCCAAGAAATAACCCATCTTGTGCACTTACAGGATCACATATGGACCACAAAGTCCTTCATACCAACAGAAGTGGTACCTCTGTTCTAGCAGGCATGCACCATTTTGGAACAACGATGATGGTTAAACATGTGAGGTTGAGACTACAAATGGAGTCAGTCGCTGCCCTAAACTTGCCCGAACCCTGAAAAATCACAAAACTACACAAAGCAGTTCCCTCACAGAAGTCCTGTAGGTCTGACAACACATTTGCCAGTTTCTACACAGGCTACATAGCCATGTGCCCCTTCCATCCACTGATAAGCATGCCTCTAAGATGTGTCCTCCCATGCAGATAAAAAGACCAGGCCCTCCTGAAATCCTGATGTAAAGACCGTGTTGGGCTTGGAGTTGGGCGATTTAGGATATTTCCTCATTCTAGCACTTTTCCATTACTGACAGAAAGCCTGACAGAAAGCTTACACTGAAGCACCGCATACCAGCAACAGCTCTGAATCACTGTGAAGCCAAGTAACTTCAACGAGATGGCCGGCTGGTGGAAATACTTCTTTGTAGCTGCTGTTCTTCAAACCATCTACAAGATTTCAAAGCCTCAGAGAAAGCTAACATAAGGACTCTAACAAAAAGGAAAAGAAAAAAAGAGAACTTTTTCTTTTTCCTTAGCAGAAACAGGAAATATATACAGAAGATCAAGAGCCTCTAAATGAATGGGACACTTTGTCGATTCCAAGCAAAATAAAGTAGCATAACCCCTAAAGCATAGTTCTTTGATGGAGACCTGCACCTCTTTATACAATCCAGTGTTCTACAACTGGGATGGTCAGATCATCACAGCAGCTTCACAAGAATACACAGCACGCTGTCAGCCTTAGGCTCGTCATACTTCATTTCACGCTGCAAGGAAGCCCTTTCTCAATTCTGTAGGCAAAAACGTGCCAAAGCTACCCATCTGATCCAGGAATTTATCTAGCTGGTTCTGCCTAACAAGTAGTTGGCACAGCTGTAAAAAGGAGAACTGCGCCTTTTTGTCTGGCATGCCTACTTCTTATTAGCCTTTTGTCAAAAGAACAGAGGCTACACAAAACTAGTTTTGACCATCAGTAATAACCAGGATATGAAAGACTTGGCAAACATCAAATCCTTTTCCCTAGTCTCCATGGACACAACAGCAGAAGATAAAGGTGTTTCCTGGAGCTCTCTGCTAGGCTACAGACAGAAACACTTAATGGGATACTATATTACATAACGAAGAACACAGAGTAAATTAAATTACATGCATGCTCAGTCTCCTCATCTAAAAGCATCAATACAAAACAATAAACTCATTTCATGAATTCTTGGAAAAAGTTCATTCCAATCACTTGGACGTCAAAAGACAGTCAGCTCCTTGGTGACAGAACCGCACCTATCAGATAAGCAGACCCGTTAACAGCCAGAAGTTGGCACAAGTAAAACCTCCATGCTTCTGGACTAGTGATGCTTGGCATACTGGCAGATGTCTGACATACGGCTCTTACCAAGGCAGTACAGACACCCTGCTACTAGGGTCTCTTCATATCCACCCTTCACAGAAAAAAGAGATACAGAACATTGTGTAGAAAGTAGTAAAACCCTTCAGGCTGAAGGTGTCAAACTACAGCTAGATGAGACAGGTTTCCACACACACAGTCCTCAATACACAGAAGAAAATAAATCTACAAAACAGAAAGAGGAGCAGCACCTTAAATTACAGCAAAAACAAACAGAGGAGAAAAATAAAACAGCACTGCAGTTTCACTTGTATCAGATGGTTAATGAACAAGGAGAGCACTGGGTAACCTCCACCTTTGTATTTTTAAGGTGAATGCAAGGCCGAGTGGTTGGTTCCACGCATGGTTACAAACCTTCATAGCGAGTTGTGAGTAACTTCAGGAGCTGCTTGCAAGATTTCGCTATCAATAACAGCACTTTTGTAGCAGCATTTCCTATGACAGGATTGGTGGTAGATGAAAGCTTATAAACGAGCTCATCCAAAACAGAGTGAAGGATCTCTTCATCAACCTGAAGCAAGACAGAACTGGAGGGAGAGGGGAAGAAAGAATTTAAATATTAGTTATAAATTGAGCTTTTTAACAGTGACTTCCCATTACAGATGTCAGGTCAAGATTCAGCAAGTCAACATAGCCAGCTAGTCAGACCAGCGATCTGATCCACAGTGGAAGGAAAAGGAATTGAATAGTTATGTTTGTTTTATGCTGCTTTTTTTCCTGCAATGAATTGGTATTTCCACATTTATTCCAGTTAAAATGAAAAAACAAGTATTACTGACTCGGTGGCAGAAGCCTTCCTACTGTTTCAACTGATTCCCATTCCCTCAGCTTAACAACAGGATAAAGAAAATAGCCAATTTTTCCACTTCTACAGCAAAGACTTGAAAAATGCCACACTTCTTGTATATGAAATGTTCCATTTTACGAAGCAGTAACAAACTGAGTTTTATATTTAAACTTCAGAAAATCAGTAGTAATAAAAACAACTAACCTATTGACCCCCAAAATACTGTGTAAAACAGACATCATTATAACTGCTGTTTCAACATCGTCTGTTACTAGCAACTGCAGGAAGTGATCATTTTGCAGCACTGCAAAAAAAAAACAAAAACAAACAAGAAGTCACGCAATCAGAACCACAGACTTAAAAATACCATTAAACAAATAAACTTTATTATGAAACATAAGCCATAGCAAGTAAAACCAAATACTGTTTCTGTAACAAACGCCATCTTTTATAATTTTTACACTGAAGCTTACTGGAACAAGTAAACTACTTTAACAACCAAAAAAACACGTTGAGTCCTGTTTTTCTGCCTTTGGATATCCCTTAGGCGCTGGCATTGCAATGTAATAAAAACTTTAAAACCTCTGTTACACCAGCACCAGTTTCTTATTACAGCAGTGGAGTTATCACTGGGGCAACAATATCCAGAAAAGATAAGCACTTCAACCTTGACAGTTGGTCAAACCAGTTTCATTTAATGCAAGTCCACTGATGTCATTGAAGCACCATTTTTTAATTCCAGAATATCAGTATCTACATACTTAGTAATTTTTCTAGCCATTTGTGCGTTAGCTACTTATGATCCTTAAGTTGCCGTTCTGTGTTAAAAACAAATTCTGTTTTTTATTATGAACTGAGAATCAATGTGCCAACGTTAAGTTGGTTTAACTGAAAGCTTATTTTGGTCAAAACTGCTAGACAAATTTGTTAGATACTTGTAGAAATTTCTGGCACGACAACAAATTAAGAAATCCCTATTCATTTCTAGCCATTAGGGCTTGCAACGTATGTTGGTCAAATCTCTGCATATATTAACCACTGACAGGTAAGAAGAGCAACAGTACTTTATCAGAAAAACATATGTTTTTTTAAAGGTACATAATTACACATGGAAATTACAGAAGACTTTTAATGTTTATCTCCGAAAGGGTAGAAAAGGAACTCTAATATTTCCCTTTACTGGATCTTTTCCAATTTAAATATTGCTGTTTCTGCTGAATGGAATATTTTAAGAGATTGCTTTAACACCTACTCCAAATTGGAAAACTAGATGCAGTTTGGCTTGTGACTGATTATTGATACCTGTAGTTGCTCTAGACAAATACTCATGTGTTTTATGAGTTTACTTTTCCCTTACCATGCTTTGTTAGTTGAATATGCCCACCAAACAGCCAGCAGATGGCATCGGTTACTGTTTGGAAATAGCGTAAAAAATCTTGTTTTTCTTCATCCTAAACAAAACAAAAGAGAAATAGGTAAAAGCACATGTATGAATCTTCCCTGAGGACTTCAGCTTGATGCAGTAGGCGGTTTGTATATTTCAGCTATTTGGAGGCCAACTTCCCAAATGAGGTTGGTCAAACCATAGGAGACAGTCAAAAAACCCCAACAACTTGCATGTACTTCAAGGCCAGAGATCAGTCAACAACGTCTAAACTTACTAGAAAACAAGCCTTACTAGAAAAGGCTTGTTTGGTCCTTAAAAATAGTTGATAGCATAGTAGGGCTAAGACAACAAATGACAGGTTAGTACAAATGCATCACAGATTTAAATCACAAAATGGGAAATATGGTATTTAAGATTAAAACACAGAAACCACAGGTACGAAGTGGACAAAAATATTAAAATGGAAAAGGTTCCTATGAACCAGCATGGTGAGGTTTCAGAAGCACCTCCTTGTTGGAGAAACAGCAGCAAACACCAAACTGAATGTATTTGTGCTCGCTGTGCTAACACTGGACTGGACACAACGACCAGGAAGAATCCAGGTTTCTATATGTGAATACACACACACACAGTCTAGAGCCTGTATTCCAGGTAAG
Organism: Oxyura jamaicensis; assembly: GCF_011077185.1. NCBI lineage: Eukaryota > Metazoa > Chordata > Aves > Anseriformes > Anatidae > Oxyura > Oxyura jamaicensis. Next base: position 25,472,872 of record NC_048899.1, on the reverse strand, counting down.
ATCCACAGCCCACTAGAAATCTAAAATCTTGGTGTGTGGACAGCTTGGTGTGTGGACATCTTTTGACAGTACTACACTGCTGATAAATGTTATAAAGCACTTGGGTCTGGTAACTCCCATGTTGCTGAGCCTCCACCAGGTAAACTCTGGAAAGTCTATTCCTAGATCTGTGCAGTAAGTCCCAGCCACCAGTCATGGTTTAACTCTGTTTTTGGTACTTACTGACAATGAGAGAGATGAAATAACAGTAATAAGTTAAGGCATAATATTATCTGTTGTGTGTTTTGGCAGCGCATCAGTTTCTGAAAGCTATTTAAGTACTTCCCTTGACTTCAAAGGATTGTACAGAAAGCGAGGGCAGAATAAACTGCGAATCTCCACTGGCTGAGTGGGGTTTCCCAAGTTCCAATGAGCAAGCATCAAGTCTGGCTGCCCAGTCACCTCTGAGACCACAAGTTTTAAAAGCCAAAATACTAGCTATAGTATGGACTGCATTTGCATTCAAAAGTAATCTTTGCCCACAAGCATGACTCAAGTAGCATGTAGGCTGAGACATAATAAGAAAGTGTAGGGGAAATTACATATTGCAGATAAGACTCGAGTCTCCTGGGATGTCATTCAGGAAGCTTGCTTCTTATGCACTAAATGCACTTACAGAGTATTGAACAAACAGAAAATACGTCACTCTGCTGATACTTTCTGAGAAGTGATTGTGTATGTGGTGTCCTGAACAAGAAAGACTCTGTAGGAAAACTATGAGCAAGTGCAAGAAGTCAGTGAGACAGGAAATGAGATACGGAGGGAAACAGGCAAAATAAAAGAAATTATCAGAATCCATGAAGTTGGTTATTTTTTTTTTCATTTTGGGGGTCCTGTTTTGGAACTCAGAATGTTTCAAAAGCATGAGGGAAAATAGCAAGGCAAAATCCTTCTCTGCAAAGATGGAGAGTAATGTGAGAAACGTTCATATCCACTAAATCCCTGCCTTTAAAGCCTGCCTTTAGGGTTCCCGACATGCTGGTTCAGAAGCAGTAAGCATTTTCGGAATTTTTTGCCAATTCCACTGAAGAAGTTCTATTGCAAAACAAACTTCAACATAACCGACTTAAAGTCTTAAGCCTTCCTAAAGCACACTTTCTCTGTAAAGCTGAGTAAAGCAGTGAGAACAAAGCAGTTACAAAGACTGAACTAATTATATGCAAACTTAAAAAGACACTACCATGACTGGGATGCTGTCTTTTGTAAGAACAAACATCTGGGATTTTATTCTCTACCTTGCTGTTCTATTTCTTCTGTCCTTTACATAATCGGAATCCCCCTACCCCTTTAAAAATTCTGACAAGTAGTAACAAACTCTCTAAAAAAAAACTTATGGTAACAAACTAGTTTTGGCACATGTAATGGACTGAACGCTCCACAATGACAAATTTCAGTTTCAAAGTTCCAAGGCATAAAGAAAAAGTAATTTCTGGAAAATAAGTTTTCATAATACAGCATCCCTAGAATAATATCCTGCTTATACAACACATGAGCTTGAAAAGCTTACAGAGATTCTCTGCTCTTTTAACTATGAAATTTAAATACCTTGACTGCTCGGATAAATCGTGCTTGTAGGCGTCTTCCCAAAAACAGCAGGTTGTCTATAGCTGAAGGAAGAAATTTTGTGTAAAATTCCTCGGGATCTTCTTTCACCTCTAGTCCTACACAACAATGACTGAAATGGAGAAAAAAAAAAAAAAAAAACACACAACTGAATAGTCAAGGGCCTGTTTGAACAGTTTTGAATAACGTTATGTCACCAGAGAAGGAATGCTTCACTGGAATGGGACAATTCAGCTCTGAACAACAGTTAACTGCTGTGACTAGCTCCGAGGTAGCTGCCTCCGAAGGAAGAGTTATCACTGGCAGGCTGGAGACAGCAAGTGTAATACCGCTTACTAGAGCACGTCTCAGTTTAAAACATATCCAAGGCACTTTTGCCTTTAGCTTCATAGGATCTGTTCAGGCTTGCTCCACGTTAGGGAAGGGCTCTGATGGTCATAAGGTAAAAAAGCAAAGGCAAACAGAAACTTGATAAGGGAAACCTGATGAAGGCAGTCCAGATCAGGCAGCAAAACTACGTATAAAAATATAACTCGGTACAAAAAACTGAGTGAGTCTGTCTACAACTTCCCTCTAACTGGGGAATACATGTGGGCTGGAAATCAGTTCTTCAGATCTCTGTTTTCTTATTTTACTTACCACAGACACATTGGTCATTTCTGGAAGGCTGTTTACAAGAAAATGCAAGTTTTACAACTGGAAAGATTTTCAGTTCTGTACTCCACGCTGATACAAGTGCAACAAAAGTATTTTCCTAGCTTCTTATGAATTTTGCTTTCTGACATCTTATCTAATCTTTGTTAGCTTTTTGTGAATGCGTACACGTAAAGCTCTGCTTACCTAAGCCCTGCGACAGCACATTCTAAGCACAAAGCTGAGATTGAACTAGTTGCAAAAGGACATTTTTACAGCTAAATAATTTTTTTTTTTTTTTCTGCAAACTGGAGTAGCTTATAAGAGATTATTTAAATCTCATGCAACTCTGGTGATAAATCTTGCATCTCTTGGTGAAATTCTTCACATTAAAAATTCACACTGCAGATATGGCATAAATAAAAGATGGTTGCCTAATTGCTTCATGCCTTAGAATCTTGCTTTCTTGTTAAGCCAAAATCAAGTACAACTTGGGAAAAATTTAAAACTTACTGTTTTTCCTGACTTTAACAATTGAGTTTGTATCATTGGGGATTGGGGTTTAAAGTTGTCTTACTAGCTATGAATTAAACTTCATCTTGCCATTCTCACAATATCGCTTCATCAAGCTCTCTAGTCTGTAGGAATTGTGCCCTCTATTATGTTTAAAAAGTAAATAGATATTTAAAAATAGATATTTAAATGGAGCCAAGCCAAGCTGTGAGTCAATCAGATTTTTGCAGGATGAAATAAAAATAAATAATTTTTTTAAAGTAAGTGCAATTCAAAATTAGCAATCACTTGGCAAAAACCGAGACCTACGTGAGCACTGACCATAGAAAAGGTAAACCCAACACAAAAACTGTTCCCACCAAACGGTTTACCCAGCTCAATGAAACCCAATGAAAATGAATTAAACAGGGCCAATTAGGCTATGCCTGACCCCTCTGCTCTTGACTGCTCCCTGCACTTTAACCCTGGCCCTTCCTGAACAACAAGCCTTGTTCTGGATGGAAGCCAACGCATTACAGCTTCAAAAGAAAAAGAGCAAGATGAAAGGCCAGCAAGAAAACAAGAAGAAAAATTCTTGGCAAGTTTTTTTACCTCAGTATCTCTGCTAGCTGGGCAGCAGTAGCCCAGCCTCCACGCACTCGAGAGTAGTCTTGTCTAAGGACCAGCATGCAGTAGTGAGTCAGATCGTAATGGTGTATGTCTTGCTTAACTTTTTCGGATTCTTTACGTCCCAGAGAAGGACTATTTAAAATTTCTGTGGGAAGAAAGCACGAGAGTGGCAAAGGGAAGCATTAGATTCTGATGTACACTTTGGATATTTTTTTTTTCAGAATACGAGGTCATTTTAAAAATGCCAACAACAATGTATGATATTGCATCAGTGTTTTTCAATCCTACAGCTACAATCTGCTTGTAAGATCCCATGACAATTGGGAAGGGTAGTTGTATTTGGCTTTCCCCCTTGTCGTTACACATCCAGTAGTAAGACACGCATTATCTGGGACACAGCCCATCTGTATGGATTTCCTAGGCCGGAGAAAACCACAACCGCTGCGAAACGTTTGGCTCCCTTATAATTACGTCCCGATTTAGCACAGGCCCTAACTTGTCCCTGCCACTTCTACGAGCAGCGGCTGGGCGGCGAAGGGAAGGAAGGACGGGGGAAGCCGCACGGCAGCCGGGCATCGCGCTGCTGCCTTCAGGCCCGGCCACGCTGGCTCCCCCCGGCAGCAGTGAGGTCTGCCCGAGGTCCTGGCCCCACCAGCACGGGCCTCACAAGCCCGGTGAGGCGGCGAGAGGCCTGCCCCGCTGCCACCCCTCTGCGGCGGCGCCGTTACCCTTCAACGCCAGCAGCAGCGCCGGGACGTCCCGCTCCCTGCTCTCAGCGACCCGGGCGGCTACGGCCAGCACCCGGGGGTCCGCCGCAGCCATGGGCGGCGGGGGGCGGCCCGCGGCCCGGAGCCTGGGGGCTGCTGAGCGGAGCCGCAGGGTCCCCGAGGAGCACCCCCAACATGGCGGCCGCGCACTGAAGGGATCCCCGCTCCCGCCCCACGCGCCGCGCAGGGTCACCCCACCTACAGTGGGGGGGGGTGGGGGGCAGGGGGATAAGGGGGACGGGAGCGCGGCCCCGCCCGCCGTGACCCCCGCGGCACCCCCCTCACCCCCCCTCCGCCTCCCCGCCGCGTGGTCGCGGCCGCCCTGCGCCAATCAGAGCGCGGCGCTGAAGGAGTAGGGGGGCTCATTTGCATATCCGCGTGCCGGCTCGCCCCTCCGGCGGCCCGGTGGATAGGCCCGGTGCGAGCCGCGAGGGGAGGGGCCGGGCGGGGAGGTGGGGGCGTGGCCTCGGGGCGCAGGGGGCGTGGCCGGGCGGCGGCGAGGCCCCGCCCCCGCGACGCTGGGGATGTGCGGCGGTGGCGGCGGCCGGTCCGGGTCCGGGGCGCGGGGCCGGTCCCGGTGGCGGTGCCGGGCATGGTGCGGGCGGTGCCCGCCGCGTGAGCGCTGCCCGCCGCTGCCATGAACGGCGCGGCCCCGCCGCCGCTCTTCGACCCCAAGGAGCGGGTGCTGAAGCTGGGCGAGACCTTCGAGAAGCAGCCGCGCTGCGCCTTCCACACCGTCCGCTGTGAGCGCGGCGGGGCTCGGCTCGGCCCGGCCCGGCCCGGCCCGGCCCGGAGGGGGGCACCGGGAGGGGGGCTCGGGGACGGGTTACGGGGGGGAGGCTGGGCTGGACGGGGGGAGCTGGGCGGGGTTCAGTGGGTGCTGCCCCGCCAGGGTAACCCCGATTCTGGGGTGGGCTAAGCCCGGCTCTGGTGCCTCCTGCCCTTATGGCTTGCTGCTGACTCTAGTTTGGGGACTTATCCTCGAGTCTGTGCTTTATCTCCCTTTCCTACAAGCGAGGCGCAAGCTGGCGCGTCCCGCAGCTCAGCCGCGGGCAGGGGTTTCTCTCTGGCACCCGAAGTCCTCCTTAGCAGGCGAGTAAGGGCGAAGGCGTCTGCTGGGTGACAGCAAAGATCAGATCTCAATTTATGGGTCCTGAAACCAGCCCCACAGCTTCCTAAGGCATTAACCACCCGGCTGCTGGAGCTCCAAGCCAGCATCGTACCTGATTCCCAATGAGGGATTTGGGCTCTGTTTTATGCTTTTCCCTATGGGGCTTTGCTGTGGCCGTGGGGGCTGCATCCCGCGACTCCCCCGAGCCCTCCTGCCACGGGCAGCGGTGTTGAACCCAGCAGCTCCCCGGCCAGCAGGGCGCCGTGACCAGCAGTGCGTGCCGTGCCAGGCTGCGTGGCAGGGACAGCATGCTGAGCTGCCACCCCGTGGGACCCACAGGGTGCTGGTGGGCCCTGTGCCCAGCTTGCTGAAGCCGTGGACCCAAACCTGTGTGGGTTATAATGTGCCTCTTGATGCTGTCTGACCTCTCTAGGTCTGTGCATGACCCTTAGCCTTAGCCTTTCCTAATTCTTTTGGGGTGGAAAAATACTTTGAAGGTAATGACACCTTACATGGCTGCAGTGCTGATGCCTGAGCACACGTGTGTTTTAAATGTCTCAGGCTTCTGAAAAGGACCAGCATTGATGTCTTGGTTTTGTTTAAAACTTATTTTAGTTGATACTTAAGATGCTGAAAAGGACAAAAATGAACATACTGAAATGCAAGTTTTGGTCAGTCAGCTTCTGACGTGTATGTCATAGTGAAATCAGAAGTGGGGACTGGTGATTCACGTTGTTCTTTATGTTTCCAGTGACTCCTATACATCTTCCATGCTTTGGATTGATGCTTCTCTAAGCACAGAATGCTGTGGGGCAGATGGAACCTCCAGGCCCAGGTGGTTCCACCCCCTGCCAGAGGCAGGGACACCTCCCACCAGCCCAGGCTGCCCCCAACCCCATCCAGCCTGGCCTTGGGCACCTCCAGGGTTGGGGCAGCCACAGCTTCTCTGGGCAGCCTGTGCCAGGGCCTCGCCGCCGCGGGGGGCGCTGGCCCCGGGGGAAGAATTTTTTCCTTATATTCATCTAACCCCCCCCCCCCCTTTTAGTTTGAAGCCATCACCCCTTGTCTTATCCCTATCCCCTGACCAAGAGTCCCTCCCCAGCTTTCCTGTGGCCCTCTTTAGGTACTGGAAGGCTGCTGTAAGGTCTCCCTGGAGCCTTCTCTTCTCCAGGCTGCACAGCCCCAGCTCCCTCAGCCTGTCCCCGCAGCAGAGGGGCTCCAGCCCTCTGCTCATCCTCGTGGCCTCCTGTGGACCTGCTCCAGCAGGTCCCTGTCCTGGTGCTGGGGGCCCCGAGCTGAGCGCAGGGCTACAGGGGGGGTCTCACGGGAGCAGAGGGGGAGAGCTGCCTCGCAGGAACTTTCAAGAACTACTTACTGCTTTTCTGAAAGGAAGGAAGGATTTATCTTCTGAAGTAGAACGGAGCTAGTTCAGTTTCCTGTCCATTAACACCTAAAAGCACTTTCCTAATGTTATCGGGAAGGTGGTAGTTAACGTTTATGCTGCGTACGGAGAGAAACCAGCTTGCCTTTGAGTTCTGCTGACTTGTGGAGTGACTTGTTCAGGGGAATGGTAGATGACATGCTAGCAAAAAAAGGTTTTAGCTTAATAGCCTCCAACAGCTGTATTGCTCAGAAGGTGTCTACGTTTATAAGATCGCTGAAAAGCCTGCATATAACCAAGTTGGTTTTTCTATTTAGATGACTTTAAGCCTGCGTCTATCGACACATCCTGTGAAGGAGACCTGGAGGTTGGCAAGGGAGAACAGGTGACGATAACGTTGCCAAATATTGAGGTGAGTGGGGTGGCTGAGGCATGGCAGACATAAGGGGAAGGCTGATTTTGTTATAAATGCATGCTGAGTATAGAAGGATAGGAAGCTTTAATGCTGTTTCACAGCTGAGAGTGTAACATCTAGAGTATAAAAATAATTGTTCTAAAAGAGTAAAGTTGCAAAGGACCTACAGGTTGGACAGCTGTGCTGTAGCTTTAAGTGTACTCGCTGCATTGGAAATATGCTGTAGGATGACCCTGAAGTGTTGCGTACACAGCAGAGCTTCGTGTGGATGTTGGCAGTGCAAGTTTCCCCTTGGTATTTACTGCTGTAGTGCAGTTCTAAAGCAGGAAAGACTGGAAAGGGAAAATTTACTACCTGCCATGCTTTACTGCTCTGCTGATGTGATTACTGAAACCCCTTTTGGTAACAGGAGCCCTACAGTAAGCATGCTCTCATTTGGAAATAAGTGTGAAACTGATTAAACGCTCAGCTAAGCCAGGTGAAATCCCTCTCCAGTCAGTCACCAGCTGCTTTTGGCTGGGATGAGTTTAATTTGAATTTACTGATAACATTTTTAAAAGCTAGCAGCGATTACTTATAATGAACTTTTCATCACTAATGGATTGCTTTCTGTTTATAATAATAATTAAAAAAAAAGACCGCAGTAGTAACACTTGCTGGACCCTTTTGATTTAACAGGGCTCAACTCCACCAGTGACTGTGTTCAAGGGTTCAAAGAAGCCTTACCTAAAAGAATGTATCTTAATTATCAATCATGACACTGGAGAATGTCGCCTAGAGAAACTCAGTAGCAACATCACTGTGAAAAAAACGAGGTGGGTGATTTACAGGAGAAGCACCTATCCTGTACTCAGTATGAAAATCAGTTTGTTCCTGGGTCTAAACTGAGAGATGCTGCAACCCATGACTGTTCTTACTGAAACAGCCTTTTTAGAAGGTCCCCAGCCTTGTTCAGCAGGGTAAAAGGCCTCTTTGCTCAACTCACTGACTTTGCAGCTTTTGAGTACTGACCAACAGAAGAAATAGGATTTTTTTTTTCTTTGACTAAAAGATCTTTTGCTATTAAGAGATGGTAACAATTACCTGATGAATATAGAGGAGAAAAAAAAAATGGAAAAGTAGTTTGCCTACTGTTCCCTGACTTCTCAATGATTTTTTTTAAATTTGACTGTTTTCAGTAATAGTAGTGGCTTGTTCTTTCCCCATACATCTTCATTATTTTTTTTTTTCTGCTGCTGAATCCACAGAACTTGCTTTCAGCAGAATTACTGTGAAGTGTTCCTGGGTAGCCAGGTATTGTAATAAATCAACTGACAAAGGGCTAAAGTTATTGGCACCATATTTAAAAATAAAATAAAAAGGAAAACACATCTAATTACATGCCAGTAAAATAATGTACCTAGAAATCTAATGATGCTATTCAGAAAAGCATGAAACAAATAATTCCGTAACTTAAGGTACAGTATTCCTGCCTTTTTCCTTGCATCTTGTCATCTAGAGTAACTTTATTTTTGCACACAGAGCTGAAGGAAGTAGCAAGGTCCAGTCTCGTATCGAGCAGCAACAGCAGCAAATGCGAAATGCAACCAAGACTCCAAACAATGTTAAAAATTCTCCACCAAAAGAAAAGATGTTTGTGTCTTCTCCTATGGATGACATTGAACGAGGTAAGCTCTGCTGCCACGTTTAGAGTTTTAGAAACTTTGCTCTTAACTAGCAATTAGTTTAAAGAGGAGGTTCGTCCCAGAAGCTGACTATATAAGCACTTTACCCGTGTACAGAAATGACTGCTCTGGCTCAAATGATAACTGAGAAGTATTTCAGACTTACTAAGGTTAAAAAGCAGGTGAACTTTTCAGATAAATAACACAATGGGTTGCCCTGCTCTCTTATAGATTCTTTATTCTGCTGCTTCTTTAATCAAGCATGTAGTTGGTCGTATTGCAGCCCAGAAACCGGCCCAGTTGCTTTCTGTTCTGACATCGCTCCTCGTTCTGTTCTCTGCACCCAGCAAACATACAGGCTGTGGTGCTTTACATCTCAAACTGTAAATTACCGGATGGGACTTGTGAAAGATGATGTTCAAGTGGAAAAGACAGCTAAAAGCCTGCATAAATCAACCCTTGAACACTGCTGTGTACAGCATTCTTGAGACACTGGTTTGGTGAGACACTCGTGCTTTGTTTAGGAGCAGGCCTTGTTCCTTTGGAGGACAAGGGAAATGGCAGGTGGTAATTACTTGCTAGAGAAATACAACCAGGTGGCAGTTTCATTGATCGGAATTGATGTCTATCTCCCAAGATGCTTTGAATTCCTTTAAGCAGGTTTTTCAGATGTGTCATTATAAAGATTTTTTTCATTTGGGGCTTAAACTTTGGCCAGAAATCTTTATACCACAGAAGAGTACTAGGATACATCCTAAATTGCAAAGACAAAGAACCTGAGTGCCTGGAGTAAAATGATGGTGTTTGGTTGTTTTGGGGGGAGTGGGAGTACCGAATGTTGCAAGGCACCAAAGTGGCTGCCAAAACGCATCAAACTCTTTTGTACTGCCAGTCTGATTTTGATGGTTACTAAAGAATGCAGAGTAATTGAAAAACAGGGCTGGTAGGGATCTTTTAAGGTCATCTAAACCATCCTATCCTAAAATTAGATTTCGAAAAATTTTTTAATGTGTTCTTTGAGCTCTCTGGTCACAGACCATGCATTCTCTCTGGCATCTACTCCAAGGCTTTGTTCTCCTTACAGTTCAGGTTATTCCTAATAAATAAAATCTGACAGTAAGCCCATTGCTACTTTAATATTAATCATGCAGGTATAGGCCAGATTGCTCTGCTGCTTTTAAGCAGTTCTTCAGGTACTCAATAGCTGCTATGTCTTTCCGCTTCTTTATGTAAAGCGATGCCAGCTGGTTCAGTCTTCCCTTAGAAACTAAGTTTGCTAGATCTTTGAATCATTGTCACTCTCCTGTCTTCCAGCTAGTCCAAAAACTTCAAGTGTAGTGCCTAAAATGAGTTAGTTTCATCCAAGGTTTTAGCAGTGCTGAGTTGAGTAAGACGAATGTTTGACAGGCACTCTATATTTTCATACAAAAAGACCAAATAGGATCACGTCCCAGTTTAATGCTTGTCATTTCTGCACCAGCACGATACAGTAGGGCTGTGCTCAGCGACCCACTGTAACTCACAGGCTCTTCAGAAGTGTTGCCTGCTTAATCATGCTTCATCCTGTGGTTGTGTAACTGACTATTCCTGTTTAAGTACACTGCTTTGAACTTGTTACTATCTTCATTTTCTGGGGCGGGGGGAAGGTCATTCTGCATTTGTCCTCTAGTGTATGCATAGCCCTTCTTTCCCTTACTTAAAATATTTATTTTTTGAGAATTAAGTTCTTTCAAAATTCAAGGCAAAGATCCCATTCCTCAGTTTTTTGGTATTAATTGCTAGTCTTTTGCTTAAAGCTTTTTCTTTTATTACTGGTCACAGGTGAGAACAGGGAGGAAGAGGCATTAAGTGCATAGGATTTGGGTTACATTTTGATTAGCTGATGACCCCAGCTGGGTGGTAGATCAGTCCTCTAGAATTAATTTTCATGTGATTTCTTGATCTTCACGCTAGTTGCATCCTAATTTTCACCTTAGCTTTTCTAGCTTGTTTTATCTGCTTATGTTCTCTTCTCCATGCCCTTAGTAGCTGCAGGATGCTTCCAACTTTTTACCTCTCTTTTCCTTGTGTTTGAGTCAGTTGGCCAATATGGTCCTTTATTGTACTTTCTGTTCTTCCTTGGCATCAAGCTAGATTTTCCTTGTTCTTATAGCCACACTATTTCAGGAACTGTCAGTTTTCCTGAATGCCTTTCTTCCTTTACACTGGCCTTTGATAGTGCAGAATTAGGAGGCTTCATGGAAGTTTTTGTTGAGGCTTACTCTTTTGTTCTCCTTTCTTCACTTGATTAAGTTCTGAACAATCTTTCTTCTCGATCACTTTCATCTTCAACCTGTTCTTCTGTATTGGGTAAATTTGAAGTGAGATGAGGTCCCCTCCTATTTGCTTTTCATGTCTGCTATATCAAAGTTGTTCCTGAAGTATTCTGAGTGCTTGTAGGGCTGTCTTAGCAAATGGCTGGGTAGCTCCAATGTTGTATGATGATGAATTTCTGTACTCTGGATTACACTTCCAGTTGCTGTATAAAATCTCAGTCCAGCAAGGTTTGGTGGTCTGTTTCAGATTTCTTCCTTCAGCATCACCTACATCTTGTGTAATTATTGTGTACCGTTTCTGCAAAACTTAACTTTCTCTGTTGGGGGACTTCAACTATTATATATCAAAAACGCATACCGTGCAACACAACCTATCCAGTCATGCCATCCTAAATATTAGAGTCAGGCGAGTTTTTTGCCAAGAATGCAATTTGAGTCAGACCGATGTGTTAACTTCCAGTATTTCTTGTCTTTCTCTTGTTGTTCTAGCTTTTTTTTTTTCACAAGTCTATAAAAAGTCTATAAAGAGAGTAAGGCTTTGAAATTTTCCTAATAGTAAACTGTAGATAGTTTCCTCGGATATTCTGTGTGCTTTGCATTTTCAGCAAAATGTCATAACGTCCATGCGCGTTGGTTGCTCTGCTGAACTGCTGGGAGGCATTTTGGGTGCAGCTCCAGACATCTTGCTGCTAACTTATCTGCGTGATGGTAACTGCAGTGCTTAGTCAGTGAAAGGCATCTTTAGGGTGCTGAGAAAAATACAGAAGACTTGCCAGCTGCTGAAGTTAAAGGCTGATGTGGGGTTAGCGTTTGGGTGCACAGTTACCCTTGTTCTAATGCTTGGCTTGAAAGGGAGAAAAGGCCCAAGCTCTGGGGGAAGAAAACACACGACAGGCTAGATGTTTGCTTGTACTCTTTACTTTGTTCTGGAGTTTTCTGCAGTTTTTTTTTTCTGAGTTGCTATAATGTGATGACTAACGTACCTGATTTCTGTTGTTGATTTTTGTTATTTTTTTGTCTGTCTTATATTTCAACTAAGATGACTGCTAACTGAGAAACAAATTGTATCGTTTGCAGAGCTAAAAGCAGAAGCCAGTATCATGGACCAGCTGAGCAGCTCTGACAGTTCGTCTGACTCTAAAAGTTCTTCATCCTCTTCATCCAGTAGCGAAAACAGTTCCAGTGATTCTGAAGACGAGGAAGCGAAGCCCTCTCTTCCTATGTCAATGCCGTATTTGCAGCCACAGCCTACTGTGTCTGCCATACCACAACAGGCTGTCCCTGACAAAGATGCCAGTCATAACAGATCCCAAGAGAGCAGTGGTCATATGATGAATACACTACGTAAGTACAAAGGCTGTTCTTTTCTTAGTACACAATTCCAGACATCGAGATGCTGAAAGGAAACCATATTGTTTTTAAGTATGTCTCTGTTATAATTAAAACTGTGGGAAGTGATGCTAGGGTTTGATTGTTCAGCAGAGGTCTGAATTAGGCACTGGACTAGAAGGCTCTTGGTCCCAAGAGATACTAAATTAAAGCTGAGGTAGTTGAAAATATTTCCTAAGCCTTTCTGGCTTCCTCCCAGTTATATACATTGGGACTGCAGAACAGTAATTTTGTAATGAAAATACTTGAGCTAACAGGGCACTCCCAAAACATATGCTTATAATTTCTTGGTTAAAACTATGGGAAAGATACTACACTGGCAAAACTTGGAATTACAGAAGAGAGTATATTCCTAGCTACTTTAGTTACTATTATTCATGGCACTGTTCCACCAGGCAGCAGGGCAAAACTCCCCTCCACATATAAGTGAGGAGATGGTTTGCTTTCAGGTGATACTATCTTACCCCACCAATTCAACCAACTAAAAATGCAATTTGAAGAGGAGCTGCTACGTTGTTCAAGTGGTCGCTGTACAGCTTGGAATTGAATGCTCAGTGTAGTCCAAAAAGGAGAGTTTGGATAGGGAAGGGGGGTCAAAGTAGTAGGCGGGGTCTTAAATTTGCTACCTAAATAGGAGTATTCAGATGTAGAAGATGTGAGTATTCAGCTATGGTGATGCTTTGAAAGTGAGTATGTTTTTAATTAGGTCCCTAGCTGCCGGGTCACAGTATGAAGACATTCCCATAAAGCCTAATGTGCTGTCTAAGAACTTTAGGGTTTATCATTTATATGTAAACTGATTATACTGAAATTCTAGACTCTGGCAAGTCTGCTTTCACTTCAGTGCTTAATGATAGCATGAACAGGTTTGGTGTTTTTTGTAGCTAGTATTTAAATACTCAAATATCTGTGCTGGTTATTTGTGTACTGCATTAACAGATAAGATCAGATGGAAAGGTCTTGTGACTTCATGGGTAAAGAACTAGTGAAAACACTGTCTTCATTTTACTGTTACTGTGAAGAACAATGTCTTCATGTTCATAATCTGCATAACTTCAGCATGCCATTTATTTCAGCCCTTACTCACAAATGAGATTTCCCGTTCTTCGTGCTTTAAATAAAGCTGTTATGAAAATGAGATTAAGCTCTATCCCCGGTGACAAAATCCCAGCTGACAAAACTTCAACTGAGAAACAAACTCACAAGTACAGGTGGCCAACTCCTCTAGTTTCAACAGTCATAGTGAGAAAATGCTGCATAAAACATGACAACATCAAAGCTTTTACAGGGGGAGTTGGTGACTTGGTGGTGCTTGAGAGCTGTATAGACTGGTGGAACCTTTGTAGCATCAAGCCTTGGGCTTGTTTATCTTGCACAGATATTTAGCTTAATTCCGTTTACTTCTGTCATGGTTACAGATCTATTTCCTGCTTTAAAATTCTGTTCCTAACTTGACTCCTTTTAACATTTAAAATGTACTTCAACTAGACAAAAACCAAAAAAACTCACTTCCAAGGAGAATGTTTCTCCAGCTCACTTGTTGAGGAGATTTGGCAGGAGAGGAAAATAACAGCAAAACCTGGGGGAACTAAATGGCTCATGGTTCCAGCTTGAAGGGCAGGAGTTCTCTGTTGGGGTACACTCTGTTGTACAGTCATCTCTTCCATCTCAAATAATGTTTTACAAAAATAAAATATTGAAGCAACAAATGTCAGCACAAGCAGTTTGCTTGTTTAATCCTGTTGGCAGTTTGTCTGCTTTTGTGCACCTCTGCAGAATCAGGGCTGTGCTGGGTAATTAGTGAAGTTCTCCGCTGGCTTGCTGCGTGCAGGCAGAAGGCTGCGGGAAGGGTTAGGGAGAAGAGTTTCATCTTACATGTAGAAATCATACAGCTGAGCTTTTGTGGAACTTGGAAGACACAGGAGGCGGTGTCCTAGAGCACAGTAACCAAATACTTGTGTCTGATACACATCATCTACCTCCTCAGGAATCCAGGACTCAAAGCTGCCCCTCACCTCTAGCAGCAAGGTCCTCCCCCAAAATCTTGATTCTTCCCTCCTGTCAGAAGCTGATTATATGAGCTCATGGCTTTCCTTATAACAGTTTGTAAATGCTAGCAATGATGAATCTCTTCTTTGTAGATATTTGATCCTATGTTGCTTTGTTTATTTTAGTTTAAGTAAAAGCTAAAGAAAGCTTTATTTCCCAAGAAAAATCAACGCAGACTCTTCTGGGGCAGTGTTCTATGTACACAGCATTCAATACAACTTCACTTCTTTTGATAGTTGGTGCTGGTACAGCAGTTGGTCACGAAACTTGCTTTGTATTTGTGTGGTGTTGGAGTAACGGGATCTGTGAAACACCAGTCACTCTTACGCAAGTTACTGGGGACAGGGATTCAATTATGAATTCAATCATGAATTCAATTAAATATTTTATAGCCATTGGTCTAAAAGTTTAGGAAATACCATAATTTGCATTATAACTTATTTTATCAAATTAGGGCAGGGGGTTGGAATTGGATGATCTATAAAGTCCCTTCCAACCCAAACCATTCTGTGGTAAACTGATAATGCTAATAAGCAGTTGGCTCTGTGGAAGACTGAATTCACATTTTTCCCCCACTTTATTGCTGCCAGCAAAGTACAATTGAGCATAGATGCTTCTTCAGAGTCCTAGTTAAATGAAATTTCCATTCTTGCACCAAACCCACCTGAGAACTCCCAGCTCTAGTCTTATTTTGCCATCTCTCTGAAGGTGTTTTTTAGGGAGAGGGAAACTTTCTGGCCCATTTTTATAACCCTGAAATACATCCTAATGCATTACTTGTAACTCTGGAACTTGGAGTACTCACTTTTCCCATCTGCTGGTTTTCACAAGCACTGGTATTTTTGGCTAGTGTTACGCAGTTTGTGTAATTTTTATTAACTATGTTGAAATAACTTAGAAGGCTGCAGAGTCACTCTTTGGAAGGTTATCTTCTTGTTTGTGCTCCAGCCATCTCCCAGAGCAGGTAGTGAATAATAGGGTTGGGAGTTCCAAGAACTCTTTGCCTGTTTTCCTTTGAGTGATAAATGCGTGAGTTTAATTTGCTAATGCCATTATCTGCCTTCAAATATTATTTCTCAGGATAATGTATTGTCCTGAATCGCTCTTGACATATATATGTTTTTTCAAAAAAAAAAGTTAACATAAAATAATATGGCTGCAAATGTTCCGTTTCTTAGGATTGGGAAGAAAAACCACAGTAGTGTTTCATAGATTGCTGGAAAGAGCCATCTTCACTATTCTTGTTTTATATAAACAGTGTTTTCTGCTTTGTTGCAGAGCTTCATGTACCACTGTCTAAGCGTTAGTGATGACATAGTGGAAAACAAAGGAAGGCTAAATGCAGCCATGTTAAAGACTTCAGTGTTCTGGCAGAAATGATATGCTTGATAACAAAAGATATTATCTGAATGTCTCACTGGTTTTACCCTGTTGAGGTTGTTCTTTTATCCATCTGCAAAAGTGATCTGTAAAGGGTGCTGTAGCTGAGAAAAGAGCATGTAAGAATACTGTGCCTACTCAGCTTCAGTCATTTTACTTGTTTTTTAGGCCACTTCTGTTCAATGAAAGAGATGCATTCTTTTTTTTGTCGTTGTTCATGGCTGTTTGGCAAGGGAGGGGTGAAGAAAAGCATACTAGCTGGAAGAAATTCATAAAATATGTGGGAAACTGCTGATACGATGTAGATTCTCTATAGCATGCTGCTGTATTTTTTTGTTGTTGTTAATTATCTATGATCCTGGAAAGATTCCTTCACTCCCACCCCCCTAAGCTTATGGGTATCCATTGCAAGCACAATGTAGTCTTTCTTCGTGCTTTCCCATTTTGAAATATATATATAGCCTCCAAATTAAAGTGCTGGGTAAAATTGCTTTTGATGTTTTGTTTGTTCACTTGTTCCAAAACCTGTTTGAAATAGTAGGTCACTGATACATCTTTAAAAGGTACATCAAAGAACTGCTGCTCTTGATTGAGACACCACTTTGTTTTCAAGCACAAACAGTTCCGAGTGCATTCAGAAGTTGAAAAAAAAACAAAACACCTTTTTTGCAAGGCTGCATTCAGCAGCAGTGTTCCCACTTATGAAGCATGAAAATGTGGGTAGCAAGGATAGCTAGGTGTCATCTGTTATCCAGTGGTATTAAATGCTTTTGTGGCAAATATGCTAATGTCTTTCCTGCTAAGATTTTAAAATTGTAGAAATGTGGTCTCTCTAAGGCTCTGTCACTGAGGAGTTAGGTTCTACACCCGTTTATTCTCTCGTAGCCTGCCTGGTATTAGTTTTTGTAAGCCTTTAATTGGTAAAGGGGAAAAATCTCGAAAGAATAGAAGTGTTTCCTTGAAAATGACTAATATGATGATTTTTTTTTTTTAGGAAATGACTTGCAGCTGAGTGAATCTGGAAGTGATAGTGATGACTGAACAAAGTTTTGGCCTTAAACGTATCACCTTTTTCGCTAAATATGTCTTAGCATTTGTTTTGCACTAAGATTAGATTACCAGAGACTGGAATGAATGTCCTTGATTTTGATAATAAAGACATCCTAATTTTCTACTGACACATCGCGTCTATAACACAGCAGCATTGATACGTTGTCAGTGCTATGGTTATGTGTTTACCTTTCAAATTACTGTATTTACAGTAAAATTGTGTATGATCTGATTTTGATTATTTTGCCTCAGCCACCTGTTTTACTTGAAACTGATTTGTAACAGCTAGTTACTTTATATAAATAGTTATGGAATGGAGGAATTCCTGATATTTATGGAGGCAAGTTTCCTTCCTATCATTTAAATGTTGAATGCTGATCTTACAGCTTTAACTTGGAGGGTGTAAAAGGGAGTGCAACTAAATGAGGTCTGCTGTGTCAGCTACACTTTTTGTTCAGTTCACAGTTCATACCTTTAAGGAAACTGCTGAATAATGTGGTCCACTAGTGCAGTTACAGTTTACAATTGTTCAACACATTGCTGAATCCTTAATTTCATTGTATTATAGGACTTTATATTTCTGAGCCTCAAGATTCCTGAGGGAACTTGTCTATTCTCTGCCTTTTTTAATGTAACTTGAATAGGCCGGTCTTTTTACAACCTTTTTGTATCTAAATTTAGATAACTGTGGAGACAGCAATGATTTTCTTCATGTAATTCTGTAACGGAAATCAGAAGTTTTCTTTGTAGAAGTATAAAAGTAATTTAATAAAGCAATATTTATCATTTTGTCTGATTGTTTTTTTTACTGGTTAAGAATTCCACATCTTACTTAGAGTAATCATGCCAGTGAAAGGGTCATGCAAAAATGTAGTAGTAAAATGGTAGCTAATAAGCACTCCCCACCCAGCATGCAAGACTTAGGTGTTTATTGCTTTTCCATACATTGAGACAAGTCCAGGTAAGAGCTTGTTGAAAGTTCAGTGATACCAGTGTATAAATGGATGTTTATAGAGGATTATATCCAAATGCAGTACGACAGAAGAGAAGGTGTTTGCTTAGTCTTATTTTCCCCTACATTTGAACTTGTGAACCCCAGGGAAGAGTAAAAATTTAATACTGAAGTTCACTACTGAGCAGTTTCCTAACTAACTATGGGAAATAGCTGTAGGATGAGTTCTGATAAGATAAATCTGCTCACTCTTGCTCAGAAGTCTCACTTTCTAGATTGCAGTGACTGAATCACAGCTGTGTATCTAAATTGTGAGGATTGAATTCTACATGTAAGCCTGAATGTGAAGACACGAAATGCATATTCAACGTATACTATAGATGGTACTAGACTGGCTTATTCTTCCAACTGCTGCTAGTGCCAGTCCCTACTGAACTCTAGACAGATCGAAGCCAAAGTTGTCTGCCCCCTTACCGCAGGGCAGGAATGAAATACTGGAAATGCTGCTTCCTGATCCTTCCCCACCTAGCACTCTCTACCCTCAAACTATGGCACCTGGCCCTGGCCTACACCAGGTACCAGCTCTGTAGTGTTTCAGCTCCCTGAAGTTGGGATCATAAGAAGCAGAACGTTTTCCTGCTCGTACTAAAAGTAAAAAGCTCAAGTTAATGACCGTGGATAAACAGGTCTTTGAGAAGAAAAGGGCTAAGGGCTGACTTCAAGACAGGATGCTATGTAGATAAAGATTCCTCAAACTTTTACGAGATTGAGTTCTCTGGTGCATTATAACTGTTGCTAGGGGAACTCTACCAGACTACTTGGTTCTTGGCACCTGCTATTAATAAAGTCTGCTCTGTGATGTGAGGACCTCTGAGATGTGTTACGAGGGATCTTAGGAGCAGCCCTGAGTACTAAATAGAAGGAGACTCATGATAAAGCAGTGTCCTAAAATGAAATGTCGTCTTTTCACTGGGGACAGGGGGAAGCTGGCTTGCATGAAAGCTTTCTTTTAGGCCAATGCTAAAGTCTACTGCTAGCCAGAATGCCACTGATTTTTCTGAGCAGTTATGCATTTGGGGTGCATGGGAAGAAGCAGGTGTGTGGAAGAACTGACCAGGCTAGGATCTAAATCAGGGAGCAAGTATTATAATCGAGTCTCCCTCAGAAGACAGGAGGAAAAAAAAAAAAAATGCCTACAACAATACAAGAAAATCCTGGCAAGTGCAACCTACCTGTATTTGATACGTAATTGAACTCACGTGTATACAGGTGCTTAAATATAGCTCTGGGGGTAAAGCAGCTTTCCAAGTTCTTGAGACTCAGGACTGTAAATAACCCTATGCTATCTTTAGGATTTGGTCTTTGAGCTAGAAGCTTTCTAGGATGGGAAGAGCTTCAGTTAAGCTTTTGTACAGCACTTAGTGCAAAGTGATTAGATGCCAGTCAGTCACTACCCAGTCTAAATAAGTATGTGACTTAAATGGGTGTATTCTGTTAAATGCACGGGTGTGATAATAATTCAGGAAAGGCTCCCTTTAAATATCAGGGCTGGAGATAAGATTCTGGAACAGAGTTCCTATAGAGATAAGGGGAAAAAAGATAACAGTCCTTAAACGTGTGAAGAAAAAAGTACTGTATGCTGGATCAAGCCCAAATGCGTCTTATCTGGCTCCCTTTGTTCACATAAGTGTCAGGCAGTCAGGTAACCTAAAGAGGTTGTCTGTTTATGTCACTACAGAGGGGATTGGCTTGGGTCTCCTTTGTCACCTGCTGTGGGCATTTGCTCCCCTATGGCTTGGTCTGTGAGCCGTCCTGTGCACTGCTGAGCTACCTGTATCTATTCCTCGAGTGGGTTATTGAAGGGCAGAGGCAAAGAAGTAGCTGGGCCAACTTCTAGAAGTGTGAATAAGGAAGGTATTCTAGCAACAGGAAAACAAGGAAAACAGATCAGTGTGTTTTGTTTTGTTTTGTTTTGTTTCTGTCATGTCAATTTAACTAGTAAGGAATGAGGAGAGATTTAGATGAGTTGTTAGGAGGAAATTCTTCACTCAGAGGGCGGTGAGGCACTAGAACAGGTTGGCCATCGGAGCTGTGGGTGCCACATCCCTGGAAGTGCCAGGTTGGATGGGGCTTTGGGCAACTTGATCTAGCAGGAGGTGATCCTGCCCACGGCAGAGGGGTTGGAACTGGGTTGTCTTTAAGGTTGCTTCCAACAGAAACCATTCTGTTTCTACGATTCTATGACCTGTACAGAGTTGTTGGATGGAGAGCAGAGTGAGAGGGTACTGCCCCCGGGTAATGAACACATCTGCATATCATTTACATTCATAAATATATATCTTCCAAATGCTACTGGAAACTTCAAAATTGTTCAGTCTTGTGACTACTGCAGCATTAAGGACTACTGCCAAAACAGCTCACCTGAGCCTTTCTCTCAGCACAGCACCAGATGCATGCACAATTCTAGTAACTACCTCTTCACGGTTGCAGTACTCAACCCTGATTAAATCCTGAAATGGTGAATGTGTATGCTTGCCAGTTGTAACTATCTTGCCTGACAGCTTCCAGTTTTTGTAAGATCTTTGCCCTACTCTTGTTTTCCATGAAGCCTGCCTTGGGGCAGAGTGACAAGCTAAGGTGATCTCTTTAGGGCAGCCTTGGCACTGCTGTATTCCACGACTAACACTGGGATTGCCATTTACTTGTGGTTTTATGTCTATCTGTAATTCACTCTTGAGATCCTTGCCCATAATGCTGTAATGTGCCTTTAGGAAGTTCTAATTTATAAACATCTGTCTCAATATAATGTCCATGTAGCTGTTTGGAAAGCAATAATCTTACTTCCTGCATAATCTCTGAAAATCATTTGGATATCTAAGCATGGACTACTGCAGTTGCTCCATCAAAATCCTGAGATCAGTATCAGCTAGAGCAAAGCTCATTGTGGAGTCTATTGTCAAGGCACATGATATGATCAGCTTTATTACATGAACCTTGTTTGTTTGTTTGTTTGTTTGTTGAGGTAAATGGGAAGTAATTTTTCAGATTAAAGGACTTCAGTTAGTCACTTCCCTGCTGACAGACAGTGAATCATCTTGAGAACACAGCAACAGTATTTTGAAGAAGAATTATTCGTTAGATCATTCTTGACTGATTTCTGAGGAACCAAACATGAACAGATCAACTCAGATAACAGTTTGCTCTGGTTCTCAAGATTTTGGGCTCAGAAATTGTTGTATCATTTCTGGCCAACACTTTTGATTTTCTTCAGAATTTTCACATAAAGTTTTCTGAGAACAGCTGAAGAGATTGTTGGATCCTTCTTAAACATCAGAAATGAGGATGTCTAGGGCAGGCAGAAGTGAAAGCCCAGAGGAGGAAAGAGATGACTTGGCTTACAATGGTTCAGAGTCTGGATCCTTGTCTACATGTGAAATCCTACTCTCACCACTTTTTGAGGTCATTCAGCTAACCATGGAAAGTACTGGGGACTGTCTAGCAGGATATGAGGTTCAGACCAGCTTTTTGAAGACTTAAAAAGAAGAATGAAGAAGAGAGAAGTTTTGAATAAGAGTATTTGCAATTTGTTAAAATATATATTCCTGTTGTTTTGGGGGGAGGTAGAGGAAATCAAATAACAAGGCTGAAATTTACTGAAATGAGGAGAAAAAGTGTGAAATGATGAATTATTTCATAGTTGAGACCTACAACTAGATAGGGGCAGTCATCCATACCCAAGAGAAATCTGAATTGTGCAGGGACAGATTGAAAGACCTACGTCTTTCAGCTATTACTCTGCTCAGTTAAATAAATTCACGGTGGCAACGTCAACTGTTTGTTAACTGGCCAGCAGTTCTGTCCCACATGATCATGGTGCCCCCTGCGTAAGAATAATTCATGGTGGCTAGGGATTTGCAGGCAGGATCTCTCTGCTTACCAGCTAACGACACGCAGGAATGGGCTGAATTGGTGGAAAGCTGTAACAGGATGTTACTGTGGCTTTTACTTTACAGCTTGCAGGTTCTGGTGTTGGAGAAAAGCTCCTGAATGGAGGACTCAGAGCTCAGTTTGTGTCAGCAGGAAGATTTATTCAGCTCCTAAGTAGAGATACCAGTTTCATACAGGGGTTTCATAAGAAGCCATGCTACATTTGCTGTAGTGAAGGGTCTGGCCTGCTGGGAACTGCAAAGGCTTGGGCTCTAGTTGTTTCTGTGGTTTTCTGAATCCATAGAAGAAATGAGTGTGTTCTCAGATTTTTCCTTCTCTGAAAAGCAAATCCCTCTGCTGTGGTGAGGAAGGAATGGAGGTTAGAGGCAAAGATGAAGGAGCCTTTCATTCAACAGAGAAGGCTTTGTTGATGTACAGCACATACCCGGTGAGCTAGCTGCCGAGACCTCTCCTGAATCGCTTTAAACAGGGGTGCTTGTTACAGAACCTGTTCTCCATCTCTCATCTCCCATATGCTGTCTTTCCTATGCAGCTTGGTTTGTCTCCTGAAAATTCATACCCAGCTTGTTCTCATAAGCGTGCTTACACATGACAGAGGATTATTTGCTCCATCTCAGAGATGAGGCCTTCTTCATGCTGTTATTTAAAGAAAAGTGGAGTGTCTTAAAAAGGTAATTAAAGAAGACCCAACAACAACCCAAACTGTTCTTTAATCTCTTTAGTTTCACTTCCACATGCTGTGTATCTTGTTCTACCAGTTTCAATGCCCTTGCAAAACAGTTGCACAATGATTTCCTCGTAGCAACCAGCAGAATTCAACTTAAGCTCACCTAATTGGCTGTACCTTTTCTAAGATCCTCGATGTATTGAGTTTCCAGTAAACTCTGCAATCCCCATTTTTTTCTGCACCTTTTCATTGCCACAATTTCTGGAATAAATACACATGGATGTTCTCATATGCAGTTTTCATAGAGAAATAGGAGATGATGCAGCCTGAAATGCCAAATCATCTCTTAACCAATTTCTTTTTTACATCTAACGTGATGTACAGTGAGAATTAATGAAAAAGATCTATGCTTTTACCAGAGTTATGATCCAAATATTTATGGGAATGTTAAAAAAAAAAAGCACAGTTCATAAAAGCTAAGGACGTTTAAAGGCCAATGTCTGATTGAGATTTCCCACTTCAAATTAACAGGTTTTGTGACAGGTTCAGATTCTGCTGGAATGATGAGAGAATAGAGGCAGATGGTTCAAGCACTGGAACGCAGACTGCGACATGGGCACAGCCAGGCTGCATATCAAATTACTTCACAGTAACACTGACACCTCTGCACAGGGATACACCTAACCCCGTGGCAAAAAGCTTTCTGCTCCAAGTAATTTCTCATCCGAACAATGGATGGGCACACCCGCAGGAGCACAAGATAATGGGAGCATTAGGGTCAGAAAAAATAGTTTGGAATTAGTTGTCCTAATTCAGCAACTCTTCTGAAAAGGTTTGTGGGCTTTATGACCCTCTCCCATCACAGTGTGGAACAACTTCCACTCCTCTTCTGCATGATAACCTTTTTTTTTTTTTTTTTAAAAAAAATATATATATATATATATGTATTTTTTTTCCCTGTGCAAAAGTTACCATCGGAAATGTGTAGTTAACATTTCATAATTTTTAAAATATATATAACTAATGTTCATAAAAATAATGTTAGGCAAATGTGACCTGAATGTAGGTGGGGAAAACTCCATGCAGATTAGCAGCCACACTTGTGTTGCTCCCACACTTGAGTTACTAAACACAGCCAGACTTTGCCCAGTTGCCTTCCCCCGGATATGGTATTTGTCAAGGATATTGATGATCAGAGGCGTGGCTATGTTTAGCTGAGATGCGAGACCGTTAGGCTATTTAAGAAGTTCTTGCCACAATGAGTGTATTTTAGAAAGTACCACCTGGAAGGAGTGTACTGAGCTTAGTGGGGACTTTTTATCCCCGTTAATTTGTAAAACAAAACTACTGCTAAAAGCTTAGAACCCATCCCTGCTTGTGTACTTTCCATTTGACTCCCTCCTGGTGATGAAACAACAACTACTCACAGGTGAATAATTGAGGTCCCCAAGAGAGAAACTTGTTAACATTTTAATAATGTCTTGGCTATATTTATAATTCTGTAGAGAGACTGAGACGAGCGAGCCAAAGAAGCCACCACGTTACATCAGAGCCTTTGATCCCAATGACCTCTGTTCTGGAAACTAGAAGTGCTTATGTTGCACAAATCTCTCTAAACCTAACACAAATATGTGTGAGATTGCCTGTGCTACACTGGGAAGCGATCACGGTCGGGTAACTTCAGCAGCTGTCAGATGGGATCAGCTCCACAACGGGAGGTTGACAAACAGCTGCTGTCCATCGAACACATATGCTGGTGCTGGTGGATCGATCTGATGCTTCCTGGGAGCTTGAGAGCAACCCCAGGTAGGTGTGTTGGTTGTTGGGAGTGCAAGGACTGCAGACGGCTCCCTGCTGCTGCTGTGGTAGCTTGTGAGCCTCCTGGGTCTTATCAGCAGCTCACACCACACAGAGCCCTCCTGTCTGGTATAGATGCTCAGCTGCAAGAGGCTGCCTCACAGCTGGGTTTTCTTTTTCTTTTTCTTTTTCTTCAACTTCTTTGTCAAGGAGGAGGGGCTGCACAAATGGCAAATTTGTTTTCCAAGCTAGATGAGAACTGTAATTTCAAGTGTGCTTGCCTTGGCACCTCTCAGGGCTTTCCAGTTAGCAGGGATAGTGGCAGGGTGCTCGGCAGGGAGGGAAATATTTTGGTCATCCCACAGTAAGATGATGTGACTGTTCAAGGCCGCAGAGATGCTCAGCAGCAGGACTTCTTGCTGCTGGACCCTGTTCAGGTGACAAAACCATGCAATTTAGCACCCTGCCAGCTTGCTGTGCTACTACAGCCCTCCCAAATTGCAACACAACACTGTTCCAGTGAGATCAGGCCACCATCTCACAGGCTTCTCCCCAGCTCAGGCTCCTAAGGGAGGTGAATGCTGCACAAATCACGGACATTGGCCATGGCTTCTTTCAACACCTTTCATCCTGTGTTCCATCCTCAGCTGTGCGTTGCTCTGGAGCTTCTACATATACAGTTTCCAAACTTAGTGAGGCAAAGCCTGAACTGCTCCCGCCATGAAACACCAACTACCTAAGGAAGCAGCTGCTTCAGGTAGAGCAAGGAGATGCCCCGAAGGAACAATTCCTCACTATGGACAGCAGATATAGTGTGGGCTTCAATCCTCTCTTCTCATGGGAGAGAGTGTTTAGGATGGTGCTAACTGAATCTGGTATGGGGAAGTGATAATATACTCCTTCTTGCTTTGCAGAGACCTCCTTAGCCTGGTCTTATGGTGTAAAGAGCTGAAGTTCCTTCCATCCATCTTCCTGTTGAATCCAGGGAGGAAATTAAAAGCATGTTTGCCATGCATGCAGCTGCCCCACTCCCTCTGACTAGGGGAGGTGGAGAAGGCTCTCCTGTCCAACAGCCTCAGTAGCAAGAACCACATTGGGTCCCTTCTCTGCAAGCTGAAGCATGACTATACTGTAAGTCGGGCTGGAGACACAAGGGAATGTCTGGGTTACTTTGCTTGGTGGTATGTGGTTGGGGTGCCTCCAGTGAGCTGACAAGAGAAATGGGGTGCCTGTGTGCCCTCCCTGGTCTCCCCTATCTGCTTTGGCCCGGGGAAGCTCTGTAGCACTGCTTCCTTGCAGACCTGCAGCTGTGGCAGGTAGCAAGTCTTAAGATTCTAGGATTCTACGATTTGTCCTACTACTCTGTAGTGGTCATAGAAGCATAGAATCATGGAAGCACAGAATCCCAGAACGCTGTGGGGTGGATGGAACCTCCAGGCCCACCTGGTTCCACCCCCTGCCATGGGCAGGGACACCTCCCACCAGCCCAGGCTGCCCAAAACCACATCCAGTCTGGCCTTGGGCATCTCCAGGGATGCGGCATCCACAGCTTCTCTGGGCAGCCTGTACCAGGGCCTCACCACCCTCCTAGTAAAGAGTTTTTTTTTTTTTCCCTATATCTCATCTAAATCTCCCCTTTTTTAGTTTAAAGCCATTATGCTGTAGTCTACTGCTCTACTCCCTGACAAAGAGTCCCTCCCCAGCTTTCCTGTTAGGCCCCCTCTAGGTACATGAAGCCGCTGTAAGGTCTCCCCAGAGCCTTCTGGTCCAGTTGATGCAATAGCTGGAGGTACATCACTGGAGGTACATCATTGCTGTACCCCTTCTGACAAAAGGGAATAAGGCTCAGTGTTTCTAAATGTGCCACTTTCGAAGCACAAAGAAGGAGCATCTCCGAAGGGAGCCAAGCCGTGGGAGCCATGCTGGGCAGGCCTTTTCCCTCGGGGACTGAGTTAGTCACACATCCAAGCTCTCAGTCCTGTCAGGGCATAACCTACCCAGCTGCGTGGTCTCCCAGCCTCCAGCACTACCCGTCCATGAGGAAAGAAAAAGCATAAAATGCAAACGTTTGAGTCACAAACAAAGGGTGGGTGAGCAGGATTAGGCGAGGCTCTGCTGACTAACCTACCCCAGCAGCAGGCAATTATTGCTCCCATTTTGTCCCGCAGGAACCGAGCCTGGCTGTGCTGAAGTGCCTGGTGGTGGTAGAAGGGGCTGCTGGAGCAGGAACGTCTCAGCTCTGATCTGGGCCACTCTGCCTAAATGGCTCCCCAGACCTGTGTCTGGCTGGATTTGCAGGGCGTGAGCACAAAATCAGCCCATCTACCATGAAAAGCCAGGCAGGAATATGCTGTTGCTACTGTTGAATCTGACATACATGAGTTGAATCCCTTGAGGCAGAAACAATTTATCTGTGTCCCAAAATGACTCATTAGGAGCTGTTTCAAAACCGTGTCTTTGTATTGAAAAGGCATGTCCTGATGAACTTGGCAAGGGCACAATTTCATATTACTTTACACTCTGCTTTGTAAAGCAGTACACAGGGTTAATGATAGTTTAGTATTAATTGCGTATCTCTGGAGATTTGCAGAGACACATTTTTCTGACTAGAATCTTGGTCCCTCTTTTAGCATTTCTAATTCTTAATCAACAAAACAACTGAAAATTAGAGCACTGCTTTCTCAAACGGCTTCTTCTGAGGCTTTCAGGATATGATACAATTAAGCATTTAATTGTGAGGCCCTGTATGGATAGCATAAGATTTATTAATTTCCAGCTATACTTCAGCTTCCCCCAGACTAGATTGTGGTGGTTGTTAGTGAACAGCAGTGCCAAGATAACTCTTCAGAGATGCAGCCTTAAGGCTGGAGGAAATTAGACTGTTTGGCAGTAAAACAGCTTACCTGTTCAGTCATACTGACAAACATACATAAATACAGAAGTGTGGCTTCTTATCACAAGCAACATGTGTGAGCAGGGTCTGAGACCCAGCTGCTTTGAATTTCCAAGAATTAGCTGATAATGCATTAGCTCTGTTAACTCTCTCTCTCTTGTGTATGTGTGCTGAGATACAGATAGCTCTGAAGAAAGAACATCTGGTGCAGTAGATTCTGGTCTCAGCTTCAGCAGGATGAACACAACTGTTACACAGCAATTGTTCAGCAAAGGGCAGTTGGTTAGTGCGTGAGAAGTAGGCTGATAATTTTCATTTTTTATTTACAATGGCTTTAAATGCCTCAAGGTAATAATATGGAATGTAAATTCTGACCATCACTTAAATTAATTGCAAAATTCAAACTCACCTCAATGTGACCAAAATTATGACTTGAATTTACAAATATCCAAGTGGCATTCTTCAGGGCACTGAAAAGTCATTTCCACATGCACAAGGACATCTGCAGCATCTGCAATCCCCTTTCCCAGCTTATTCCTAATGACTGGTGTGGTTTGGTTGGTCTTCCTGCACTTCACTCTTCTAACAATTGCCAGCAGGGCAGTCCCTCACTGACAAGGCTGCCATCTCTACCGGCTGTGTTATCACACTTGGCTCTCAGCTCCCTGTACCCTGAGGAACAGGCATCCCTCACTAATCGTCAGTACAAGCAGGCTTTTTTTTTTTTTTTTTTTTTTTTTTTTTTTTTAAAAAAAAAAAAAATTAAAAGGCACTTCATCTGGTAAAAACGTTTGCATTTCATGTGTTTGCAGGTTTCAAAAAGCCTAAACTTGGCATCCCACATAGTTCAACCAATTTGACCAGATTGAATAGTTTGTACCCTCTCTGGGCAAGCTTTTATTTAAGTTCAAGTTTCTGCAGTTACACACCTTTTCCCAGGAGTTTGTCTTTCTCCAGAGAGATACATTTGAATGCTGGTGAACCTAACTTTTTGCGCATAACATGGCACTGAGGGATTTGTGTCCACAACAAAAGATGGTGCTGCATTCAGGAATGTTTTGATTACCAGGACTCTTGTTCTGCCAGGAAATCTGAAGCAATTTGGTTTGGGGCCTATTCCCACAACGTTCTAGTCTTACATCTGTTATTTTAGTATGTTCCATGCTTTTTTGCTTGTGCAACCACAGTTTGATAATTGCCGAGGAAAGCAGTTTTTCCATGACCCCAGACTGAGAATGGAAAGGCCTGGGACAGGAACCAGCACCGTGAGAGCTGATTTAGGTATCGATTAGGACTGACAGCGCTCAGAGGGTTTCACAGGGTTATTCCGCAGAGCAGTCCAGACCGTGACCTTTTACTAATGGATTTCTTAATGTTTGCCTGGGAAAGACGGTGCTGTCAGATCCTCTAATCAGGATGCTGGGTATTAGGCATCTAGGAGCTGAAGTATATTACAAGTAGGGATAAAAAAGAAAAAAAAAAAAAAAAAAAAAGGAGAGAGAGAGAAGAAACTACTCTTCTTCTCCTCAGCTCCTACTCAAGGAATTTCCCCTGCTTTGTTCCTCCAGCAGGGATAAAGTTTGGCACTTAGGCCAGGTGCCAGACTTGGGACAGTTGCCCAGAATTTTGTTGTCTTTGAAGAATGCCGGTGTTTAGGATCTCAGATCTCTGATTCTCCTTTTAAAAGTGCTTTCAGTATTTCACTTGTACTTGTGATGTTGTTTGCCACTGTTGAAAAATCAGTCTTTGCTGTTCATTAGTATGTATACATCTATGTATACATTAGATAATAGCTCCTGGAGAAAACCATCTCCTTCCCTCAGTTCCACCAGAGACCGGCATGAGTCCCAAGGATCACCTTCCCAAGAGCAGCCGTGAAAGAAAAACATTTCCAAAGAACCATTCATGAAGAAAAAAAAACAACAAAAAAAAACTTTATGCTGCTTTAGTGTTATTTGCAAGTGGATGTCTTCTCCTGTGTTTCCTGAGGTCTGTTGCAAGCACCTAATCCCTGCTGTCATATCAAGTGTTCCTTGACATCGTTCCTGTCACAGCCTGAAAGCACCAGCCTGGTTTTGGCTAACCTGGCAACTCAAATTTGCAGTGTTTCTGTTTGGCAATCGCTCGATGGCAATTTCGAGGTGGTGATGACTGCGGATAGTGCCATGGAAAGTGTGTTACTCATTTAGAGCCAGATCCAAAGCAAAGATAAATTTGCCCGGTCTCAGATCCAGACCTAGGCGTTTGTAGGCCGTCTCACTGCTGGTTCCCCGAACTGTTCCATCTGTTGCCAGAAAACTTGTTCCGTAGCTGGCGAATGTCCTGATCTGTTTAGGTCATGGTTTAATCCTGCCAGTTGAAGTCTGTCATAACAGAAAAACTGGCATTTTCCTCAAGGGGGTGACTCTTTATGCTCCTGTTGCACCTCCTCCTGCATGTGGGCTTGGGTGAGGCTCTGCCTGGCTGCTGGCTGGGGTTGGGGGAGTGATGCTGAGCCAAGCCCAGGCCAGAGGCAGCCATCTCGGGGCTGAAACAGTGCCTCAAGTGCCAACCAGCACGTTTTTATGTGAAATTAAAATGAGAAGCATCACCCTGTGAGGGCAGGCTTTTTCCCCCTGCCCTACCGGGCCCTCCCGGGGTGTCAGTGGGTTCACGTTTATGCAGGCGGCTGGTGCTCAGGGGCACATCTCACCCGGGGACCTGCAGTAAAAGCAGCGTGGGCGATGGCTCCTGTTCCCCCGCGGGCATGGCAAGGGGCTGCTTTATTTTAACCGCTGCCCCGGGGGACAAGGAGGTTTCCTCCGTCATATTTTATTTCAGCGCCTCGCAGTTGCCCGCCCCGTGGCTCCCTCTGCACAGCGGGCGGCGATGGCTGAGGGGCCGGCGCCATCTTCTGGGCTCTGAGGAGGGGGCAGAAAGCGGGGCCGAGGAGCCACGGGGCGGTGTCGTTGACACCTCTATAACTCGGGCTTTTATCCTTTGTAGACTTATGTTTCTCAGAGAGTTCAGGGGCAGAGGAGCCGACGTGATACATCGTGCTTGCTGGCTACGTGCTTACGCTTTTGTGATGAGGTCTCATGTTGTGCAGCTGCAGTGCTGCGTCGTCCCTGTGTCCTTGGAACTCCTCGGGCTTGGTATGTCCAGCAGAATGTTAATTATAAAAAAGCAGTTAAGAAAACATACAAATCTTATTTGTGTTTCTAATTGGAGTCTGGAGAAATAACGATAATAGGTTGTTATCCATTACAGCTAAGGAAAGGTGGAAGGGAAGGGGGAAAAGCTCTATTTGTCCTTATGCATTGGACCAATGAAACCCAATGAGGGAACAAACTTATTAGGCATCTGGGTGCCCAATTTAACACTGCTGCCAAAAGCCATCAGCATTAACACAGCATGGAAGGTCATCTGTAAGTTACATATCTGCACAGCACAGTGGCAAAAAGCCAGACAGAGGTACATGGAGCATGAGCGAGAGAGGGGCAGCGCTGTGCCAGCTCTGCCGTGTTTCCAGGTGGGGATGGGTTTGTGCCAGGCTGGCTGGAGCTTGGTGGCCGTGTGTCCATCTGGGCAGGCATGCCCACAGAGTCTGGTGAGATTTCCACTTGACAGCTGCCTGAACTGAGGTCCGCACCGAGGCAGGGGGCATAACGTTCAGTCATTGCTGAGCATTGACTGGTGTTGGGCTTCTGGGGAACAGGACCGAACAATTATGATGGGATTTCACAGAGCCGTAGGAGTTAGAAACAGGCATGATGTACTGTG
This sequence comes from Oxyura jamaicensis, assembly GCF_011077185.1. Taxonomy (NCBI): domain Eukaryota; kingdom Metazoa; phylum Chordata; class Aves; order Anseriformes; family Anatidae; genus Oxyura; species Oxyura jamaicensis. The sequence continues at coordinate 25,441,975 of NC_048899.1, read as the reverse complement.
TCCCCTCATGGTTAGCCTATAGAGCTTTCTTTGTTTTTTATGTGATGGGTTAAAATGAAATATCCTCCACACAACCTCACCCCGATCGTTGCCAGTCTGCACGGAAGGAGGCAGTTTGCACAGAGTGATACATTAATGAGAGTCTCAGCGGTAGCTAGGGAGAAGTGGGAGATTTGCACAAATGAAGTGCGGTTTCCCAGCTAATATATATTAGGGGCGAAGCCTGGAAGCCTGGCCTAGATAAACTGCTGGTCTACTGCTGTGGGAATGTGGAATGAATGCTGTGGATGCTGTGCAGCCCCAGAGTCAGTGCCTCTGTCTGTATTCAAAAGGGGCTAATGCTTCCCCTTGCATCCTTCACTTGTCTTCACAGACTGCAAGCCCTCCGCGCCAAGGCCTGTCTCTCACCAGGTGCAGGACTGACATCTTGCACAGAGCACTTGTAACTGGTGCTTTTAGACAAGGCTCTGGTATTTCTGCTAATGATTGTTCCTCGCTAACCCCTGTGGTGGTACTTCTGTTGCAAATCAGGAAACTGTAGAAATAAATCTCTTCCTCTCAAGGGTGTCTTGTGGTTCAAGCAGAGTGTTGCAATGCAAGAGATCTCTCTTGCCTTGCCATCGACTCCATGTGGCTGTAGGCAAGTAATTCCCTCTCTCTGGAGAACCTTTGGGTCTCTGAAAGCCAGAGCCTGTGTCTAACATGAAAAGTGGTCAGGAGTGGAACTGCTTGTGTAGTGGTAAAGGAGTGTTTTGTTCTCATTTAATCATCTTTTATTATTTGCCACATCAAAGAAGAAAACGGTAGACTCCACCAGCAGAGGGGGAAATGCCTTTTGAGGAATAGTTAGTTCACTGAAATATAGTTTTGTGGAAAGAAATTATTTGGGAACCTGCCTAAGTTCAGTGAATTGTTTGGGTCAAAAATGAAGAGGGAGATTTTTTTCAGGAAATGTTTTGCTTTGACAAGCTCAGAATTAAATGTGACACATTTTTTAGAAAGTGATATTTATTTAAAAACATTATGAACTGTAGGGAGGGAAACAAGGCGTTTAATGTGACTTGGGCAGGGGAGAAGTCTTGGAGTTGACAGAAAAATCCTGAAAAAAAATCCTCAAATTACCTGGGGTCAGAATGTTTTGTGGCTTGTTATGATCTTTCGTACTGCCATCATCCAAAGCCTCTGGGTCTTCAGCATGATAAACCTGGGCTGATGACAGGAGTCTCTGATGCTTTCCTTATCTCAGAGTTACAGTTTGCTGCTGCTCTCACCAAAGAGGAAGAATTTGTCTTGCACCTTGGCATTAGGAGCGCAGAGGAGTAGCATGTTCTAGCCAAAGAACTGATCAAAGCTGGTGCCTCTGTCTTCCAGCTGCTCAGGAGAATGGACTTGGTGGTGTCCGACAAGTGACCCTTCAGAAAGGCTGCATGCCTTGCTTTTCCCCTCAAGTAGAAAGTGCTCTGCATCAGGCTCCACACACCTGTGGTGACACAGAGCTTTGTGTAACTTGAATAACCCTGGGAGGGAGACCCACTTTCTAAGACAAACAGTGCCAGATTGGAGCCATTTTCAATTAAGATAAATTGTGTTCTGTTCATGCTGTGCTCTAAACTGTTTGAATTGCAGATAGACTGTCTTATGGAAAAGCTCCTAATGTGCGAACCCGGTCTATCTGTTAGTTTGGTAATGAGCCCTAAAGCCCTGGAGGAAGAGGGAGAAATTGCTGCAGCTCTTTCCCAAGATCTGCGAGGTGACTGTAAGGTCTTTGTGCCGGGAAATAGTACTTTTTTTTTTTTTTTTTTTTTTTTTTTTCTTGAAACAGAGGGAGAGTGGTGACTACAGTAATTTGTGTTTGACTGTGCTGATGGGGAAACTGAGGTATCTCTGTAAGGACTTAATTATTTAGGGCCAGGAGTGACCAAATGTCTGGAAAACATGAATAACCTCATCTTCAGAGCCCGGCTCATCCATCAGACTGCGGACGTCCATGGAGAAGGAGTCTGCTGCCTGCTAGACTGCACTCCTCTCTGTCCCTGACGCAGCCGCAGCAGTGACTCATGATGAGCTCTGCGAGCACATCTGTAACATCTTGCAGTGGGTGGATGCAAAGTTAGTGGAGCAAATGCCAGTCCCCCGGCTGGCCATGCAGTGGCACTGAAAGCACAGCTAAATCCCAGAGATGAGCTCTGGCAAGGTTTGTGCTGGTTATACGGGGGTGCTGGACAGGTGCTCTCACCTTGCTGGCAGAAAGGAGGGGAGCCGTGGAAGGAATTCATCAGGTGCAATTCACAGAGCACCGGGGGACATGTGCAGCCCTGCACTGTTTGGGAGCTGGCTCTGTTAACCCAATTGCTCACAGTATGCTCCCTGGGTCCCAGCTGGGAGCTGTATTTCACTGAGGCTGTTACCAAAGGAAAATTAGTTCCTTTGGTGCTTTCTTTGTTTGCCTGGCAGAATGGCAGAGACTTCATCTTTCCCTCCTGCAAGAGAGGTGTGTTTTCAGCCCTCTTTTTATTCTCCCTCATCTGTCCTGTGAATGAGATGCTGACTTTGCTCATGAGTGTAAGTGAATCTACGAAGTGCATGGAAGCAGAGGAGCTGGAGGCAGAAATGTTGCTAAAAGGACACAAGAAAGAAGGGAGCCTGCAGCAGCAAACGATCTCACTGTAGCTAGCGACAAAGGCAAAGATTGCCTATTGATCTGCTAAATTGCAGAGTATGCACAATGCAGCAAATGGGTTCGAGCTGTTGTACTTGAAGTGGCTGAAAATATTTTGATGAAATAGTTTTGCTCAGAAAATACTTCTAAAAAGGAGAGGTGGTTTTGATTAAACTCTGCTTGGATCAAAAACATGCAAAGAAACAATTGCGTACTCTGTTACAGTGAATAGCACCGGGGTTACAGCACTCGTCTGGGCATCAGGAAGTGTGGGAGATTGCTGAACATGAGCCGGGATGAATGTGTCCTTACTTCATGCACCGGGTTCACGGCAATTTTGGGACAGGTTTTATCAACTTGTCCTACTGGAACTGTTCCCTTTGTAAAAAAGATGTACTTGGTCGCCCTGAGAGAGCTGGGTTCAGGTCAGTTCGGTTGACGTGGTAATGTTTAAAGAGTGTGAAGAGGCTCCAGCAGGTGATGGCATGCCCAACAGGTGGCATGCCTCAGAGGTCAGCCTGGACTTGAAGATTTGTCTCTCCTCTCTCAGCTGATAGCCCCTAGCCACCGGGGTACACATACATTTCTTTTCAGAAAGGAGCTGAGAGAGCCTGGGTTTTATTCTAAAATGGGGTTTTTCAAATTCACAACAAAGTCGGGGGTGTTGGGAGCCCTCTCCCTACCAGCACTTGTTTCAGCAGAGTGGCCACAGGAGTGGAATGCAAGGGTTACTGTGCGGGGTGTTCACAGCTAATGGAGTAAGACAATTAAACCCTCAACTTAATAGCCTTCTCTAGTTTCCAGGTAAGCTCTAAACTGGGAGCATTGCCCAGAAGACTTGCTGAAAATCTTTGAAAATACATGAATGCAACTTTTCCTTTCAAACTGTATTTGGTATTATCTGTTCAATAACTAGGCAAGCATAGCGTAGAGCTGAACCCCTGACCTGCTCAAATTAAACAATTCTCTCTGGGTAAATCTGCATTAAAATAATCCTGCTGGGTAGGAAGGCTCCTGTTCTGCTTTGGCTTTGCAGATCAAGCACTGCGAAAACAAACAATGTCTCTAACCTTGTGGCACTTTTCAGAGCATCCTCTGCCCTGCGCTGGTATTACAGCTATTCCCCTCCCGTGTGCAGGGACACAAAGGCTGGTGGACCAGCGGAGATGTCCCATGGATTGCCAGTTGGCTCTATTGTCAGCTCAGGCACTGCCCCAGACTGCCTGAGTTCATGTGCAGTATTGTACAGGACTTGCGTGCAGCCACGTGGGATTATCATCTGCTCACACACCTTCGGTTGCCTCAAGTCACTCTTCTTTCCTTGAAGTGCCTTTAAAGAATGCAGCTGTTGCAACTAGACTTCCTCTGCTCTTCCAGCCTCTGGACAAGATAGGTGGATTTGGGTTGGTGTGTTTGGCCTTTAAATTGGTAGAATAATTGTAGGGCTTTTACTTGGCACCATGTCTGTCGTACAGATGTGTGTCCATTTTGCAGCATGTGATGATCCCTCTGCATCTACCACCTCTGCAGCAGTGAGGGGTTGTGGGGTGCAAACAGACCTGGGAGAAGCTTCTTCCTTGGCCTGTGAGCTCTTTTGGTTTACACAGGCAACAAGTGGAGAGTCCTCGAGACAGGAAGGGACAGAACTGAAGTGGCTTAGTTTGTCCTCAGATACAACCCAAACATTTTTAGGATGCAGAATGCAATTTTTCGTTCAGATTTATTGCTAGCTACAACCTTGTTTGCCAGGCAGGAAGGGACAGACACAAGCCTCAGCTCCTGCTGGCCACAGCCCCTGCCGCCTGTGCCTTACATCAGCATTCCCCTCACCTAGCAGGTATATTGCTTTCCTCCTCTGCTGTCTGGCTCTGATTGATACTGTCATTTGTGTATTGAAACAGCCAGCGCCTATAAATCCTTCCAAATACCCTATTATTAAAAAGGCATCTCACCTTCAACTTTGGGGTGGTGAGAAGGGCTCATTATGCTCCTGTGTTGGCTGTGCTTATGCAGACCAGGTCTCTTGGGGCCAGAGATAAGGCTTGGGTGTGTGGTGCAATATGGTCAGCGAGGAGGTTGCATGCATCAAAAGATACCTCGAGGGCAGGCAGAGCTTTCAAAGGCAGCAGCTTGCAGAAGCTGGGATTTTTACAGCAGCACTGCCAGGGCTGGTCAAATGGGTGGGCATTTGTGACTTGGAGGTGATGGCTCTCTCCAGAGAGGTTCAGAGCGGCGGCACCAGCCCAGGGACCCTTTGTAGCTCCCTTACCTACGGCTGAGGGTAAAGGTGGGTGTAAAACCAGAGGCGCTGCTTAGCCAGCAGCAGAGCTTGGTGCAGTGCCATTTGTAGGGCACAGAAATAGCCGGGATGAGCAAGGCAGCCACTGCCTTGAGCTGACCAAAGGCTTCTCAGCCTGCTCCCTCCTGCATCCCAGGAACCCCACAGCTGTAGGGAAAGGCAGGTACGGACTGGGCTCACACCAAGCTCCAACAACATCTCCAGGAAGAGGCAGCTCTGTACAGACATGGCAGTATTGATTGTCTACTCTATATCACCTTTGAAAAAAATAAGGCTGAGGTAAATGTGTATATCTCTGCCCAATTGGATTGAGTCTTCCTCCATTCTGGAGATTTCTTCCCCATTTTTTATTATTTCGCCTCAAGTTGAAGGGTCTGTTTTAGGGCCAGCGTAATAACTACCATAACTTTGTCAGGCTGACACATCAGTATGGTGCCAATCACAGTTATAGAGACCCTGGGACCACTTCATCACAGCAGCTTCACTCCAAGGCTCCTTTTAATCTTTCCTAATAAAATTTAAATGACAGTAGCTGTTCCAGTCATGAACCAAGAAAAGCCTCTCTTATTATTTCCTCCCATTTTTTTGCAGTGTTGGGTTCTCCATTTTATAGTGACTAATTTATGTGAGCTGACATCTTCCCGAGCCGGCAACGTGTGTCTGAAACAAGAGGCTCTTCTGTTCAGTGACTCTCTCCTTAGCAGACAGGCTGTTTCCAGAGCGATGTGCAGATTTGTATTATTGGGCCATTGCCACCCTCCTGAGAATCCAGGCAGAGTTTCTTGACTCCTATGGGTGGTTTTGACCAGGAACTGAGTGGATTTGCTGCAGGTTCTTCTAACTGGCCATCGGCGATCTGGCCCACTGGTGGTGCTGAGTTACCAGCCTGCCTCTCAGCTCAGCACTAAGTGAGGACACCCAGCAGCTCCTCTCATGCTCCCACTTTTCTCCTCTCCCCAGAGGAAGATGGAAGAAGCAGAACTTTAAAAAGACAGCACAACCATTTCCCTTTAAACGTGAGCAGCACTCAATGACCTACCTTGCTAGGAAGCGGGCCTTGCACTTGGAGGGTGAGGTAGGGCAGTTTGTCAGGGCTTTTTGATCCTGCAGGCTGCACCGTCCCCAGACTTGGACTAGCCTCTGAGGAAAAACTCTTTGGCAGTAAGAGTCAAGCCACAACAGCCAGTCTCAGCCTTCCTGAAGTGTGAGGGAGCTGTTTGGAAATCCTGTGGCTTAAACCTCACTCAGAGCTGTTTCTAGCACCGAACACACTGGGACTGGAGCAGTAATTTGGATTGTGCCCATGTCTTTTTCGTATTTTTCGTTTAACCTGCTGATGGCTGCTGTCTTGTATTGCTTTTCATGTCTACTGAGAGCAACTGCTCATGGCTACATAAGTGGGAATGGATATTTATGGCTGATTTCCTGGTGGTGGCAAAACCCATCATGCTCTATCAAAACACAGCACAGCTTGGTTCAAACAGGTACTTTTCTTCTGGGCTGCCCTCAGTCTGCTCCTAGCAGAAAGCTGGAGAATGACCAGGGTCATTGAGACTCTGAGAGTCCAGGGGGAAGAGGATAGGTGTGGGCATGGGGGGTTGTCAGTCTGGTGGGTGATGCTGCCCTTGTGGGGACTGGTGCCCTTCCTCCCCTTGGTTAACGTCTTCCTCCAGTGAGTCTGCACTGTTCTGGCACAGAGAAGACCTGCTCCAGCTACTGCCCCAGCACAGACCTCCCCTCTGACCTCAGCACTTTCCTTTCTGTTAGCAATTGGCCAACTCACACGTGTAAGTTAAGGGCAGTGAATTGCAATCAAGGCATCTTCCACCTCCTTTCAGAATGCATGACAGGGAAGGCAATATCTGGGGCCTTGTTAATATTGAAGTGGTGAAGTGTCACCAGCTCTGTGGTACAAGCAGGCCTTGATTTACATGAGTATAATAGAGATCAGATTGAGGCCCTCAGACTTCAGTGTCAAGGGCCTGCAGGGACATATTACATTTTCTTCCCTGCTGATGAAAATGAAGTCCTGGGGGAAATGAATGGTTTCGTCTCATCTGAATTCTTTCTGGAGTAGCGTTGCCTTCAGAAACTCTAACTGGCAGTCAGCGCCTTTCTTCTTGTCAGTCTCAGCTGGAAAGAGAAGGAATGAGTGGGCTGGGAACAACATTTCTGGCATCTCTCAGCCAACTGTGTTATCTCATTTAGCTACAAGAGGTGTTGTTACTGGGAACATCTGTTTGTCTTGCCTAGGTGGAGAATGAGATAACATTTAGAAGACGCTCTGTGCATCAGAATCTCTTGCTTTTTAGGACTGATCCCAAACAGGCCACTTTGAAGGAGATGACATCTTTGGTTACTTTTCCTGCCCTTATTCGATATTCAGTGTCCTTCCAGCAACCTGCATTTTTCTGCATGACTGTTTGGCCCCTGGCCACTAGCATCACTGCTGTCCCATGCTGATGCCTTTCCAGTGTGCCTTGCTGGAGGTCTGACCCTGTAACAAGGCTGCGTGCTCTTGGGAGGCTTCTGGCCAAAATGTACCAACCTCAATACATGGATATTTCGGGGCATCATCAGTTCTTTCCCATGTTACTTGTGGCTGGCTCATTCAGAAAAGGCTGCCTAGAATGACATTTGCTTTTAGAAGCTGTGCTGGAAAGCAAAAAATCTGGTGTTCCTCACTGCATTCTGCTTTCTGTCCTTCCAAGACCTTTGGCTGTGGCAGCCAGCAGAGTGACCAAGATGGTTTCCGTTGGGTGGGGGGCTCATGACTATCACTCCTGCACTAGTGACCAGAGAAGATCCCTGTATGTTCCTCTTCTCCAATGTGTATGTCGTACCTTCCAGTGCAAAGCTATAGATAATGTGGAACAGGTAATTATCACCTATTTAATACATGAGCCTGAGCTCTGACCCTGAAAAATAGGTGGTCTGGATAGACTCCTTTCCTTCCCTGCACATCTGGCTTTCCTTGGAGATAAAATGTGTTCAAAAAACACGTCTCAAGGGAGCTTTGCAGCCTGCTTCATTAGGAATTGGGAAATACGTTGTCATCTGAAAAGAGATTACTTCTAAGAGGCACAAAATACTTCAGTTTCCTTGAGAGCTGCTTCTCTCTGCCACTAAGTGTTCTTGCCCCACTCTAAATTACAAATCCTGTCCCCTCCACCTCTCCCCAAGGATAGCCTTGTTATCACCGAGGGAGAAACAAAGCAACATGCCTCATACTGATTTCTGGCAGCAGAGTCTGACTAGTTCAGGGACTGTTTGCAGGGTGGATAAACCTCATCTCATTTTCAAGGGACCAAATCCTTCTCAGCTGAATCTAATCCATCTGAAGATTTTACAAGTTGCCTAGAGCTTACTACAAACTGATGCCATCCAAGGACACTTTCTCTACTCTATTGCTTTTTGGTGGGTCTCTGAAGAACATCACAGTCAGTTCTGAAGCCTTGCAGACCCCTAGGGGGGAACCACGGCCCAAAGAGTTACAATAACTTCAGCAGCATGCTTTTCAACCCCCTTCCTTTCTCTTACTGCATTTAAAACCCCGTGCCCCACTGCCTACATCTTTTTAACATGTACAGGTTGGTTACAGCTTCTAGCAGAAAGCACCCAAAGTTCTGTTTATGGGGGACTGGCATATGAGTTATTACCTGCAAGGCTTGCAGTCAAGTAGTGGGTTATGGTACTAATTAAGGCAAATGTCATAGCAAGAGCATGCTGACGTTGTTGGAATTAATGGCCCAGAGCATTACTACTTAGCACACCTTCTGAAGTTAATGGAATCGTATTAATTGGGATCTTGGAGGGACTGAGGGACACAGAATACATCACTCCTCAGCAGCACCTCTGTTATTACATTAAGAGTGGAACAGCATCCAAGTTCCTTCTGCCTTTCGTACCCCTCTTGCACAGCCATTTCACAAATGGCTGGCTCTGATGAGGCCCGGGGGAAGGTTGTTTGGTCCTAGGGTAGAAGGTGAGAAAGTCTGCTCCAGCTGTGGTTCCAGAGAATCGCTCTGCCTCCAGAAGCGAGTGCTGATAGCTGCCAAACTGCTTCTGGCACAGTCCAGAAGGAACAAGGAGGTAGGTTGGAATATATCGCGTGCCTCCAGCCCTGGGTTTGATTCTGGAAATCCACTTTCCCTGCACTGAGCGTGTTCCAGTGAGCACAACTCGGGGTATTGGTGCAAAGCACAGTGTGAAAGCGTTAAAAAAATAAGGATATGTCAGAGATATCAAGTCTTTCAGGGTAATTGTTAGCTGCTGCAGCAGTGAGACCCATGCAGTGGTTAGATCTAAAGCCCCCCCCCAAAAAAAAATAAAAAAATTAGTTTTGTCATAGCAAAAAGCAGCTCATGGAAAGCATCTTCTTTCTTTGAAAAACAAAAAAAAAAAACAGAGAAAGTAAATGCTTTTCAATAGAAAACCCAGCCTTAAAACTTTTAATACAATGCTTTGCGCAGTGGGGGCAAACACATCAGTTTTCCGCTGAGAATTTTGATTCCAGACCAGAATGTTCTCATTTTCATCCAAATTTTCCACTTGGGGAAATAATTTTTAAGCAGCTCTCATACAAAGTAATTAACCATAGACAAAGAGTAGGTGATTTCAGAAGAATGGGAACACATACTATCTCTAGATAATGATATTAAATCCGTTATGCCCAGGGAATGGAAGTTATTATGATAGTGTGGAGTGGCTGTGCTATTTTATCTTTGTCCAGTTCAGATTTGAAAAAAAAGAAAACCTTAGCTATAATATAACATTTTCTCTGTATTAAAAAGAGTACAATTATTAATTCTCCTTCACAACATTACTGGGATGTAGGTTCACGGTTACCACTGACTACATTTATAGACTTCCACATTATCTCCTGGGTTAACATGGGGAAGCATTAATTATTGTCTGAACTGATGAAGATTTGATGTCAGCTTAATCTCCCACTGCATGGAGGTTGAAACAACAGTGCTGCTGTGCTGGTGCTGCCCACATGGGAAGTACCTGGCAGCTCCGTATTGTCCTCTCTTCTTGCTTCAGACACCTTGGAGGCCTGACTGCCATATCCAGAACTCGTCAAGTCTGGCACTGCTCTGCTAGGTGAGAGCTGAAGCACACGAGCCCTAATTCTGCTACAGACTCGCTGCGTGACATTGGGCGCATCTCTCAGCCTTGCCGCTGAGCCTGCGGTACAGCCACCTGTAGCTGGCTGCAAGGCACAGACAGGCTTTGCCCGCAGAAAGCCCTTGTGTTCAGGACAGTCTCTTTTGGGACCTCTTACCCTGACCTTTGCCTGCAGAACTGTTTTTCTCCCAAGCAAGTGCGAAGCGCTCCTTGCTGCTTAAATCTATCGCAGGTCTGTTTGAATTGAAAGATCCCTCTGTTCCTCAGCAGAGTGTGTTGTAAAACAGTCGGTGACATTTGTTAAATGGAGAACACACAGGGCAAGGACTCCATCAGCTCTGAGGAGACAGTGAGTAATGGTTTCTTAATGTCTGAGAGCTTTAAAGCTACTGTAATATTCTTCAAAGTCAAGATAGCGTGGCGGGGCTCCGCATTGCTACCCCATGTTCAGGGGCAGGCCATCGCCGAGTGTGTAGTCAGCCACCATACTTCAGCAGCAGCTATGCAGAGGGGAAGGAATTAGTTGCTGTGCAACATACATCAGAGAAGAGACAGATATATTATTTACTTGCAAGCCTTCCTGTAGCACCCATCACTCAGCTGCTTACCCGCGCCTGCTAGACACTGCTCTGCGCTTCGAGCAGCGTCTGCTCTGCCCTCATCCCGACACAAATCAATTCTCTGAGCCTGAGCACGTTTGGGAACGGGTGAAAGAGGCTGTCCTGAGCACACGCAGGACCTGCAAAGTCTCTCCACCAGGCAGCATTACCGCTTCTGCCGTGCTCAGAGCAGGGCTGAGCTGATCGACCTCGTCTGCCACCGATGCACGAAGATGCGTATTAACACTGCTTGAAACTTGGCTAACAACTATGTGGTAATGAACTGTGCATTTTTAGCTGCAGAGTCTGTGGGACAGATGGATGGAAGCAGAGCGATGATTTATATCCTCAAACCTGTTATTTACAAGCAGTCATGTTCCTCATCTTCCTGTAGACAAATTGAAAGAGTTGTAAATTTGCCACATACGGTCCCCAGAGCTAATGCTTATGGGGAGTGTAATTTAAGACATTCATTTGTCCTGGAAAATTGAGCCTGAACAGCATTGCCATGGAAATCGGCACAAAAACTGAAAATAGGTGGACACACTCTGCGCAGTCTTTACTATAACGAATGCACTGTCCATATAGATGCAACAGAAGGAGCAGGAAGGAAATTAGGTCTTCTGAGTGGCAGTTCATCCTATTAATCCCTACCACTAATGACTAGTTAAGTACTAATTAAAGGCTAACTGTGGGTCAGGAAAAATGAACCAGCTACCAAGTAGGCATGACGACACTGGGCATTCATTGCCTTGCTGATCATACAGACCCGAAGGTGCCCCCCCAGCTTTTAGTAAGCACAGGACTGCTGACGTTTTAGAACTGATCTGGAAAACAACCCTGCCTTGTTCCTAAGGAAAAGCCTTGCCTGTGTGTACGTGGGAATACAGGCGTTACCTGAGATAAGGCACAAAGTGAGTGGGAAACTATGCCTCAGGATACCTGCACTTCTTCCTTGCTGGACACCTTCACGAGGGCTGAGTCATTCAGTAGGGCTCACCCCACACAGATGCATTTGTAAGAGCAGATGCTGGTGAGGGATTCTTCCTTTGAAAATAATCTAGTATTTTAGTATCATCATTCCCCAGCACCCGTGGCTTACAAGCCGGAAAGCTGAGTTTAAGGAAGAGGTGAAATCACAGCCATTTGCTATACTATGTCTTACTACCCTGCAAATCTGCTGTCAGACTGGAAAATGGATTTTTGAGATCTGATGTGGAAGCCAGGAGATCTAGTTAAATGGATTGGATTCTGTTTTAACTCCTGTAATTGCTCTGGCTTGAGTGGTGTTCTTATGGATCTAAAGAAGGAATTGCCAGTTGCTCCATGGGCTCCCTGTGTGAAGGAAGAGGCCAAGCCTCTGTAACAGGTTTGTGCCTCAGTTTCTCCTCTCCCACTTTTACAGCCTTGTTTCCTGCTCTGAGTGGAAAGCACGGTGAATCCCCAGGGTCTGCTGTGGCCCATGGGCAGAGCTTATGGCAGATTTCTCAGAGTCAAGACTAGAGGCTAAGGCACAGACCTTCTTGCTATCCTTCTGTAAGGCTGCCACACACATCCAAAACACATCCTTTTTTTTCTGTTTGGATGTTATGAGTTAGGGGAAAAGACTTTACCCATTTGTCCAGGACTACCTCAAGGTAATGGTACATGCAGATTGCCAATTCCTCCGTGCTCTGGATCTGCCTTTCCTTCTGTTTGTGCTTGGATCAGCCATACCCTGGAGCTCTGAAGTGCCCGATGAAATGGGGCTTCGTGGGGTCACGGCACCAGGCTCATAGCCCTGCAGCTGGCATGGCACCTGCTTGCCCGGCTGCTTCCCTGATCCAACTTGGGTATCTCGGTGCTGTGCTAATACAGTAGGAGTGTTTTCTAACTCTAATCAAAATATGTCTTCCTTTGCTAGTACTGCTGGATGTTCTCAGATTCCCTCCTTAGACCTGATGCTCTCTGGCTGTTACTTTCATTTCCCGCACAGTTGCTAGGTGTGTTTTCTCCTTTAAGCAGGTGTTTCATGTATCTGGGGGTGGTGAATGCCCTATATTTTCCCAAACCATTTCAATTACTGTCTGTGCATTATCTAGCCCTCTCCCTTCCAGAGATACAGCCCCTGTCACAGCACTGGGCCCCTCCTTTCCCTGCAAAGAGGCGGGAGGAGAAAAATTGCTTCATAAATTCCCCCATTTCATCACCTGCTGACTCCAGTTCCCCCCTATGATTTTTACTGGAGTAATTGTCTTGTTTACTTTCTGTCTGCTGCAGATTTGTCCACAGTGCACTGTGCTTTCTGGGAACCTCTCTGTAAGTCTGATACTCAATATCTCTTTCTGGTTCCTTAATAATCTTCCTAACTCACTTCTCCTTGTTTTTATAGGTCTTCTAGTCCCCTTGCTGGGTAGTTCATATCTTTAATACAATTCTTTTTATTGCTTGTACTCCTCTTTACCTTCTGGCCTAAACACATTGGCCTCTAATGCCTTGGGTTTTGCTCTCAGTCTAGACTCCTGTAATTAACACTGAGCTCTCAGCAGGTGAAACAGTAATTTTACAGAGTTGCCCATGGACATGTGCATGTGACAGGGCATTCAGGGGCAGAGACCTGGTTTCTCTGCTCCTCAAACTGTCCCTGCCACTGATGCTCCAAAGGCTCCTCTTAGACAATGCCGGAGAAGCTTTCCTTTTCTGTGGCCTGTTGTTATTTCAGGCACTAACTTTGTCTCTTATCAGGCTTGTTTGGCATTCACTACAGTGAAGCTGGGCGTGTGGGTGTCTCCCACCTGCAGACAGGAAAGACGCCTCACTGCAAGTACTAGAAGGCTGTTCTCTCTCCTTAGTGGGCTTACAACTTCAGAGGGTCCAATGCCAGTTCAGTGGAAGCAGAGCAATGGATTTGTCTGTGGGCTCTAAAGCACGTGAAAATTAGCACAGGACTCTCTACATTATCCCTTTTCCAGCCTTAAATGTGTGTGTTATAAAAAACAAAAACAAACACACAGAGAAAACAAACAAACAAACAAACAACAACAAAAAAAAAAACAGAAGCCATGCCTGTATTGCACTAACGACGTGAAGAATCCAAGGAAATTTATTGCTGATGGAAGTGGATAGCAGAGGATACTAGGATGTTCTGCAGATCAGCCTCTCCAAAGCAAGCCTGAATCCCTGTGGTGGTCTGTTCTGCTTCATGGACCTCCTCGTATCTGGTGTCACTGCTCATATGTGCCAGCCTGGTGTTAGGCAGCTGTCACTAATCCCCAGCTGGATAAGCATGTGAAGGGTGATAATGTATGCACACAATTTCTTTTCCTCCAGTACCAGGAACAAATCCGAGCAGGATTTCATCCCACATCCCAGTCTGCAGCCCGTGTCTGTGTCAGATCTGCTGCAGTCTCTGCCCATGAACCACAGCCCAGCTGTGCTGGTCCACAGCCTGGGGGCTGCTCCATGCCACGTGGCTTGAGGATGCCAAAAAGACCCTCATCCAGTTCAGCATCACTCCCATTGCTGTCTGCAGGCACCTCACACCACGCCGTGCTAAACAGAGAATAAAGAGTACAGATATTTTTCTCCTAATCCCAGGCAGAGAACTTGTCCTCTGATCGATACATTGGCTTGCCTCCACGTAAATATTTCTACATGCAATGCAGAAATTCTTCATCCAGACACAGGACTACGAACAGGAAGGGAACATCTCCAAAAGCAACTTGTTAACTGAGTGAAAATAAAAGTCCTTTCTCCTTCACATTGCTGAGCCGAAATAAAGGGCTTTTCTTGTCTCTGATCTGTCACCTAACTTCCTGTCTTGCTTTTCTGTCTGCTTCAGTAATGATGCTAGCAGGATAACTTTCTGTTGAGGACTCAAGAAAGGCCAGATAGCTGAAATACTGTAAGGTTATTCAGAGGGGCAAAGATCTTGAGGAGCAATTATGGCTCTCTCTTTTTTAATGCCAAGAAAGCTGTGCCAATATGACTACATCTTCCTGGTGCTCAGAAGTTACAGGTGTGTTTTTCAGGCCCTATAAGTGCCGGTACATACGCGGTGCATCTTGTGCCTAGTATTGCTTTGATTTTTTGCTTGAATTTTGGAGCACCAAAGCTTGCATTGAAGTGGAGGGGACTCAGACCAAGACATACAGCTGTGCTACTGCAGTAGTTACGGTTCTGGCATAACACAAGAGAGAGTGAGGGCTTTTGCTTTGGAGAGGAGAACACACTGAGAACGCTTGGGATTTTTTAATTTCAAAACCAAAGCATGGCAAGTAAACCTGATTGCTTTTTTCCTGGGTGCCATTACAAAAATTAATAGATGTAGGTAAGAACACATGGTGGAATAAAGCATTAGAGACACTGTTTCATGAGGTGTTAGAAGCAAGCAAAATTAATTTTGGTTGGCTGGGAGGTAAATGCTTCCCAGTGCCTCAGGGAAACATTTTGGATTGCTAGAATATGAAATGCATACTCCTGTCTTGGTGTGTGTGTGGTGTTATTTGCTTTGCTTAATTATTTGTCTGTGTATTTATTTATCTGTGCATGTATTTATTTATTTATTTTGCCTTTCTGGAAGAGACAAAGCCAGAGGTGGGGGGTGTTCTGAGTAGTCCCCATGCCTGTGTTTCAGCAGGACTTTGGCACACAGCCTCCTGATTTAGCTGGGGCAGGAGTCGTCTCCCCTGCCTGC
Source organism: Oxyura jamaicensis (assembly GCF_011077185.1). NCBI lineage: Eukaryota > Metazoa > Chordata > Aves > Anseriformes > Anatidae > Oxyura > Oxyura jamaicensis. The sequence goes on along the minus strand of NC_048899.1, from coordinate 25,426,613 downwards.
CAGCCACCTAAATGTATGCTGAGCAAACTTCACCTCCTCCTATGGAAAGGATCAGAGAAGGGCAGACAAGTTGCCTGCCAGAAGTGTTGGTTTCTCTCCAGTGACTAGAGAGACCATCCCAGTGAGGAGGTTAGACCACAGGTACAGCTTATGGATGGTTGAGAAGTCAGAGGTGTTGCACGGCTGTGATCACGCTTGCACAGATATTTAGTGGGAGTTACCCGATTGCTTCCATGATTGCAGACTCTGGGAATTCTTGTATTCTGTAGACAACACCTTGAGGGCAACTGGGGATAGGTATGAATGCCATCCATTGCAAGGAGCTGAAAATACATGCTCATTAGTACTGGAGAAAAAATATTTTCCAATTTGGGCATTTGAGGAATAAAATGGTATGATAAAATCCCATCATTCTGATTTCCCTGTTGGTTTTCATCTTCTGATATGAAATATCTGCTGACGTCAGTTACGAGAGCTGGTGGCTGGGGAGTTAATGCTGCCCGGTGCCTCGGAGCACAGCACATCAGTGTACCTGTACAGCCTCTGCTTTGAGGATTCCTGGGGATATTGGCTGTACCTGTGGTGTGCTCTGGGAGGGAAAGCAAGACAGGCATCACAGGGAGACAATCCTTTTTGGAAGCATTATTTTCTTTATTTCATTCTCTTTTTCAAAATCATCCTTATTGTCTTCCATTCCCAATTCCTCAGCAGTTTCAGAACAGTTAATTAAAAGGTCATATTCATCTATGGCTGGTAACCTAGATAGCTTCTGTTTCCAGTATCGAGACAAGCTAAAATTCCCTAGTGAGGATAAATGGGGAAAGTATTAGACCAAATTGGGTAAATGCAGTTCCTGTGGAACGCAGGGAGAAGGAAAGCATATGTAGAAATCACATCTCCTGACAAGACTGCTCAGGCAAGACATTAGTCACAGGCTGGGAGTCAAATGGCTTCCTGAATAGCACCAGGGTAGAGCAGCTATCATCAAATGACACATCGCAATATGACACTTTGGGGCAAATTGCTTAATGCATATGCATTTCAGCCTAACTCTCTGTGAAATAAGGACAACACAGTGTTCAGTCGTCCCGAAAAGTAAATATGTGAGGAAGGTAATAAGTTCAGTAGACATTCACGTCATGGGATGATACATCAAGGCATGCTGTGCACTGAAGCTTATGCACAGCTACCAGTTCTTGACAACCATGCCATTTCATACGGGGATACCAGGAAGCATCTGCTTATTCATCCTGGACTAGTTTCCCCAGTGTCCTGAACTGGAGGTATGGTCCCATTCATGAGAAGTGCTCCTGCCCTCTGATACATTTCAGTGCAGTTTCTGTACTCTGGCCACTCTGAACTTTTCTGTACTTCTGACCACTCTGAATGTCAGATGTGCACTTGTCCATGCATGCCCTCGTGCACACGTGGTGGAAAGCTAAATAGGCTATGTTATGTTACCCCTTAAACATAAGGTTACTGAAATGTGAACTCCACAGTTAAAGTTGTAAAGCCAATTTCACTCATATAGTAATGTTCCCTCTATTTAATAAGGCAATTTGTTGATCTGCAGCAGCAAATTATACTTTTTGAGCATTTAAGTAATAGTTCCATTTGGCTTCCAGTTTATGAGGCAATTTAATATTTCCCTGGGCTCACTAGTGCTGACTGTACAGGACTTCTGGTGTTGGGCATTTATTCAGCATAGAAGCTTAAACAAAGTTATTGCTATTTTATGCACAGTATGGGAACAACATTTCCTTTTAGAAATCTTTGCTTTGCCCAGCTACCAGCAGCACCATTGGAATATGCCCAATTCTAGAAAAAAAAAAAAAAAAAAAAAATCCCAGAAGAATGGATTCGACCAAGTGAGCTGCATTAAAGGAAGCCAACATCAGGAAAAGGCCATGGTGCCAGGTTTCTAAAGCTGGCCTGACCTTCTCATCTCTTCAAAGGCAGTAAAGGACCCAATGTCTCCCCTGAATAATGAGGAAAACTCAAACATAGGAATTGAGTGCCTTAAGGAAAACTATTTCAGAAGAATCCATTTAACAAGAACTTATGTGTTGAGCCCCAAATGAAGAAAATATATTTCTGACCTGTGAGCTGTTTACCATTTATGTCAGCTTGTGTAATTAAAGATACTGCTGCTCTCTACAAACATTCCCTTATCTGTATCTTTAGCCCATGGCCATCAAGACTGTCACTGCTGGAGTCCTTGCAGTTCTGGCACTGCAAGTCCCCTGGCCCCATCCTTTGGCAACCACAGTCGTGCTGAAATCTACCAGGACACTGGAGCAGATTCCTGGAAGACAGAAATATAACATAACATAACATAATATTTTGTGTTCCAAATGGATCTTTTTTGTTGTTGTTGTTGTTGTTGTTTTTTTTTTCCATTTTTCTTTTTCTCCAGCTAGAAGCCTTCCCCAGCATGGAAACATACATATGGTTATTCCACATTCTGGAACATTTTTGAGAAATTTCCTTTAGGTGGCAGCAGGGGTACAAGAATATTCAACCTCTTTGATACTCTGGGCTGCTCTGCTGGAGTGGCTTGTGTGCTGAACATGAAGGCAGTTTCACAAACCTTTCACAGCCTCTTACACCTTGTTTTTTCCATCCTCATTATTAGAGCACCTTGCTGATGAGCAGAAGTTATGAATCAAGACCCTGTCACCTGTCCGGCCAGTCCTTTAGGTCTCTGTAACTGCTATGCAGGGACTATCTGGACACTTAACAGAATATGGAAATGATGCAGTCCTGCCCAGGGGATCTCAGTGTGGACTTGGTATCACTTACACATAACATTGCGATGGAGTGTGAAAGGGAAGGAGATGGGGAAAAGAATGCTCAAGATCACAGCGTTGCTTGTTCGCCTGTTTCACAAGTTGAAGCCAAACTATTAATAGTCTAAATACAATTGCAGTAGAGCTCCTAAACTTTGCAGAATTCTGTCTCTGAGCTGGTCTTACTGCTTGCTTATCTTCTGTGAAACCAAAGGGTATTTCTCTATTCCTCTCTCATCCTCAGACTCTTTCCTCCTTCAAGTTTTGTTTGCATTTCCCAGATGATGTGTGCATCACATTTCCTAGGAAGTACTTTGAGGCTTCTGGTGTTCTTGCAAGACAAAGAAACCTACAAAGCCCTTTCCTTTCCTTTGGAAAGGAAATAGCCCATACCTTTTCCTTTGGAAACTGGTATGTCTAGGGGTCTCTTGGGAAGGGGAAAAGGGATCTGGAAGCTTTTGCTGTCCAAGCTCCACAGTGCCATTCAGGCACTTCTGTCCAGGTGGAAATGAGCCAGTAGCTCTCCGTACTGCTGAGGGAGACTGGTCTCAGACCAGGCTGGCCTTAGGCTCATGGGAGACAAGGCAAGGTTTGATCTACAGCTGTCATCTCTCCCTTATCTTACTCCCTTAAGTAAGCAACTGACATGGGGTCTAGCTGGGCTCCCATGGTTTGGGGCCTCAAGTAATTGCTCATATGCTGCCCTATAAGAGCCTGCTCTGCTTCAGACCCTTCTGCTTTCTGGAGTTGCTGGCCTCTGATTCCTCATTTCTCAGTGCTACTTGAGAGAAGAAATCATGATTTTTCTGTGTGTTGGGCTCCTGTCTCCTCAAAAGGGCCTTGGAGTGGCCTCATCTTTTGAAAAAAAACAAGCAGATACACCTGGTCTATGCATTTGCAGTGACTTGCTGGAGCTGCTGGCTTGGTGGGATAGGTCCCAGCATCCTGGCATTCTCTGTCATTCTCAGACCTCCTTCCATTCATCCTGTCAATGAACAACTACCATTGCCTCAAACCCTCCTGGAGTCTGGCCATTTATCCAGCTTTTATGGTGAGTAAATAATATGCTCAGTTATATGTCTGGAAATAAGGTTCTGTACAAATTCCTCAGGCAATCAATATACAGAGTCGTTTTATGTTAGAAATAGCTTGTTCCAAATGGCCATATATATCTTTATTATACTGTAAATTCACACACTGTCACTGGAAGCCACATATACCTTATTACCCAGCCTTGGTTGCAAAGTAAACTCCTTCCCCCCTTTCCAAGATCCTTTCTTGCTTCTCCCGTCCCCTTGGCTCAAGGCTTAGGAATTAATCAACCTCTCCAATGCACTGCAAAATCTTCTCCTTCCCTTCCTAGTTTTGTTCTCCCCTAGAAGATCACTTTGCAGCCCTCTCCCAGAAGAGAAAAAAAGAGACTTCAAATGTTCATGCCCTGTAGCCATGCTACTTCAGCTGTGTTTTCTCTGTCAAAAGTTGCTTTTATGTCAAAAGCATTGAGAGCTGCCAGCCAGCATGGGCCTCATTCTGTTGGGTACTGTACCCAGTGCACAAGATGGCTTTAGCCTCAAATTACCAACAGTTTTACTAGAGGTCACCTGCATCCTCTCATCAATGTCCCTCCAGGACTGGGGACTCATCTGAAAAGTTTGTGAAAGTTATGGGACCTGGGTTTTCGGATAAAGTGTGGTTTTGGCCACATCATAGAGTACAAGCTGCATTGGCACCACAGATAGCGATGGGGGAGATGGGTGGTTACTGCCCCTAAGCTGGGCTGGCTGCTTCCCAGTCCTGTGCTTTGTCTAGAAAATCACTGTCAGTAGTATAGGAGGAGGTTTTGGGTAGCTGTGTGTCTTCTCAGTGAGGAAAATATAAAAAATAGGTGAGAGGCAGAGCGTGGTGATATTTGGAGATGAAGAATGAAAGCCCCAGAACAAGTGACCCCTTAGAAACAATTCTGCTTCCTTAGATGGGGAAATGAAAGGTATTTGTGGGGTTAAAGGTATGGGCATTGGAGACAGCAAAATCAATAATAATGGCTTGAAAAACAGGCCGGGAGCATGGCTGTGCCCTGGGAACAGCATTGGCTTGGTCAGCATGTCTCACGGTATGCCACCTCAGAATGGGTCCCACCTGCAGCCTACAAATGACCTATGAAGGGGCTGGAACAGGGCCCACGGGCTTGGGATTGATTTTTCTCCTCATCCTGTGACAGCTCCTATTGGAATAAGTGTATTTCTCTCAGCTCTGCTTAGCACAGAGGTGCCCACATCTTCAGCTGTGGAGACACCAAGTCGTGACCTTGGACCAGGGCTCTCAGGGTGGACATTGCTGCCATCCCCCCAGTCTTACAGAGCGGGGTAAGTGACATTGCTCAGCGTGGTTATGTGATGTGCCTGGGGAGGCTGCCAGTAATAAAACACAGCCAGGAGAACCAACTGCAACCCCCAGGAGCAAGGTGTGAGCATCACCTCCTCGTGCTGGACAGGGGGGAGAAACCCCACCACAGCCCCCCGAGGGCTGGTACTGCTTGTGTGGGGAGTCCGAGCTGGGCTGGAAAAGCCAATGTATAATCCTGCAAAATGAAGTCGCTGCTGGGGGCAATGGGCAGTTCCTCTGCTGGTGCAAATCACCACAACATGATCAATTTCAGGGCCAGCCTTGGTATTGAGGATGTCGCAAAAAGTTCCTTCGAAGGAGTCTTCAGAGGAATGTTTCCCCTTTAGTCTCCTGGTAACTTGCCTGTGGTAATACATCTGCAGCGTGCTATCAGCATGGAACTTGCTCGGAAGAAAAAGAGAGGAGGAGAGAGACTGCTGTTCATCTTATTGACTGCTTATTCACTTCTTTAAAAGTAATTAGGAGTTTAATCAGACTTTCTATGGATTTTTGGGAGAATCTGTAATTAAAATCTGCACAGTCCCCTTGTATTATATACTCAACTTTCTCCCAGAGCTGCTCAAATATATTTAATATTCTCACTTCACCTAATGGAAACTGTCAAGGACCCCACCATAAAGAGGAACAACTAAGGGAACTGCTGCAACAGGCCGCCAAACTGCAGCCCCCAGCAGGTTTTTTGTTGTTGGGAAAGGTCTGATCATCGATAACAGCCCAGGCTGGAGGTTAACAGGCCTGATTGACTCCGAGCTGCTTTTTCTCTAATGAATAGAGATGTTTCTTTTCATCAGTGTTAAGAGTGTGGTGTATGGAGAGGGGGAAGGGAAGGAGGAGAAAAAAAAAAAGCCCTCTCACTGCGTAGGGATGGAGCCAGTCTCTTGATAAGCTTTCAATTAAGAGCAGATTAAAATTAGGTTTATCTTCTCCTGAAAATGCTGATGACGTTAATATAATAATACAATGTAATAACTTAATAGCCCGGTTGGAAGTGACTCATCCGCAGTGGAAAGATCACAGTCCCGCTGCCTCCTGGGGAGGCTCAGTCCGCCTGTCCCCGTGGCTGTGGGCACCCTCGGCCTGGAGGCCTTGGCTCCCTGCCTGGTCCTGGGGGCGGCCGCCCCATGGCCTCCGGGTGTCGGGAGCTGAGAGCTGGGCTGATTGTGGGGACTGGAGGGCGGCCCTGAGGGACAGGGACAACCTGAGTCACAGCTACGAGAGAGGATTTTGTTCCTGCAAATTGCCCCCAATGTACCTGTGCCCTCACCCCTGTAGGGCCCAAGGCTTTCAGGGGTGTCCAGGGAGTCAATGCCTGGCCAGCTGGTTAGGAGGTATACCTTGAAGCTTTGCAGTCCCAGGCCATTGCTCCAGATCTGCTCCACACCAATTCCACCTTGGCTCCAGGGTGCTTCCCCCCTGCCTTGCTGTGTGTCACTGGCTTTTCCCTATTTCCAAACCCAGCTTGGTCCCGGAGGAACACTTCTGCATGGTGCGCAGAGGCACAAGCAGAGCCCAAGGCTCCATTTTTGTAGTTACCATATGAGCACACGGTTCCTATCCCCAAGCAGTTTGGTGGTGGTAGGAAGACTGACAAGGGGCATTGCGGGTGCAGAAATGTGTGATGGATTTGTGCAGAAAACAAACTACTGAGGCTCAGCAGAGTCCTGCAACACCTGGACCTCGCTGCTTACTCAGTCCCATCACTTGGCCAGGAAAAGGATGAGGACCTTTGGCAGAGCTTTGAGGTGTAACAGCCCATGTCTGGCATTGCTAGGAAAAGAGCAGGAACAAAGCACCCATGCTAGTTGTTCCCCACTTTTCAATCCAGCCCATCACATGCATTCAGAACTATGAAATCTGCTAGCTTCAGTGGGATTTTATCTATCTCCTCTTTTCAGGTAAAGGAAATAGATTTCCTCTGCCACAGGAGTGTGTTAGTGAAAGCTGCCCTGTGCAGTGTTTACTGCCCTGAGCTCAGCTGTTGACCCCTGCAATTAACCCAAACTGTCACCCAGCAAGAGCTTGATTGAACTGGTGGCGTGGGAGACTGCAGCCACTCATTCAGCTGATGCCTGGATGAGGCTGGATGATCTCAGACATGCCCTTCAGTTTTAGGGACAAAGCTGGTAAATCTGCTCCTGCAGTCCCAACAAGGTAGCATTTTCTTGCACTTTCTGAAAAGAGATTACATCAGTTTATTTATGTCTGGGAAAAACACGTCAGAAATACTTCTAAATTTTTTAAATAACCCCTACTTGAAATCATAGCAATCCACTCTGCTCCTAACAGTGCTTTAAAAGCAGGATGCGTGTCTGGTTTCCAGCTGCTGGAACCTGTAATCTCACTGCATATTTCAGCCTGTTCCTGCAACAGGCTCAAAGTTCCCTGCTTATAAAGCTGCGAGGTTTTATATAAAAACCCTGCGAGGGCTATCAGCATCTCAACACACGTAGGACTCCCTTGGTCTTAAAACTGTAGCTTTAATTCAGCAATGCCTCTAATATGTGAAGTCTTCCAACAGAGAGTGACAGCCCAGCAATGATGGGACCATGACTCTAACACAGTCCCTCATGGCTTTCCCTTTTGCATTCCTGAATGTGTGACTGGGGAATTAGAGTGGGAAAAGAAAGGTCTTGTAAGCAATTAAACTGGGAATTGGTTAGGTTCCGTGTAATAGCCATGGGGAGGAGAAAGAGGGAGAAGTGCCACGTAGAAGAAGGCAATAAACTGAGGGATTGGAAGTGACCCACCCGTAACAAAACTGCTGAGCCAGGGGGTCTGAGGTGGAAAGGGCATTGCATGAACTGCATGAATCAGTGGCATCAGCTGAGACAGCAGGACTCCATCTGTCTGTCCTGCACTGGTCATTGGGCTAAGTTCCCTTACTCTGCTCTGGTTTGATTTTGAAGGTCCCTTGGTGCTCGTCTGGGACCTGGAAAAAGCATCCCCTGCTTTGTGTGAGGTGATGCCCGCGAGATTGCTTTTCACCACGCATTACTGGTGATGACCTGGTTTCTCTATACAGCAAGCCCTAGTGGCTTCCTTGCGAAAGGGGGAGCAGCCATGGGACTCCAGACATCCCTGAGCTTATGCTGGACCTCATTTGTGCTCCGCAGCCTGTCCCTGCAGTGGGTATGTGCCCATTGGAAGGGCTGCCTGTGTCAGGAGGGGACGAGGAGGCTTTGTGGCTGATAGTCAGGCCTAAACTTTGCAGCCCCTGTAGTAGCCTGAACAGTTTTCTCCCTCAATTGTTTGAGGATATTGAAGGCAGCAGTTTCTCATTTGGATTTACTCTGCTTTCAGGTACTGGTGTGGCCCATCACCCAACCCTCATGGCAGTAGGATGGGTGAGTGCCTGCTCAACCACATTTCCCCTAGATAGCCACCGGCAGAAAAACTGTGTGGGTTTGTCAGTGCTGGCAGGGAAAAAGAAAAATCCACATGGGGTACTTTGCAAACAGGAGCCTGATTTTTATTGTTGTAATGATATGGGCTGTTTTGTTTGAGCTTTGGCCTGTATTATTTTGGCCTGTTTTTGAAGCACTTGTTTTTTAATATTTTTCCATTGACTGACACAGGAGGCTACTTGTAAAATTATAGGAGTGAAACTTGAATGTCGCGCTCTACAGAAAAATGAGACATTCATGCTATGCGTCATAAATAGGGAAACAGCCTTTGACAGCAAGAACAAGCTCAGCTGATTGTGGGTGTTTCTCAGGTTGCTTTTGAGCTTTTCCCCCGTACAACAGCGTAGCCAGGGCTGGATTTTCTGCATGCATGTGTGAAAGCTCCTTGTCTTTGTTCCTGAGCAGCCAGGGCTAGCCAGCATTGATAACCATGCTTACTGTTGTTGGGGAAAAAAGGTAATTGCCCTTCTGGCAGCAATGAAGGTGTGATTTGTAAATTGAGATGTGGGAGCAGTTCCGTGGCTGCAGATACAGCGTGGGTCTGACAGAAGCGCAGCAGAGCTGAGTTACGTACGTGTTGGTGTGAGGGAGCACAAGAGCTCCATCAGAACACAGGCTGTGCTTGCCAGGATGACTGCCCTGGATGAGACCCTGCAGAAAGCCAGTACTGTGCAAAATGCTCACGGACCATGATTCCCAGCCCTGGTTCTGGAGGGGAAATTCTCCAGATTTTATGGGATTTCAGTGAAAGGCTCCAGGCTGCTTCTTCCTAAGCCATTATGGAACAACGTGCCAAAGAGTTTCATTCAGCACTTTTCAAACATGCAATGCCTTTAAGAAGGCATCTTACACTGGTCATGTTGTAGATACTGAAATGGCTACTACTGCCTATTACTCAGCTAGCTCTTTTCCTCTGAATGGATGTCATTGTGGCACAAAGTGTTGCTCTTTCAAAGGATCCCCATTCATGTGGCATGTTTTCCTTCCTGGAAGAGGGAGGAAGATCCACCAGGATCCTTCCCTTCTCTCTCTGGCCCTGGTGAGGACCAGCTCGGAGCCCGTGCCTTGTTCCGTGTCTGTCACCTCAGTCATTGGGGAGCTGCTGGAAGAGACTGGGAACCGGCCGTGCTGGTGCCAGTGGTGTGACATAAAAAGACATTCACAAAGAACCAAGCTCTGAAACACCCTGAGCAAAAAAAGTGTCAGCAGCTTGAACTGGGGTCAGTTGTGTCCTGGAGAGAAGTGGGCCAGGCTGGGGGAGCGACCTCCACCTCTGCCTGGCTGGGGGAAGGGGCCTCCAAGGCCATCCAGCTCCCACTGATCATCTCTGGAAAAATGGGCTCTGGCAGGAGGCTGTAACCTTGCTGCAGAGCAGGGTGTGGTCACCCTGGTCTTCCTCAGGCATCATGTGGGTATTCGGAAAAGCATCCTCCCAGCCACAGAGCGTGGATTTTTGAGACTGCTGTAGGGAAACAGATGCTGCTCATGGACCAGTGGTTGATGCAACCTCCTGACTGCCTGTGATGCCCTGAGCAGCCTTGGACAAGTTGGCACTTTGCTCTGTGCCTCAGTTTCCCCTTTTATAATAACACTGGTCTACAGAGGGGAAGGAGTGAGGTGAGGAAAGATATCTGTGTAATTATGGCTGTTTCTGTCTGGCAGGCTGCTGTTTCCAGACAGTGGAAGGCAGTTGGTTTGGAGGCTAAAGTACAAGGATCGTTTCCTTTGCCATTAAACTCTGCTCGGCCATATGATGACACCACTTTGTGCCATTTCCTTAAAACAAAATGGTAGATCCCACCAGGTCCAAGAAGCAAAAAGATTAGCTTTGTACCAGCCAGTCTGCGGTCCCCATATGATGGTATCATGCCTCTGGTTAAAGGAATCTCATCGAGCCATAAGGACCCACCACAGCAAGATGTGTAAAACATCAGCCTTTTCCCTGGCTGTACTTGTTTCACAAATCAGCTTTGAGGAAAGAAGTTAAGATTTTTAAGGCTGTACTGAGTGGGAACAAAGCCTGCTCCTGCCTAGCAGATATTTAAGAGCAGCTGAGCTGCTAAAGGAGTTTGCCAGCAGAGTCCCTCTGCAGTACAAGGGGTTGTGGCACCAGTGCTACCTGCTCTGAAGGCATGAGCTGCAGCCCTGAGGACAAGTAGGATGTAGTGTTGCTGGCTAACAGCAGCTGATACCCCAGAAATGGATGGGCTGCCTAATGCTAAGGAAATCTTTGGCTGACAGCTTGGCAAAGGCCACTAGGCAGATGTGATCTCCAAACCTCCCCACTGAGTAGTACCTTCACGGCACTGTTGTGTGCCAGGTCAGGAGGGGCTGTGACTTTTGGAACAGGGCTTTTTAGGGCTTAGCGGCAGTGGGTGTCAAGGATCCAGCAGGATCTGTTCCACCAGTTGTTTTTACTCTGAGTTACCCTCAGCAGAGTGAATCCAAGGAACTGGGTTGCAGGAATACTGTTCAACCGCTTCCCCATGAAGGCAGGCAGCTATTCAAAGAGCCTGTAGTGTTTTTTAAGTGGTACCAACATAGTATGTATATCATGATATTGATAAACCTTGGGGTACTCTGGAAATACCTGGCATTCTTATTCTCCTGTTAGTGAAATGAAGTTCAGGAAGTTTAAGTTACAAGAATCCCAACAGATTTCTACGTGAGGAGAAAATGGAAAGGTGGGTGTTTGGTCGTGCTTTGCCACAGGCATAAGAAGTGACAGTTGCTCATTACTCCACTTGTCCTTCATTTCTAACATAGTTTTCATAATGGAAACAGATTTTTAAATTAAAGAAAATGTCATTTCAGTGTTAATAGATCACAGCAAAGCCGCTCAGAGGATGTAATCCCTCCCTACTCATGTACATAGATGCTGAGTGTGTTTAACTGCTTCTGTGCCCGGAATACTGTAGGGGCATTGTCAGTGCTGTCTTTTAACCCTTGCTTGTCATGTTTCATTGTTCATATGAGAGGATTCAATTGAACTAAAACTCAACAAATCTAGGCTGTAGTTTCACTTAGTTATTGTTTAGGACTTATACTTTGGAGCTAGTTCAGCCTGTGATATGCATGTTTTTGGGTGCTCTGGGTCAATTCCTATGTGGTCCAGAGCTAAGATAAGTCACTCTGTTATCAGGAAGTTTGAGTTTGCCAAGCAGTGTCTGCCTGTCTCCTGAAAAGTTCATATGGATAGAGTCAATAAAGAATTGCAAAAGACTGTTCTTTTCCAGGTGAAAACTTGGCCCGAAGATTAAGTGATTTGCTGGCCCTCAGAAAATGTAAAGCAGAGACAGAGGATGTACCCAAGTCACCTGGTATCCCATTCGATCCTCTCTTAACCAAACTGCCTGCCTTGTGGGGAACTTGGTAAGAAACATGGGTAATGAACCTGCCCAGGTGCTTGGAAGAATGACCCCACTGCTATACAGCAGGTAATCCTTTACATTTAAGAAATAGCATAACTTGTAAGGAGGAAGTTTACAAAATATGTCATCTGAAGACATTGCCATGTTTAATGCATTTGGTGCCAATGATTTGCTTTCCCTTGCTATGCTGTTTACAGAGCAGCTGGTGCAGAGCTGTTGAGCTTGCTATTGAAGATGAAAGGCTGGTTGTTTTTCAAAGCTCTTTGTGCTTCTTTACTCCTAACTGGAGCTGTCAGTGCAGATGCTTTTTATTTCCTTTATTACTGGAGGTCTGAAGTCCTTCTCTAAAGATTTCCTCAATTCAAAGGAAGATTTCTTTTGCCTTTGGTCCCAAAAGACCTGGAGTGTCTTTGCTCTTTTGTTTGGACTGAAGACTCCACAGGCAATGCCAGTGCCTTCAAAGGAGTGCTGAAAACCTTTAACCCCCAGACAGCCAATGTCCCATCTGAAGTCCTCCTGATGAAGGCTTAAGAAATTCATTCTGTCCTGATCGTTTCTGTCTGTGGCCTGGGAATGAGAACACCCCTCTTGAACTATAGATGGAGTGCAAAATTTCTGGTGATTATTAATTGTGTTTACAATAGAAAATAAAGGATGCAGCTTCTTCCCCCAAAACAGCCACAGAGAGAAAATGTTAGGTGCTGTACAAACCTCCACAAAGACATACTTACTGAAGTTGTTTAAAAGCCAAGTAATCAAGACAGGAGAATCTTCTTTGTTTCAAAGCTGAGGAACTTAAGCTATGGGAGGTCAAGTAATTTACCCAAGATCATGAAAGGATGATGAGACACCGCTGAGAATGGAAATCAAGGTACTGCTTTGATACTTAAACAACCTAATTTTCCTGTTGCATGCTATTTCTCATGCACTGAAATAGGCTGAATTACAGGATTTTCTCTCTTTCATATAGTCTGTTGGTGGTTCTGTTAATTTGGTGGAGAAGCTGTCTTAGACATCTGTATGATCAGTTATTAAATCTGCATGACTTTTTTTTGTTTAATGTTCTAGTAAATGTGTTTCTCTCAGAGCAGTCGTAGTTGGTCCTTAAAAGCAGTCTGAAGGGCAGTGCCTGCGATGCCCATTTGAAGCACGTGGCTTTCCCACCCAGCCTGCACCAGCAGCACTGTCGGTCAAATGCTCCTAAATGGGTACATCACCCAACTGGAGAGCAGTCCAGGAAAATCTCATAACAAAGCTGTAATGAAAAGAACTAGATCCTGAGTGTTCTCCAAAGCTCTCCCCACCAGAGCATTCACTTCTAACTGATGAAATGCTCTTCAGATAAATGTGCTTTCTGTAAATGATTCATAAAAGCCATTCCAATTGGTATTTCTCAGGGTGCCCTGAAAAATGTAGTCCCACTGCCAACACACATCCCTTGCTGACCACACAGTACAATGCTGGTGGGGACCTGGAGCTTAGCTGCTTGTGAGTTATGTGGGGCTGAAAAAACAGTAGTCCAGCCACTCTTGTCTTAGCTGAATCAGAGGTTAGCAGTCCCAAAGTCACAGCATTAACTAATGGCTGGTGGGGGTTTGCTCTCATGTTGAGCAGTCTGAGCACTGAGCAAAAGTTGAACTGATACTGAGCATGCTGAAACCAGAAGAGGAATGCCTCTAGATACATTTCCAGTCCTAATGTTCTCTGCTTATCAAAAAGTGATGACACCTGGATACTGGGAAATCCAAGCAGGTATTTGCTCATTAATGTCAAATGTTTTCTTCCTGCCGCATTTCTGGTACTGTTTACATAGCAAACCACATGCAGAATACACAGAAATTTCTTCCTCCTGTGCAGCCACGCGAGCTACTTCTTTGCTGTTAGTGATTGCCAATTAAAGAACTGAGATTAGAAATACGTGAGCATGGGGTGGGCAACATGGCTACTGAAGAAAACTGACCTGCAGCTCAAGTATCAGGTCATGAGAGAGCTGTGTAAAGAGAAATCAAAACGCATGTGGCTACTACCATTGAAGGTGACTGCATCTTAGTTAGTGTAGTTCTTTCTCTCACTGTTATATTTGGCCAAATTACACTATATCAGTACAGAAATCAGCTGCCAAGCCTGAAAGATTAGCTCCAGTTACACCAGAAGTCTGTATGGAGCTGGAAACTAAGTGTGAGTCTTTTAAGTACTGGAGCATTGCCCTTCTTGCTTTTCTGTCTGAAACACTTTGCTTTCTCTACCTGATTCTGTTATCAGCTTAGCTCATTTCTACTTCAAAAAGGTTTTGTTTATTTTTTTCTTATTTATTTTGTAAATGTTAACCTCTTCAAAAAATATCCCAAGTGCATTAAATATGTCATCTTTTGCTGCAGAACCTGTTTGGCTTAATAATTAATAGACTGATCACCACTGGCAACAGGCATAAAAGTCAAGACTGTGCATAACTGTTCTCTATACTAATGCAATAAAAGTGGGTCTGCTTTTACAGTGGTAATTTTAGCAGCAATCTAAATCAACACCCTGTTGATGATAAGACAAATCTTCCTTTAAATAGAAAGGCAGTGCAAGTGAGCTAGTTAGTATTATGAGCACATTATTGTCTTTACTTTCTGCAATCAGCTTTTATTCATGCTTTTACAATAGGTGTAAATTTTTATATCTCCTTAGGCAAGCAGAAGAATGAACTGAACTTCTAGAAAATTACTTAAAATAGGCAATGGTGTTAAGAAACAGTCAATCCCACACAATGTGTTAAAGGTCAGTGGATTGGAGTGCTGAGTTCTGCAAATGGGCAGCCCTGCTATGCTGGGGCTGGCAGTTAGGCAGCCGAAAAAGAAAGGCTTGACTGGGGTGGTGTTTGTGGCAGGGTGTTTTCTGTATGGGTGTGTGCTGGGGATTTGGGGAGGAGAGAGAGAGAATGGTGGGGAAGAATTTCTGTGGTGTGAGGCTGCTGGGTATGTGGAGTACCCTTTCTGTAATACAGCAACAAACATACTGTGCAGAGAGAAGAGCAACTCTGGTAAGCTCTGGGTTAAGTAGTACCAAAACCCCTTTTTCTTGACAGTGTTGCTTTAAAAAGTTGAAAGAAATCACCAAGATCTTGCTGTGCTGCACTTCCAAGAGCACTGGTGACACAGAAAAGCTTGTTGCTCCAGATGACTCTCTTCCTAATCTGCACTGGCTCAGATGAGCAATGTGGTAGCAGCTCACACTTAAACAGCTTTCAAAGGTGGAGCTTTTGGTTTTCCTGTTTACTAGGTTAGGCCAAAGGAGCCCAGGTCAGTCACAGGATGCCCTGTGTGCCTCTTCTGGAAACAATAGTTTGGATTTATGCTTGTGGTTGATCTGGGGATCACCACTTTACTTGTGTCAGGAGTGCAGTTCCTGTTGGCTCCCAGGAGAACCCGTTCAGCAGAACAGCTAAAGAGACATATTAATGATCCTTTCTGCTCCTCAAACGGCTGAATGGTCCCCTTCCAAAACCAGACCACCCGTGAATTGGTTTGGATGCTACATGCAGTGTGTTGCTCCCACCTGACGGGATAGCTGTTCTTTGTGCCTGGCTGGTGGGAAATGCTGGGAGCTGCAGCCCTGAGCTGACCTGTCTCCAATAGGAACCACTGTCCTGTGTTTTCCCTTCTGCAATCTTTCAAATCACCTTCCCGTCTGACTGCTGTTTTGTAAGTTCTCATGAAAGTTGTTTGCAAAATGCTGCTATGGCAATTTTCTAGGAAAAGGAGGGAAATGGTGCAGTGTAACTGAAGGCAATGTGATGCATTACGTTATATTTAGCCTTCCCACCTCTGGTCTTTCGTCCTCTTTTTTTTTTTTTTTTTTTTAACGAGTAGCAATTTGAGAATAAGTCAGTTGAGGTGGTTGACTGGTCCTTGGCCTGCAGGGCCATGCCAGTATGTCAAGAGATGGCTATGCGATGATGTCTCAATGTCTCAGACAATTTGTATGTCAAGTATTGCATGTTGGCCAGTCTGGCAGATTCCTCTTTAACACTTGTTAGTAGCATAAGTTCAGATCCTAGGCAGGCAAAACCTCCTCTGCAGCCAGTGGGGATGGGCTGAGGCACGTCCTGGTTTCTCAGGCCTGCTCCAGATTGCAGAATAACCCATTGCCATGGACAGGAGCAGGCTGCACCTTCTGAAGTTGCTTAGTCAATTTGGCTCACTTAGCAATGGTAGGATGGGTATAGGAGCATGGCTTGCTTTGTCCTAGAGAGATATATTTCCAGGGACGACATCTCTGCAGATACTGAAAGATGGGGCTGGCTCTGATGTCTGCTTGTGTTCTCCTTAGGGACTCAGGTGGAATCAGTAGCTCATTTGAGGTGGGCTGCTGGATGGCAGTGCAATTGTATTTTGATACCGGAGGGAAATCCAGTACTGATTACCTCTGTCAAGGCTAGAATGGGCATGGAGACTTCCACAGCGGATGGAAAGGGAAAGGAGCAGGGATGGAGGGTCTGTGGATCCATGGCCTTCCACACGTTGAAGAACAGAGGCAAACTCACCCAAATCAGCCGATAGTGACCAATCACAATGGTTCTGGAGTGCCTTTCTGGACAAGCACTCTCCAAATGCATGCTGGAAACAGAAGTTTCAATGAAGTGAACTTCTGTTGTGTGCCCTGAAGCCAAAGAACATTTATTTCAGGAAAATCCCGGAGCTAGCAGTGATCTTTCATATCCTCTCCTTTTCTGAGGCACATGGTCAGCTCTGGCACTCTCTGTGAGCCGACCCTTTGTCTTGGTTTTGGCTTTGTTTCTGTCTTGCCTTGGTTCATCGCATGTCAAATTACCTTCCTCCTGGTTGCCTGCCAGGATGGGGCATGGCCAAAAATACAGCAGAGCAGGACCTACCACATGCATGGCCTGCTTTCACTGGCCAGATACAGCTGCACAGTCCAAGCCTGTGGTCCCAAAGCTCTTTGCTTATCCTGGAAGCAGGCAGGAAGCCTCTTGCCTTCAGTTACTCTTTGGACTAAGAAAGCACTGTGTGACTCGTCCTGCAGCAGGGCGGGTAAGTGATGCAGACCTGCTGCTCTCCAGGCCATCTGTCCAGCCTCTGCTGGAGAAGAGGAACTGCTCGCTGTGCCCCCTAAGCTGTGTTTGGCCATCCTGCCATTTGGGCAGACCTGCTGCCCTTTTTCTGGCTTGCGCATCAATATCAACTGCCTCAGGCAACTACCCAACGCATCTTTCATAGTTTTGCAAAGCAGCCACAGCTTTCCTTGGCATGGCCAATGTCATCTGTTCTGCATGAATGGGGCTGACCCCGCATCTGGCATATCTCCACACTGAGTGAGGGACCGAGTACTCCACTAGCATGACCATGGAGTGGGATTTAGTCACTGAAAGCTGTGGCTCTGCCCTGACATGGTTGCTTTTGAGCTAGACTGAGTCAGTCAGTGCATCTGGATCCACAGGGTCTGACAGTCATGGTGTCACATAAGGCAGTTTTTGACTTCCTGTAGCTTCAGTGTCAGTGGTGGCTGCTCCCTAGGTGGAGACGTTTTCTCTGGCAGCCAGCACGCAGCTGAGCTACCTCTGAGTGTCTGCCCCAGAAGGGGAGGGCTGGATGGAGGTCGGTATGTGGGGCAGATGCGGTTCGTGCAGGTGGGAGGTCTCCCCTACCCTGTGCAAGCAGCTGTCCTTCTTGCTCTGCCCTTCCCTAACTGCAAACACAACCCCAGAGCTCAGCCTCTGGCTGGTAAATGAGCCATGGTTACTGGAGAGGCAGCTGGGGCCGTGCAAATGTGCACTGTTGCTCACTGGTAACAGCCTGCCTCAATGCATGTGCTTTGTCTGTGCCAATGCACCATCAGCAAGGTGGAGACATGGCAAGAAAGAGCATTGACATTGTAGTTTTCTCTGACTTTAGGAGGCTTGGGAATGTAATGGTCTTAGAGGCTCAGAGAAGAACATTTCTACCTCACTGGAATGTCTGAGATTTAGAAAATCTTTCTGTCCTGCAGCAGAACAAGCTGTCTGCATTTAGAAATACTAAAAGACATGTCTTGAGTCAGTCAAAATGTTTTTGATGTTTTATTTCAGTTGTGACCTTTTAGTATGGGCTTGGAGATTTTTTAACTATAACTCAACTACAAGCTTTGAAATGACATGTCTGAATAATTTTGAAATTTTAATCTCTCTCTTTTCTTACCCGGAGACAATCTTCTCCATTCCTTTCCCCTGCAAACCCACAGTTTTCACTGGTCTAAGCGAATATCTACTTCCTGCTTAAAAAATCAGTCAATATAATCTAAATCTGCTTGATTCAATTAGAAAGGGCCTTTGCAGAGTTGTAAAGTCAGTGAGTTTATCTCTAGAATGCTAAGAGGAGGCAAAGAGGTCACCAATGGACATAAAATTAACCCCAGAAAGAGTTTGTCCTAGCTTCTGGTTTTAAACACTGGCAATTCTGTCTTTGGACTGAGTCAGGTAATCACAGTAAGAGGCCTCATAAAGCACCTAGAAATTATTTGATAGTGCAACACCAAATGAACAGAGATGTGCATCCACATGTTTTACAGTCCTGACTACAAGCAGAGACATTAACTGCTCAGTCACTGGCAATTGGCTCCAAATCCCTATAAAGGCCTTTAAGAAAATGTATGTTCTTGAGATTTACCACCAGCCCAGACTCCCCTCATACTTGGCCTTGTAGCTACTTGACTAATAATGTGAGACACAAGGGTATGAGCCACCCAGTGGCTTAGCACCAGAGAAAATCTATTCGTTCCTTGCAGACCGTATTGGTTTTTAACCAGCCTTTACTCCAGCTCTGTGTCCCTAGCATGCAGAACTGTCTCTTTGGTGGTAATTTACTGAAATCAGGGGAGTTTCATGGTTCTGTCTATGGATCTATGGCCTAGAGCTTCCTCTTGCCTTTCTGTGGCCCCATATGCCATGCCACAACTTCAGCCTGGTGCTGAAGCTTGAATGCCCCTGAGCAGGACAATGCCTCCTCTGAGGCTGGCACATTAAAAAGTCTGGATGTATACATATTCATATGTGTTTTGATGATATACGATGCCTCAGCCTGAGGAGGGTCGAACCAAGGTGCAAAGGAAGCCCAGATACAGCAGAGAAAATCTCTGCCATAACCAATGATAACAGACCTCAGCAATTACCCAATTAAAGCTAAACCCATCTTTAATCAAGACAGTTAATTTAAGAAGCCTTTGGGATTTTTTAGAGAAGGATGAACTCCTAATCAGCGCAGAGGGAATTGCTCCTGTTTGTTCCAAGGATGAATTTACCCCCAAACTTGCAGGTGCTAATCTTGAGAAAGGGAATCAATCATTAGTTTTTAATAAAGAACTTGTTCCTTGAGAGGTGGGAGGAGGGACCGAAATCATTTCCCCGGACGGTTTGGAGTTCATTAGTGCACTGATCAGGGGAAGTGTGCGAAAAAAGTGCAGATGAATATTCCTTATTTAACCTCCAAACCAGTAATTCAGAAAAAAAGCAATTTCTTCTAAATCTGAGTTCCAGGTGACTGCCTTTTATCTGAGCTCCATTAAATTATTCCCCTGCTAAATTCTCACGAAATAGGCTGTTTGCTCCAGCAGCTGTTGACTCCCCGAGTTCATTTTGCAACTGAAACGTTCTGGTTTTGTAAGTAACAATCCATCTCCCCCGGCAAAGTGAGGGGCTAGGGGAAGGTGCCTGTGCCTGGGCTTCAGCTTTCCCCACTGAATCCCTGTTGTTTCACCAACACAGAGACCGGCTGGGTGAGCTGGTTCCTGCTCGTCTCCCTGGCCGTGTGCAGCACTGGAGTATGACAGAGAAATGTGAGAGTATCTGGCAGCAGTGCTGCCTTCTGCAAAGTCAGGAGGCAGTGTCCTCAGCATCGCTCACTGCACAGGCTTGCATCTCGTCCCTCCTGCCCTCACTCCACCACAGTGTCTCAGCCAGGTCTCCTCTCTTCAGCCTCAGTTATTTTTTCCTTCCTTGGTTGCCCTCTGTGATTCTTCCCCAGGGTTTATTTCTGTGTGGCAACCACTACAGCCAACTTTTCTACCGTCTCTTGTTTATTCTGGATGTGCACACTGCAAGTTTCTTACAGAACCCTTTCCAAAAATACAGATATATTTACTTTTACTGACTGTGGTCAGATCAGCAGTTCCAAAATCCCGTAGGGATGGAGCATTAGGGGCAGAGAGAAGTGATAGGCTAGCATGCTCTGCATGCCAAGTGCAGCTGGCTGAAAATAGCCTTGACCTTTTTATAAACTGAAGTATTGTCTGGCCCCATTTTCACTGCCCTGACGTGTTAATGTGCTGGGGGCACTGGGCACAAGAACTGCCTCAGCATTTCTGGGATGCTCTTTGCTTGGGGCATGTTTACCTTTATAGATTTCTTCCCCTGCATGAACTCCGAAGCAAATGAATATTTTATAAAGCTTTTTATATTTCTAGCTATCATTTTTATGGCAAATTGAGCACCCCTCATATCGCTTCTCTTCCTTCCTCTCTTCGGTGACCCGACAGCCATCGGTGCCTAATTCCTGCCCTCATGTACCTCACCTTCTCTCTCTGCTGTCCCCCAGGAGGGTTCCGTATCCACGACCCCATGCGTGTGGCTTTGATGCTAGCAAATAGGCTCTGAAGGGCAGCTCACATAGCTGGAGCACCTTATCATATCTTCTGAGTTGTTCTGCCACAAGCAGCTTGAACGTCTGGTTTATCTCCTCTCAAGTGATAGTACGCTGTTTGTCAATCAGCCTTATTTAATAACTACCACACCGCAGGTGGTTTAGCAGCCTGAGCATCGGGGCTGAAATAGCTGCCTGAACTGGAGGCCTGGGCCTGAACTGGGAGGGAGCTGCTGGAGCCTTTGGGATGCTCGGGGGCTGCGGGAAGGGGGCACAGGGGTGCCTGGCTGCGTGGCCAGCTGTGTCAGCCTCTGTCCTTCTGCAGCGTACCAACTCTCCAGAGCAGCAAATTTTGGTTTTACAGTGGATTATGAAGACAAGGCTGGAGAATGTGAAATCCTCCTTTTTCGCTTGGGTAATTAAAGAACCCAGGTTATTTTGCCTTGGGAATACAGCTCTACCTGCCTGGCTTGCACCAACGGCAAGGCAAGCTGCACTTCAGTGGCAAAGTGATTCTTGTATGCACAGAAAGCGGAGTCTCAACAGCCTCTGAAGGGTTTGGTATGCACAGGAGGACCAGCTTCTCAGAGAGGCTGAGTAGTCAGTACAGCACGTCTCCCTCCTCCTTGCCTTTCACCAAAGCATAAATCTGATTTTAGGAATTAAGCTGAATCTTGAAATAATATGGCACCAATTCTGATCACTGATCACCTTTGGTAAGTTGGCTTGATGCAGCCAGCTTTTGGTGCTTTTGATTCTCCAGCAGGGAGCTGTGAAAAAAGGAGGATGCTTTAGTGCTCAGAGAGACCAGGTCTGCCAAGGATAGCTCCAACACGATTCTGTTTTCCTCCCTGAAGGGCCACCCATTTCTGCAGGGTCCTTGCTCTGGAGCACGTGCAAGCAGGAAAGAAAAGCCATCAATAACTCCACTCTTACAAAGGCGGAGAGCCATATAGCAAATACAAAAGACCCCTCTAAAGAAAATGAATGAATTAAAGAGTTAATAACTCCTCAGGAAGCTGTAAGTTTGCATACAGAAATCAGAGTGGGGAGGCTCACCAGTACATTTCTCTGGCCAAACCCACAGATGAAGATTAATTGAAAGCCTTCAGGGACAACAAACAGAACAATGTTACTGTGGGGCCAAGAGCCTGTTTTGCCATTTGTTCTCTGCATGTCAGCGTGGTATTGCTGCTGTGGATACAAGAAGAAACAACCTTATACTTGTTCCCTGAGTTTACCTCAGACACATTCTGAAGTTTAAACAGTTTGTAGTGCTCAGTTTTTTGTCTTGGGCTGCTTTCCCACTCCCATCATGGAAATCCCTCCATGCAGGGACACTCCACCAAGACGTTTCTTTGAGAATTGCTACAGGTATTCCGGTAAGTAACGTGCTTTGATTGTGTTCTGTCCTTTCCACATTCCCTGGATGAGGAGTGCTTCAGCAGATGGATGTCGCATGAGGAATATTTGTGGGAGTGGGCTGCTTTGAGGCACCAGTCAAAAATATCCGTGAAAGTGCCTGAGAATGAGAGCTGTGCAAATCTGCACTTGGAACCTGTTTCTGAGTTGAAAGCTCATCCAGATGACAGGCTCCGAAGTGTATGTTGTAACCTATCTGTCCCGTCATGCCTGCTTATATTGCTAATGCTGTCAAACTACCTGAAACTGTTTGCAGAAATTACAGGATGTGTAGTTTTGAAAAACAAATAAACCTAAAGGGGGAAAAAAAGCGCTGTTTATAGGGAAAAAAAAAAAAAAAAAAAAAAGCAAAAGGCAGAAAATGAACAAGCTATTATTATTTATTGTAAATTAATCACTCATCTCCAGATCTGACAGAATAACTCAAAGGAGGTTGGAGTCTCTTTCTGCTCTATTTTCAGCCAGTGCTGGAAGCAAAAGTGCCAAAAATCTCTCTGCAAAGCCTGTTCTGATGAGATTTCCAGCCAGTTTCATGAATCAAGTTGGTTTGGATTAACTGTGAATAAGCCCTTGGGCAGAACTAGCGAATCATGGGTTCATTGATCACAGACACTTCTGTGCGTGAGACCTGACCCAACACTCAATAAAGGCAATGAGAAACCTCCTGGGGCAGCTTATCCTAGAGCTGCAGAGCCTCTTTGCAGTTCTCTCCAAGACAGCTGGAATCGGCTCTTCCCAGGTGCTGGAAGCTGGACTAGGGTGAATCTTGCTTATGTCCACAGGCCCAAGTTATGGGGCTTTGTGTCAGGCTCAGGGTCACTGCACACTGGTCATTACAAAACAAACAAGAAAACACCAGGTAGTAATTGAAATGTGGTGAAAATCAAGCTCATCTTTTCCTCCTGCTGCTCAGATGCTGGGAAACAACCCAGCAGCAGTTATCAGGGATGGATCTCCTTCTTCTGGGAATCCCCGTCTTCTGGGATTGTTTAACTGTGGGGACAGTTTCAGGGCTGCTCCTGTAGGCTGTCTACACAGTAGCGTTTTTTAAGTTAAGCATTTGTGTTTATCCCTGTTGGAACAATTTCTAGTGGTGCTTGCTCTGAGCCCAAAGGTGTCCATAGTCAACTCTGATATTTGAGGAGAACAGTGCTTCAAAAGGCTGCCTCTGCTGGCGTGTGATGTGTGTTTCATATGTGATGGGCTGCACAAGAAGATCATCTGAGAAAGCTGGGGAACTTTTAATCCTTGAGACTGAGCCCAGCCATTCACTGACTTAGGTTTGGGATTTGGGGACCTCCGATTCAACCACACCTTTCTCTTTTGGCATCGAAGCCAAGAGCAGACTATGTTCCCTTTCCAACCCAGAGGAAGCCAGAAGCCTTATAATAATAGTAAATAAATAAATAATAATAATAACAATAATAAACAAACAAACAAACAAACAAACAAACAAAAAACACAGACATTTTTGCTTTAAAATAAGTTCCCCAGTATGGTAGAATGACTGATTTGATGAGGTTTCTGTTATCAAAATGATGGAAATCCTCTGAGACTGTCCCCTACTTGGCTTTGAAACGCCCATTTATGCCTGGTTCCTCCCATGCATCTAAATCCCAGCCTAAGCTAAGCAGAAAGTTTGTTGCAGCCACTGCTTCAAGACATGGATAAAACTTTTCATAGCCCCCTGTGTATTAAGGACATTTTAAAAACACAAAGTAAAACATCTACAGAGTAGCAGAACTAGCTATGGAAACAAGTATGAGATGAGGAAGGGCGTGAATTAGTGAAGTTTGGGTCTTCAGCAAGCAGTGGGATAACTATTTAGTGAGGTGATCTGCGGACCCAGCTGAGCTGTAGCTGGGTGGCCGTGGTGGAAGGCTGCTGGGGGCTGGATTTGGTGGATGCTCCTCAGGTGCCAGGTGTTAGCTCTGTGGCACAGGGGGCAGCGGTTGTGTCTCAGGGTGGTGTGAGGCACAGAAGACCTGCAGGGCAATGAGTCCAACACTGGGAGAGCTGCTGGCTCTCTTGCTGCTTCTTATGGCCATGCTGCCCTCCTGGTTGTGCTTGCTGTACTTGACTGCAAATCCTGGCAGCTCTCAGTAGGCAGGGGATGCTAACATCCTTGCTGGTTTTTCTTTTTTTTTTTTTTTTCCATCTCTTTTGGTGTGTGTTTGTGCATGGGTGCATGCTTATGATCACAACCAGCCCCTGTCTGGAGGACTGATTTGTAATAGAAGAGGGAGAATACTGTAGGTTTCCTATCATATTACAACCTCTCTTTTAAGCCCTTCTGAGGAAGGAAGGAAGGAGTTAATGTATTCTCCAGCGTTTTTATCGTTCCTGCAGAATAATCACCGTTTTAAAGATGCCTGCCTTGAAATTACAACATAATCCTCTGCCTGACTAAACCCTAAAAATCTGGTGGCTGGTAGATAAAAATCATTGAGAATGATCATTTCATTTGAGGCATCAATAACTTCAGCAGAGCTGCTAGGACAACCCTCAACTGCTCAGAAAATGGCGAAGAAAAATTTCCCATGTCAAGTAGCTCCCTGCTTGGCCTGCCATCTCCAGCCGTGCTGGCTGAGGCTCCTGGGGAGTCAGATTGTCTGGAGGTGGAAACCCACTCCTGAATGGCCTCGAGGTGTTGTGTTTTCCTTCAGGGCTTTTCTTTTAGAGGGTGGATGGTCGTGTGTCATTCCTTCCTAGCCTGTTGGGTAAGTCACTCGCCCTCACAGCCCTCAGTTTGGGGGCTGATGCAGGAAGACAGGCTGGAGCGAGCCTTGTTTTGAAGGAGTCTGTGCTGATTAGGGTCAGATGCTATTACCTTAGGGGCAGTTAATTGAGGGGTATCAATAGACAGCAGGTCATTTATCTCTCTAATTTTCCTTTCCCGTCTGTTATTTAATAAAACAACCGAGAGGGAAGCTGTATTAACTTGGCTTTTATCTTTAATTCTGTGATTGTAGTAAAAGCTGGTGTTTGAGAAGTCACTGAATACAGGATAGAATTGGTTCTGTAATAATAATAATAAGTTGTTTTTCCTCTTTGAAAATAACTCTGGTCTTTAGCTGAAAGATTTAACTGTTGCTGGCAGTCAATCAGCCAGCACAATTCAGGCTCTGAGCACTTGATTAGAATAACTTTAAGGAAAATTGCCTCCCTGAATCAAGTAAGGATCCATTAACCTGATGAAACAGGGTTTGCTTATCTGAGAGGTTAAGACTGAAAACACAGCCTGGGCTGCATTAGATGAGACCTCTTTTGGAATGGCATAAAGACAGAAAGTAATAAAAACACCATCTGTCCTGTCTAGTCAATCAGATCTAGTATAAGAGAGGAATTATTCCTCTGACTTTACTGTTATTAGATCGTCTGTTTGTTAACAATGGGAAGTGTCAGGAATGCTGAAAACTGGTTCTATTGCCTCAAATTATTTCTAGGTGTCTTTATCTTGAAGAGAATGAGTATTAATCTGAGTTTATACAGCAAAGAAATATTTCTAGCTGAATACAATGCTAAGGCGTTCCATGTTGAATCTGTTTAGTGATTGATTGTTAGATGTAAAACTGGATGAGAGACAGGGAAAGAGTGCCATGTACACTTTGCTTCTGAGAGCGACTATTTCTATAAACAAACCTCTTCTTGCAAGTTGCCAAGCACTCAGAGGTTTCCGAAGTCAATTGAATACATACCCCGTGAGGGACCCTCTGCGTGTCACAGGGCCGGCGTGGCCAGGTCTTATTGTGTAGTCTAGGTGTAGCCGAAGGTCACGTAAAGGGTGAATGATGTTTTCAACATGGGTTTATTAAAGCTAATAAATGTTGGTACTAATGGATTTCTCTGTCACTAAGTACCAGTGTGGTCTCCTCTGTTTACCAAGAGCTGTGCAGAAGCACTTGAAGACATCTGAAGCTGAATACTAAACAGCAAAGGCATCAGCTACAGACACAGAAGGTGTCAGGGGTGGTGGACAGCCTGTACCAGCATGTCCCCAGCACCACTGCTGCGGTGGAAACACCGCTGTCCCTTGTCAGGCTCCAGGGATGAGACTGCAGTGGATGCATTAACGGGCCTGAACAGGCACATCTTCCCATCACCTGGCAATAGCTGCAGCTGGCACATGCTGATGCTGCCTGCAGCCCATGTGTACAATTTCCATCTTGCTTTTGCTCCCTGTTTGCCAGGCAGCTGCTTTCTCCAGGGAAATAGGTTTAAGGAGAGAGCACGTGTTAGAACTGGTAAAACCTCTGCCAGGTGGGTTTTGCTCTGGTCTAATGCAGATGGGGCTGCAAACTGGGCTGCGAACTGTCAGAATATGCGGAGACCCAAAAGTTGGAGACCCAACTTTTTTTATTTTAAAGGGGTCTCTAACTGTCTAGTTTTATGCTTCTCCCTCAGGGACCTGATAGAGGGAAACCCGTGGAGCTGCTGAGAGCTGCTGACACTCCCCATCTGAACAAACTGGTCCTTGTGGTCACTGCGGGGGGAGGCTGAAAAGAAAGGATGGCACTGCCAGCTCATTAGGAAAATGCAGGGAACCAGAGTTAACAAATCTTGGATGAGCCCCTGACCTGCATGGCCCTTGGTGTGGCAACAGAGGGAGCTGGTCCAGCAGGATCTGATTAAAATCTCAGTAGAAATGCCAGTCCCTAGAATGCAGAGGGCCGTATCATATCTGTGCATGCATCTGGGAGGAGTCACCGCTGTAGAGCTGAGATCTCTCTGGATTAGATTTTTTTATTAGGACAGAGATATTTTAGGGATTTACATGTTCCCTGGCCCTGGCAGCTTGCTTTAATGAAACACTGGTTATACAACAGCAATCCAACTCAAGCTTTAGTCAAAAAAAAAAATCAGCTGTCCTGAGATGTGGTGAGAATTCCCTCTGTGTGGTGGCAGAGATTTGAAATTGTGCAGTGCGTTACCTCTCCTGACACGGAGAAGCTTGCAAAGAAAAAACAATCAGGCTGTTTATTGTGGATGCATGGAGGGAAAAAAAAAAAGAAAAAAAAAAAAAAAAAAGGAAAGGCTGCAATTAATGCTTGCCCTGAGATTCTCCCAGTTCTGCAGCCAGATTAATAAATGAAACTGTTTACCCCAGATGCATGGAAGATTGGTTCTGCTCATCTCTCGTTTTATGGCCAGTGGGGTTAAGGCTAGGAAACCTGTGAGATTTGCTCATGGTGCCTGATGAATATCAGAGTCAGAACTGAACCCTGGCATCCAGCTGCCCCATCCGTCAGCTGTGCACCCTCCTCCGCTGTCCGACAGCCCCCCCGTGCCAGGCGTCCCTGCGAGTGGGCTGCGAGGAACCGACTGCTTGCAGGACTCCAGCATTTCTCATTACCAGCTGCCCCTCGCTAGCGGTGAGTAAAAGCAGCGTTTTACGGGAACTTCCCACGGCAGTATCCATCCCAGAGGCTGGAAGCGAGCACACAGAGGAGGGCAATGCACCCCAGAGGTGACTGAGACACTGAATGCAACTGTCCTTGAGCATTCCTCCAGACCTGAAGCTGCTGCAGGCTGCGGTAACTTCCTCAGTATCCGTTTTCCCTCTCTGAGCCTGTGGCAGAATAAATCAGTATTTGTTTTTTCTTTCCCTGCCTAAAGGCAGGGAGGACAGCTTGATGGACAGACTGCTGAGCTGGCACACATGAGGTTTCAGCGGGGACTGCCTTCATCAGGACAATTTTTCCCTCTTTTGCTCATCTCTGAAGTGGAGATACTGATACCTGCTCAGTGAAGTGCCCTGACACCTGCTGCTGAATGGCACTGTGTAAGAACCTGCTTATGACACCACCAGGGAGAAACTGTTCACCAAACAGTCCTTAGGTGCCTTTCCAAAGTTCTGACGCACCACAGCCATCGTTCTTCCAGCTGCAGGGGCCTCCCACCTTCCCTTCTTGCTCTGTGAAGGGGATGATCCAGCCCCAGGCAAGTGGGCTGGGCAAACCTTCAGGTTTTTCTCTTTCCAGGCTATCTGTATTATTCAGAGGTTTTGAGCAAAGAACCTGAGTCATGCCCAAGCCATGCAGCTGTGGTGTTGGGCATGTGAGAGACTAGCACACCTTCTTTGTTAGGGGCATAAAAAAGACATTCAGAGTTTGGCACTTACACCCTCAGGAGTCAAACAACACTGAGTAGGGAGCTAGAAGCTGAGCTCAAGGTTGCCTTTTACACTTTTTTTTTTTTTTTTTTCCCAGAGCACTCTCTCTGTTGCTGACTTTACATACCTGCGTGAACAGTAAAACTAGGTATGTTTTAATCAGGGGCTGTCTCTAAGAAGTGACTTGCATTCTTTAAATCACTACAGGGGACATGAAGGACAGCAAATACAAACATCCCAGGGACCAGACGTGCCCTTGGGTCCAGATTGCCTGGGGCACCTCGATGTCCATTTTTCTTTGTCTTGAATCTGCAGAAACCAGTGCTACCAGTGCCCTCTGAGGCAGGACACAGTACCTTATCGCATGGCATCAAGTACAGCGTGGAAACTTGAGGGGAAAACATGTGGAAAGGAATACAAGAGGTCGCTTAGCCCCAGCTCACCTTACTGGCAGCCTGAATAGTTAAATTATTCCTGGTTTTCTATGCAATATATATCTTTCCTTACTTTATACTTACTGTATACTAAGTACTTATGGTATTTACTTATTTTTAATCACTGGTCTGTTCCAAAGGACTTCAAGTTTAATTCTGGAGTCTAATTTTTGCAATGATTTCTGTGATGCTCCCATCCTAAGAGCCTAGAATGTAGTTTACATTTGTGATTGTACTTTCTGCTGGCTTTTCTTCTTTTCCTGCCTCATCTGATCAGCTCTATATTCTGTGTTTTGCTTGAACATTCCCTCCAAATAAAGAGAAATATCCTAATTTTTTCATGCCATGACAGTCTTAAAAAAAGTCCTTTGGAAAGAAAAGCTGTTTCCAGATGTGTTTTCCGCCCCCCTAATCTTCTAACAGAAGTCACAGGCATTATCAAGAAAAGCTTTTTATTCTTCCGAGCAACTATTCTCTTTCCACCTTTTCTTTTCTATTGCATTGTCTGGCCTATAGTGCTCATTCTTCTTTTCTGCTTGTTTTTCACACTGCTTGCCCAGAGTCTAATACTGCTAGCTGTGCCACCCTCTACTTTTTACTTATCTATGGTACTCATAATATGACTAATGCTCCCTGGATCCTGGCCACACATCCTACATTCCGGATTTAAATCCTTCTTACCAGCTATCTTTAATATATCTGGTATGAACAGTCTGCTCTTTTGTAGCCATAATTAAAGTTTTGCTTCAATCCTCCTTTCGCTCACAATTTACCATCACCTTTTTATGAGCTGTCTGTGCTGTTCTTCCTTTCAGTTCAACCTGTGCATCCCTCATTGCCCTGTCAAATGACTCGTCATCCGTAGGACTTTATTCCTTGCTTCACTTTGGAATTTGATCTGCAGTCAGCTTGGGCCGCTCACTGTTGCACGTGCAAGTAGCTACTGCTGCATGTGTCCTTTCACTGTAAGGTTCGGATGTCTCTCAGGGTTTCCCTCGAGCATCTTTCTAGTCTTCTTCCCCTGTTCCCCTGGGCCAGACTTCGTTCAGCTAATAGCAGAGTTCGGTAGCAACTGCCTGTATGCTTGTAGCCATGATGATATTTTGTATTTTGAGGAGGTGAGGAGAGATACGGGGCCGTGAAGCAGGTGGGACTGGGATTTCAGTGCAGTGAGGAGAGGAAGAAGGATGTGAGTGGCTTTGGGGCAATGATGTGTGGTGATGGAGACTCCACGTTATTGCTTAATGCAGAGAAATGGCTCACAGTGAAATTCTTTGTCTGTAGAAAATATCTGGGACTTTCCCCTGCAAGGGAAATATCTTAGATCCTCTCTGAAAGGAAGTCACAGCAGTTTAGCGGAGGTTATGAGGGGGGGAGCAGAAAGGAATGAACAACAGAAGCAGGCCAGAAAATATGTCGATCCTCCTTCAGGCGGCTCGTGGCTCTGAAGTGAAAAAGGGGCTGGGAGAACGGCATGTCCGTTTTATGTCTGCATTCCTGTGTGGCATGTGAAGAACCAGAAATTGAAGCCAGTCTGTCAAAAGGTGAAGAAACCTTGGGTCTTCTCACAATCATAACTGCTAACAGATGTGCATAGTTAGGGCCAGCTCTGTAGCTGGTGTACAGCCTCAGAGGTCTGTCTGGTTTTAGTGCCAGCTGTAGGTCCTGTCTAGTCACAGGTCCAGTCCCTGTTCTCATCAGGTAGTCATCACTTTATTGAAAGATTGTGTAATTACAGTACAAAGCAATTGCCTCTGGACATCCGTGAGAGGTGCCAGGGTTAGAGGCCGCGTTCATGAAGGTGGGTTCCCCGGGACATTTTGGCAATGAACAGGGACTTCGCTTTGACTTCAAGATCCAAAATAAATGAAAGTTTAACTATTTTATTGGTGACCAAAGGACTGCTGTTGGAAGTGAAACATTAACAGGAAGACAGAGCACCAAGAGGTTCAACGAGGGTCGTCTTCAGGCACAGCAGAGCTGGAGCAGCAGGCATGGCAGAGAAGGATGGCATGCTGCAAGCTGCAAAGGGAGCCCAAGTTGGTGAGAGAACTTTTTTTTTGCTAATCATAGAAGAAACTGAAGCAGGGATGAGAAGTTTCTCTGATTGGTACAAAACAAAAATATAGTAAAGTACTATAAAGGTATGACCAGTGTATGTGAATTCAGAATAAGACTCATTAGAAAGAGACCAGTGTGGCTGAGCTGAAAATCAGGAGGGAATTGTACCACAAGATGAATGCAGATATAAATGAACGGATCAGTTGGGTATAAACAGATTAACGTGTACAGCACTGCAGCAGGAAGCAGCGAGACTCTAAGCATTGTAAATGCAAAGGGAAAATGCAGATTGTCCTCCTATGAATTTGGGGATCTGAAAAAACTTGAATGATGAACTGAAAGTCGTAGAATAATGTATTCATGGGAAGTTCTGCCTGTTCAAGGCATCTGGTAGCTAAATATTACATTTAAGCATGAATCATCATGCAGATTGCCCGCTTGCATGAAGGACAACTCAGAAAAGAGGAGAGCTCACAGAAAGCAGTCCTTGCTTTCATGTTTACCAGCTGAAGTTGTTTAGAACATGATTTTCACAGAAATTCAGGAGGGACAAACTTCAGAAGGGCACCTCATCCATCTGCCTGTCAGTTATTTTTCTCATCTTATCATTGATGAAATGGAGAATAGTTGATATCTGTGCCTTTTTTTCCTGACAACAGGTAGGGGTAGCATTTAGTGATTTTCTTTCCTGAATTTCATCTTAACCATTCCAAAGCCACGAGGTGGTTTCTCCCATTTAGCAACACCATTTTGAATTAATTGCCTGTTCTCCCACAGGCTCACCCCATCTTGCTTCCAGACACAAAGATGAGCAGCACACTGGCTGTGCTGATGTCCTCTTTGCTCAGGGAGAAGCTGAGGACCTGTGTTTTATGCCTTCCCAATCTGATGAAAAAGTACTGCTAGCTACCCTGTGAGGGATTTTCCAGTTGCTCACTGTACGGGTATTTCATCTGAACCCTGTTTTCCTTGTGAGACATTAGAGAAACTGGAGTCAGGATGCATCGCATCCACAGCTGCTCTAGCTCTTACACCACTGATCCTGTCACCAAAGAATAAAACAATCTGATTTGAGAGCGCTTTTGCCGATCCAAAATGGCTGCTTTGCAATCCTTACTCTCCTTTTGGTGCTTATAGAAGGGATTGTCTGATCAGGTGTCTCCCCAGCTATGCAGGAACATGCCTGGGCTGTCCCAGCCTGCCATTTAAAGACAGGGGTGAAGTTTCTCGTGCCTTGTGGCTCAAAAACTACATCCAGCACTTGAAGAGAAATTCATCAGGTTGTAAAAATTTGAGCACATTTTGAATATCCAAATATTCTTTAAGTGGTTTTGTCTCATTTCACCCATATTTAACTGGTTCATTTTAATGGTGTTAAGTATCTTGGTTCTTTTTTTTTCTAAGCGAAGACAGACAAAAAGAGCACAACATTTCTAGCTTCTCTGGATGAGCTTTTGTTTGCTCGTTTTCTAGTTTAAATAAGACTTTCATTTCCCTTCCTCTTTCTCCAATATTGACAGCATTTCTAACACCTTTTCTTATTGCCTTTTGTGTCCCCCGCTAGCTGTAATTCATTTTGTGCCTTAGCTTTTCAGCCTCTATCACTCTATGCTTGATCTGTTTGTTTATACTCATTTCAGAAATGCCACCTTATTTCCATCTGTGGTACAATTCCTTCCTGATTTTCATCCCAGCCACATGGGTCTCCTTCTATCAAGTTTTATTCCGAAATCACTTGTATCTGAGTTGCTTGCAGATTTATTCTCCCTAACTTGTTCTCGCTGTTTGGCATGAGTTGCCATTTATTTCCAGACTTTTGAATTCCTTTTCTACCTTTCTGTCTGAGAAAACCTCCTGGCAGCTAATGGCCTAAACATCTCTGCAGTGTATTTGACAAGTAGCACGTTAATCCCACCGACTGATGTGTTTTTTCATGCTAGTATTGAAAAAAAAAAAATCTTTTAGCTTATGTAAAGCACAGGGCTGTGTACACACACAGAAAATATAGCTGCAGGATGCTGAAAATATTAAGGCATCGCATTGCATCGGTGTGGGAGCCCTGCAGAAGGAGTGAGAAACCTTTTGTCTTGCTTTTGTTGTAGTCCTTTAATAACTTGGCTGTGTTTGCCCTGCTCACCTGCGCATGGCAGAATACAGCAGGCCTCTACTGGGGATTGTCTGGAGGTACTTTGGCTAAGAGATACCCCCAGGCAGCTCAGAAATATTCCTACTGCCTTCTACATGGTGTTAGGCTGGAAGGACTCGAGTACGTGCTGGCCTGGTCGGCAGGAGACAGGACCACAGTGCTCAAGGTCTCTTCTGGCACTGCCCCCAACTTTGGGTATGCTTTTGGGTCATTCTTGGGTTTAGTGAGTCCTAGCTCCCTGGAGCCTGTTTGTGACACCTGAGAAGTGACCCGAGTGAAAAGCAAGGTTGCACGGAGTAGGAAGTGTAGGAAGTGTTTGTCTTGTAGGGAACCCAGAGGTGGAGGTGGCCTTTTGGGTATAGGAAGTAGAGATAGGGTTTGGGGCTGCTCATGGGTGCTGGCCGTGCCCTCAGATTAAATTGGCCCCAGGGAAAGGCAAGGTTATTCTGGGGAGCTGGTGTGGAAAGGTACCCTGAGTCAGCAAAGAAATGATTTAACACGATGCAGGTGTCCGTGACATCCAGCGTCCAAGTTTTTGGCGTGATGAGCGTTTCAGTGGCCATGACTTGGGATGGGTGTGTGGCTTTTCCGTGGAATGAGATCGCCTCAGAATAAACCTGCCATTACCACGCTGGGAGGGAGATGCACGCCTTGCTCCTCAAGCTGCAGGCTCCAGAGGTGGCTGGGTCTCAGGATTTTTATGCAGCTCACATCTGTTCAGCATACAGTGCCGTGCTGGGCTGCTGCACGTAGGATAGCTGGGGGCATGCCAAGCAAACAGGAGGGCTGTGCCACAAAGTGCTGACAGCCCCAACCTGTGAACGATTTCAGCTGCGTTCCCTGACTTCCTGAACTCTGCAGTTGTCTTTCCTAGCGGCATCTCCCTCCCCTTTCTGCCCTGGCTGCAGAAATGTGCTCAATTAGGGTTAACTCAAACTGAATCAAACTTCATGCCTGAGGTTGGAAATCTTCCCAGTCAACTCACCACAGCCACATAGCATGGTGGGAGACAAGGCGAGAGGGGAGATGAACGCTTTTCAGAGAAACGAATCCAAGGAAACTTTGTTCACTTTTATTTCTGCAGGAGATGATCCCCCCAAAGGAGATTTCCCTGTTCAGAAAAAATCCCCGGTGAGTGTTACAGCTGGTCTCCTTTTCTTTGCTTTCTGCTCAGCTTGCTCTAAAAATTGCAAGATCTCTCTGTTCTTTCCTCTTTTGTGCTCTAGCTAGAGACAAACACCCTTTCTTGCAGAGCGTTGAAATAAGCATTAGTGACTCAAGGCAAAAATCCCTCCACTAACCTGATTAAGTTAAGAAAGGACAGCTTAAAGGGGAAAAAATGAACTGTCTGCGTCTTTGGGATAAAGGGTAAGGGTCCTCACTGCTGCCTTTTTCCTAAATGCTCCTTTCCTTGTGGGAAAAGACTTCCTTCAGTGAAGTGAAGGGGGATGTTGTGAGCAGGAGGGAGGGAACTGGGGTGTGCGTTTGCTTAGTTTGATGAGACACACCAGGGAAGGGTCCCCAGCTTCTGTCCAGCAGAAGGAAGGACAGAGACAGAGGACAGGCCACTGATGCCTATGCCAGAGCCTCAGGCTTACAGCTTTGGCTGTGAGCTAGAGCCAGATTCAGCTCGTTTTCTTACCCTGCAGCTTTGATGTTTGTGTTGACTTTCAGGCTAATTCTAGTTGGGTGCTTGGCCTGAAAATACTGTACGCTGCATTGATTTGGGGGAGAAAAGGGCTTGTTCTGAACCTGCTTTGACTTGCAGGACAGTGTAGTAATACTTGCTCTTCCAGTCAGTCATGTCATTAGCAAGCCAAATCTTTAGCTCACAACGTGAAGTAGTGTGTAGACAGTAATTATTGGCTATCTACAGCTCCTTAGTTCCCTTTTGCAGTGAGCCAGCAGGAGAGAGGGGTGAAAACAAACATCTGCCACTGGCACTTTAAATGAACTTTTTTTTTTTTTTCTTTTTTTTTTTTTTTCCCTCAAAGACACAGAATATCAACTTCCAGAGTATCCTTAAGAGCTCCATAATCCTGCAGATCCCAGGCTTACCGTGGTTAGCTAAGCACAGCACAGTACCTGTGTGCTCCTGAATCTGGGTTTAGCCTCTTTGCTTTTGCTGGGGCTTTCTGCTGAGCAAGGTCCTTCTCTGCAAAAGCGAACATGCTGCATCCAGCTCTCGTCATGGATGAAGGCCGCCCACTTTTGGATGTCCAGGCAGGCCGTAGGCAGGTCAGTGATACAGCAAAGTGAATACCCAAGGGCTTCTGCGTGTGCTGATGCTATCTCATCGCATACAGGCCAGGTGGAAGTATCCCTGCTTGTAAGTCCATTGCTCTGTGCTTGTAAGCAATTACTCAAGGTGCTGGCTCAGGCACTTGGGCAGGTTTGGCTGGGAAGTCACTGCCTCCTGCTCTCCTTTCTCTGCTTGCCCCTATTCATTGTTAGGAGGTGCCTGTCCCAGAGCAGGAGTAGCTGAAGTGGGCCGCCGCCAGGGTTTCTGTTGCTGCAGGACACCGCGAGGCACATGGTACCTTCTGCTGTTGGAGCTGAATCCAGCAGGGTTTGTGCATCGCGTGTGGAGCAGTGAGCTCAGGCAGCAGCGACCCTGACACCTGGCTGCCTTGGGTTTGTAGAGTCACGCTCTGCATCTCCGTCAAATGATATTAAATCTCGTGGGTACTGGTAGCGAGGGCTGTGAAACAGAGGAAGAAAAATATCCCTGGTATATCATTTTACTTCCAAGTTCAAAAAATGCCTCCGAGCACCCACAGGAAACATTACTTGCCTCTTACATCTTTTCCTCTGTATTATGAAGGGCTTCTTGGAGAAAGGTACTCAGTGTGTGTCTGTTTCTGTATTTGTGCATTTGCAGCTTATATATGCTACTGTTTTTAGGCTGGTCTCAAAGCAGGAGGCCCCAGTGCAGTTTCCAAGGGAGCCCACTCTGTCTTACAAGCCATATGTTGAGCACGATGGTTTCAGCATAAATAGTAAATGAAGTGGATAATTACATATTTATTCAAGTAAAGCAAAGAGTCCAAGGATTTCTTAATAAAAAGGCATTCTACAAATAGTGAGAGAAAAGTATTTCAAAAAAGGACAAAAATGCTTGTCTTTAGAGATGCTGGGTTAGTTAAGTAATGGAAAGCGGGTTTTCGTTAGGGGTGTTGGTTTTTTTTTGCAGCCAGCCAGCCAGCCTCTTCTCTTCTGTGGCTCTTCTGTAGTCTTGAGCAAGACAGCATCATTACCTAGAGTCTTGTAACCTCAATGCCATTGCTTGGGAAATCCAAACAAGCTCAGGTCTCGTGGTGGAAAGAACCTGAATAAACATATCTCTTTTCTTATCTGTGTTTGCATTTGGGGCTCTGGGAAGTACTACAGGAATTCATTATTTCTGACAGGAGGTACAGAAATGCATATGAAGGGTTCATCTCACTTCACAGGCCCACACCGTGGCTGTTTAAAACCACGGATAAAAACGCAGCTGGTAATCTCACACCCACCTCATCCCTCACCCTGTGCAGGGCCAGCCTGTCTCCCCCACTAACTGGCAGGGCCGGGCAGTGCTGTGAAAACCTGCTCTCCCTGCTGCGAGGCAGTGGAGTTAAGCAGCTTCCAGCAGCTCCCAGCTGCTTAGCTGGGACTGCCGGGGGGCAGCAAGAGGGCTGGGGGCCCGCACAAGGTCATGCTAAGACTCGGCTGTCCAAATGCCATGTATTTCACTAGGAAACTTCTGATTTTAGCTGGAGAAAAGGTAGATTTAGTGAAAGAGTGGCCAGGCTCAGACAGGTTTGAGAAGCCCGTGGTTGTTCTGTTTGAATTTTGATTAATAAATTGAATTATCCGTAACCACGACAGCATTCTTACAATATGCAATAGAGGCTGCGGCTGATGCTCTGCCTCAGGGAACGTGGTGGCACAGTTTGATGTGACTGGGCTGCAGACACTGAGGGCAGTGGTCGCAGGGGAAGGAGCAGCTCCAGGTGGGAGCAGGCAGCAGCTCCCTGGGGGCTGTCAGCTGCTGAGGCGAGGCCTGGTGCGAGGAGAGGCAGCTTTCTGGGGAAGGGCAGTAGCTCCATGTGAAGTGTAGGAAAAAAAAGGCATCTGAAGGTGGTTTTGCATCTCAGTGGGGTTTTATATTGTAGCAGAGAGGCGGTAGGACCCTTCTGCTGGAGCTGCAAGCATGATGGGCACTAGCTGGTGGTCTGTGAGTCCCCATGGGCTTCCTTACTGGGCCAACACCAGTCAGGCTGATTCACTGGGGATCCCTGACCAAAGCAAGACAGCTGTGGGGTCTCCTCATGCCTGTGAAGATTGAGGAGACCCATCCCACAGGCCATATAGGCAGCAGTGAGCACTTGGGTTTGGAACTGGCCTCCTCTCTGCTGTCCAGGCACCATGGGTGAAAGCTTTCACAAAGCTGATGGGTTCTGGTTTGTTTCCCGCAGAAACTCTGTGGTTCCAACTACCCCCTGAGCATTGCCTTCATCGTGGTGAACGAGTTCTGCGAGCGCTTCTCCTACTATGGCATGAGAGGTATGTGGCCAGTGTCTAGGAAGAGACTTTTCCATCAGTGGATTTCTGTACACACCAGCCTGGTGTTCCAGGATTGTGCTGTATGTGGTCACAGTTGTCTATCAAAGTAAGTTGGTATTTTGGGATGCAGGCATGAACAATGTGCCCTAACATGGAAGCTAGACCTGCTCTGAGCAGTAGTGACTACAGACCTCAGTGTCCCTTCCATTTTTTTTAATATAATTCTCTGTCTTGAATGTGGTTTTCCAGTGTGTGATGTGTTTCAGTTGTGTGCAGTCAGAGCGTCAGAGGACTGAATCATTCAGGCACCTAATTCGCATATAGAAAAAATGCATAAACAGAACTACAGGTTAGGGTAGGATAAGATAAAAAATATAATTTCCAGCTAAACATAAATGTTTATGAGCAAAGAAAACCTGGTACTGGCATATCTCATTTGAGCGTTTCCTGTGTCAGGGATTATGAGGAACAGGTTTGAAAGCACAGATCTTTCCACAACAGTGCTCATAGCTGCTACACAAATCAGTGTTTTTCTTGTCACTGTGATGTAGTTTCCTGCTAACCTGCAGAGATGCACATTAATTATCTGATGTGGTCTGCTTGCTTCCTTTTAGCTGTCCTGACGCTGTATTTCATAAGCTTCTTCCACTGGGATGAGAATCTCTCCACTGCTGTGTACCATGCCTTTTCTGCTCTCTGTTATTTCACACCTGTCATTGGAGCCATCATGGCAGACTCGTGGCTGGGGAAATACAAGTAAGTAAAGTAATCTCTCTAATTCATACAGAATACATTTATGCCATGCAGTCTGCAGGAGGTTCAGTGCTGCATGTGCTCCTGGTTTTGAGCTTGCCCAGGGTGCGGCAAAGACGTGCTTGCAAAGGTCAGCTCCTCTCTGTTAAGGGATGAACAGCTGAGCTGTTTGCTCACACTGTTCTGTGCTCCTCTTTTTCCCAAGGACCAATAGGCAACAAAGTTCAAACAAATTAAATCACACCAGGTTCCTCCACCCTCCTTCC
This sequence comes from Oxyura jamaicensis, assembly GCF_011077185.1. Lineage (NCBI taxonomy): Eukaryota > Metazoa > Chordata > Aves > Anseriformes > Anatidae > Oxyura > Oxyura jamaicensis. The sequence continues at coordinate 25,388,292 of NC_048899.1, read as the reverse complement.
CCATGCACCTTGAGAAAGCTAAGGGGTAGTGGTTAACCCCCAGCTAGCCGAGATCTGTTGCTGAGACGGACTCAAGGCTGGTGAGGAAGCAGTGTCATCTGGATCTAGTGGTTTCAGATGATATGTCACTAATTGTACCCACTTATTTATGCTTTCTCAGCACAGGGGATGTGTGAGCACACACATTTTTTTCCCAGAGTAATCAGGTTCACTCAAATCATCTCCCTTAGCATGTAAGCAGGTAAACTCTCCCTGAGAAAACTAAGGAGTCCTCCCTTAGACTGGTAAGCTGTGGGGCCATCATCTGCCCAGAGTGGTGGTGAGCAGCTGGATACAGGACATTCTTTCCTTGGCACTGTCTGTTCGCTGCCTGAGGAGTCTTGCTGTCAGAGTGATGAAGTGCAGCTGAACCTTTCTCTATAGGACTAAGTGAATCTGGCAGGAGAGACTCAACATGGAAAAAAAGCAGCTGCTATCTGCCTTTTCAGCATAGAGCTTTTAAAGGGATATCAGTATTCTTTTTTCTTTGTGCTCAATTGTAGTAATTCTCCTGTCCTTTAGAATGAAAAAAAAAAAAAAAAACAAACAATTGGGAATTTTATTAACTTCATTATTTGAGGTTTCACCTAGCGATGTTTGTTGCTTTTTGAGGGTATTTATCTTGCAGCAGGGTGATGTGAGAAAATAAATCATTATGCAGATTTTTGTGCATTAGATAAAAGACTTCCCTATGTCTTACTGGGTGGTGGCTTTTACTATAGTAGCTGGGCCTGGCCAATACCCAGGACAGGATAAAAGATTAGAGGGGCTTTTATGAATGATCTGTTGTGGCTCTAAGTTAGCTGTTGCAGCCAGGGTCTGGATATGTCAAGGACCACATCTGTGCCACTAGTTTGGATGTGGCAGTCTGGTGGCTTGAGTGTGGGCAAAAGTGGGCAAAAGACCCTACAGATGCCTTCCAGTGTAGGGATTCAGTTAAGTGCATGCTACAAACTGCCAGTTAGTAGTAGTCTGGAAATTGAGTTGGACTTGAACAGTGCTTGCCTATTTGCCTATATCTATTTGCATGATAAGACTGGAACATTTTTAGTTTATTATGCCCAGCAGCCTCTGCAAAGAAAATAGGGTCTCTCCCTCCTTAATCTCAACACATTTGACTATCTCTTTCTTTCAGTGTGCTCAGTGCTGACACAGAAGAGTTATAGGTGTCTGCGATAGCAGAGATATGGACAAAGCAGTTCCTTGTGCATCTGCCAAGTAGACCTTCCATATCAGGAAGCACAGGCACACTCTGTTTTCAGATCATACGTCACCCAGCACCATCAGTCACTGCTGTTTGCTTTGTTCACAGGACAATCATCTACCTCTCCATTGTGTATGTGGTCGGCCATCTGATCAAGTCAGTGGGCGCAATTCCATCCCTGGGCAACCAGGCCGTTCACGTGTAAGTAGCTGTTGAAGCCATAACGCTGTAGGAGGTTGCAGTGGTAGGTGGCTGACCCAGGACTGTCAGACTGACATTTGTTTCGCCTCCATGAGGACAGCAGTCTAGGGACCGTGCATGGGTTGCTTTTACCAGGGAAGGGTTTGGGATGTCTGAATAAGCAGAAGAGAGTGTTCAAAGTGTGAATGCAGCAGGAGGAGTTGGAAAACACCCCTGAGACCGAGCCCTTTGACACAGGGATTTCTGACCATGCCTGTCTGCTACAAGGTGCTACTGGAGTTTGGTTTCCTCCATCCAGCTTCCTACACCAGCTTCCTTTCTCCCTCATTTTCTCATCAGCACTGGTGCCCAGCTCAGCAAGGTTCCCTTGTGTTCATGGGAACACAAAACCCTAAATACACATTTTCTGATGTGTGACAGAGGAATGGTCTGTGTCACCTCCAGGGTACTGCCCTTCTTGCCCTCTAGATTCCAAAATTATAGGAATTTCAGAGTAGTTCTCCAGCTGATGTCTCTGAAACCACCAGGCTGTTTTTGCCTAGGTACTCGGGGCTCTAAAAATATGTGCATGCAAGCAGGAGCTTCTGGTTTACAGAGCAGCCTTTCTTTTTTCTTTTGTCCCAGACCTGACACTTGGTTCCATACAAATATTGCTGTCGGGCCAGCAATGGGATTTTGAGAAGCACTGGGAGGTGGAAAGCGCCCAACAGTCCAATTCAAACAGTTTTGCTTCAGTTATTCAAACTGGAAGTCCTATATGCAAAGGCTTTTGTTTTTTTTTTTTTTTTTTTTTCTTTTTTCTTTTTTCCTCAATTGATCTCTGTAATCTTTTGTTCTCAGATGAGTGAAAAATAATCCCTTGATTCTTCAGTGTCTGGTATGTCCACTGGGCCTTGGAACAGCAAGAAACTGACAAAAACTTTTTGGTTAATTGACTGATACTGAATACAGAATGAATACAGAAATGAGAATTTTTTATTTTTATTTTTTGCTACTTAGCTTGCTTATCATCACTGCCCATGTGCAAAAGACAGTGATATCAGAGGAATTGTGGTTGGGTGATACTAACATGCTCTCCTAAGCACTGGAAAAGTTCTGCAATGGTGTTGTTTTTGTTCTTGCATGAAGCATCCTGTCTATGGTTGGTCTGTTTTTGATCGCCCTTGGAACGGGAGGTATCAAGCCCTGCGTCTCTGCATTTGGTGGGGACCAGTTTGAAGAGGAACATGTAAGATTTCATTTATTTCCTAAACTCTGCAGTGTCTGGTTGCTTTATGAGGATGTTCGTGTGATCAGATTCTTTTGTACTAGAATGAGGTCCCATTTGCTAGGAAAAGATGTAGTAAGATGGTTTGCATGAGTCTCGAAAGAATCGGGATGCTTCAGGAAAGGAAAACACTAATGGAATGGGGTTTATATCAGGAATGATAGGTCATAATTGCATCAAATAATCCAAATGTTAATTGGATGTCAGAGTATTTGGAAGATCCGCTATGGCACAGCATGGAAAGGTAGCTATTTCAGAACCAGTTTAACAGGTGTGATTATAACACACTGCAGTGCAACACATCAGATGAAAGAGAAAGTTGTATCACCAGGCTCTGTGCTTTCCTGGGAACTTGCCCTCAAAACAGGCACCAGTCATAGTCTGTCTTAGATGTTTTTCAGAAAGAACTGTAGAAAATTCTAGCCTTTCAAAAACAGTTCTAGTACCAAGTGTATCCAGAATGTTTTCTCCAGAATGGAAAGTTCTGAAGAGCTGGGAAATTGTACTGGATCCTGAATCACAATCCAGTTGCTTCATGTCCTCATTCTCCACCAGAAGTGTTTAGCCCTGGCCCTCATGTCCTGTAATGCACCAATCTTAAACTCCCATTATGCAACACAGTAGCTCAATCAGCGACAACGCTGAGCTTGAAGAAGTGAAGCACTATGTCAAGGCAAAAAGCATCATTTTCCTATTAACCTGAAATTAAACACTTAGATTTATGTTGATCTAACACACAAATAAAAATTTCAGTTTTCTCAAAGACAGTATTCAAATCAGCAACTTCTGTGAATGGCATGAGTCTTGGAAGGTCTCTACTACAAGGAAGAAAATAAGTGTTTGAGTCTGTGATGAGCAGGCTTTTAAAATCAATAAGGATTATTTAGGATTGACAGTAAGAAAAGAATTCCAGAAATAGGTCAAGAAAAGTACTGAAAAAGACTAGGACTTTTGGAAGATGGAAATCTCTGTCAGCAGAGGCATTGAATAAGGACACTAGAATAATGGTATGTCAGGAAAAGTACTAGTGGAGTTGGAAAAGGGATGGCCCCTTGGCCTTGGACAAGGGATGGGAGCCCTGTAGGACAGTTTGTTGTTCGTCTATTGCAATGTCCCAGTGTGTAGTCAGCATTTAATGAACAAATAAAACAGACTGGAATGACAATTTTAAAATGTGGAGAAGACTTGTTCTTTCTGCACACGCACTATGTCATGCTAAAGTGATGAAGCTTACAGTTGAATATGAAGGGGTAGCAAAACCCAACATGTTTCATGGTCACGTTTTCAAAGCAGATCCTTCTGCAGGAGGGCCCATCCTGTGCTGTCCGTCATCTCTGGTGCTTTAGAGGTTGCTTCGGAAGAGGGAGCAGCAATCAGCTGGTGGTCCCAGCCTCCTCAGTCTCCAGAAGCAGGCTGGCAGTACAGCACCTGTGCTCTGGGAATATGCTGCGTGCATACCAGCATGTGGGCATCCCAGCTCGCAGCGCTAATAGCTGTCCCAAAAGGATTGTAACAGGTGTTGCAGCAGCATCTTCAGAAGTGCTACGTCTATGAATATTAATGATTAATAATGTTTATCCAGCATCTTTCAATTACCACCTAATTACAGTATGATAATATGTACCACTTATCTTCAGAGTGTTTTATAGACTACAGCTAATGAATCTCAGCACCCCAGTCAGGCACATAATATTATTATCCCAAACTTACAGTCACAACTGAGTTACAGAGAAAAACCTCAATTGCCTGTGTTTGTGTGGGACTGTGCCCATTCTCCAGCAGTCAGACTACATCGCTCCAACAAATTTATCAAACACTAAGGCTCAGACATTCCTCTGTGTGTTGCCTTCAAGGGAAACTAATTTAGAAAAAGAAAATTGTAAGAAGTCTTCTGACAAGGACAATACGTTCTGCTCTATTCATTCTTTTCAGAATAGGAAGTTTGTATTTTACCATTTTGACGTTACTTTGCCTTTCAGGAGAAAAGAAGGTTTTATGCTGTGCAATAGGAAATTTAAGTCTTCAAAATATGAATGAGAAGTTTTGATTTTGTAAGGGATGGAAGGTTTGGGGACAACCAGAATACTTTTCCCCTCCAGAGTGTTGTTCTGGAAAACTTTCTCTGTCTTTCATCTTCTGTTCCAGGTAGGGTGAAATAAGTTTCTAAAATTCCCAATGAAATGAAGAATTTGATTCCCCCTTAATTTTCAGGACACCAATAAACTTCAGCTGAACCCTTAAGTGCAGAGGCTTAGTTGCTCAGTCTGGAAACGAGGGATGTGGTAGTTCTGCATGTAAAATTAATAAATAAATTGCCCCTGCGGTTCCCACATAGAGACTAATTTAGGTTTTGAGGCAAATGTACACCATTAGTCTGGTTTTTTTTAGAGTACTTTGTAAATTCTTGGATCTGCCAGTTTGAGAACTGTACTATTACAAACAGTGATGGAGACTGATACAGCGGGAGATCAGATAGGGAAAGCAGATTTATCTGCAGGACGTTTCCAAGCATCCTTGTCTATAGGATTAGCAGTCCAGGCTAAGAATGCTTGAACAAAATTGTATTTATGATATGCTATATAAATGTACAGGCTTCTGTGTCTATTAATTAATGGCCAAAGCTGCTTTCAAACAGTGTGGTATGGTTTTTAAGGTACTAAATAGCTTTCTCTGTTTCTTTTTTTTTTTTTTTTTCTCTGTTGCCAAGGAGATCAGGATTATAATGTACAGTACCTTTTCCTCAAATTAGCTAATCCAAATCATGTTACTAATGTATGTCTGCTCCAAAGATTAAGAAAGTAAGGAAGGAATTCGGGTGTAATTTACAAGCTGCTCGGTCATTAGTTTTGTACTCACTTCTGCTTCTCTGACCATTCTTTCCATCCTGAAATTTGTAAATGTGTGAAATAAGACGCCCCAAATCACTGTCCTCTTATCAGCACTCTGGTTTTCGTAATCGTTGCTCTAGACTTTATCATGTCAAGAGCTGTGTGCTTGAGTCTTGCTCAGCTCTCAGAAATTCTGAGTTGTTCAGATATGAGGGGTTATAGATATGTCGTAAGAATTTGAATAAAAGAAGTCAGGACTGAGGACTCCTCTGCAGTACCCATATCAAGCCATGGCAGGGCTATTCTGTGACTGGGAGAGTTTGCTAAGGCTACTGATTTTTCTGTATTTCTTTATGGTGACAAATAACTAGTCACAGAGGTAGAAAAAAGAAAAGAAAATAAAATAAAAGAAAAATACTTTTATTATCTTAGCAGTAGAAAATAGCAGGTAACCAAAAATTTTAGTGAGGACAAAAATAGAATTTAGGAGGCAGTAAGATTCATTGCTGTTTGCTATTCACCACAGGAACAAGGGACAATGATTATAAGGCCTACCAGTTCTTTAATCCAGGATAAATCACTTATGAGTGACATATGGATTAGATTCTGAGATGTGCTAGGAAATAAAATCCTGCCAGAGCCAAAAACTCAAGCTGATGGGATATCTTCATAACTGTGCTGGGGCAAGCCAAAAAGCTCTTCACCCAAACCAGGGGACACCCAGCATCTGTGGTGGGTGCTGGTGGAAGGTGATGGGACTCAGCCTTACCTCCCCAGTACCCACTTCACAAGGCGACATAAAGAAAGTCCTCCTGTTCTGTCCTGCCTGCCCACCTTCACCGCAATGATCTGCTGTGATAAGAAGCTTCCTGCCATACAAAGTACCTGTTGGCTGCACCGTAGTCATTTTGGGATCCCAGGCTTCATTCCTTATGAGATGTCCTCTTTACGTGTCTGCAATTCTTGGCATTTTCTTCTGTTTTCCAGCCTTGTGACTATTGTTGTCTAAGGGAGCAAGATGTGTTTGAAGGAAAACCAGACCTCTGGGGATCTTCCTCACACTGAGATGAATTAAAGTTTCCTGGTCAAAAACATGCTCAGGTCAGAGAGATGTGGCTCCAGGTGCCCTAAGGAGCTCTCTGCCAGGAACCAAGCCATGTCCCAGGCAATTTGCCCACTACCATCACAGGACATGGTTACAGCTAGGAGTGAAGCCTAAAAACAAATAAAACTTATCATCTGCCTGTGCTTGGGCTGTCCCTAAATGCTGGTTTCCCCAGCTCAGATGTCCACTAGCTGGTGATACAGACGAGCGTGGTGTAGGCCAAGTTGCCTTCTCTTCTTTCTCCACTCTGCTGGCCCACCCAGGCACAGGGAGGAGGTTTAGCACTGTGTGTGCATGTATCTGTGCAGGTGTGTCTCCCCTGCAAGCAAGGAAAGACTGCTTTGGAGTGAACCCCTTCACACACTACTTCTGTGGAAAGCACCAAACTCTGCATCAAGTTCTTGATTGCCTCCAAATTGGGAATTATGTGGGAGGCAAGAAGATCAACAGGAATCCTTTAGCTGTATAGACTGTAACATGTTACAACATCAGTTGAATTTTGAACTCTTCCTCTTGGAGTTCAACCCTCCGTCAGGCTGTTGAATTTGCTCCCATAGATTTAATTTCCCCTATTAGTTTGAGGTTGACTGGCCTCAGCTTGGTAATCTCCTCCCTGTTGGATCCCTCTCATTTGCTGCCACTCTCTCATCTATGCTGTCTTTAACAACCACTCAATCTATGCAGGTTTCTTTTTCTGTTTTCACATAGGAAGAGAGGAGGGGAAAAACAGAGCTCAGACATGGGAACAAATTATGAGTTTGTCAAGCCACGCCAAATTGGATTGAATTAGGTGCCAGAGGATCTGAATCATGCTACTTGTTCTGAATAAGTAAATGCTCTCCCCTTCCAATCCCACAACACTCTCCAAGCAGTGGCTTTTCTTCCGAAATGCCAAAAAGCCCCAAAGCGCTTCTTAAGTAACGTGAGCTGATTTGTGTGAGCTTTTACCATCACCTGAAGGCAAGCTTGTTTGCTTAACGTTTTATGCACTGCGTGTCAATATTTACCCAGCCTCCCTAACAAGAGAATTGATAGCGTTCAATTTGCAAGCTGGATGCTGTGCATTAGCCATGACATTGATATTGTCTTCTCTTGTTTTAGACCTCGGAGAGAAGCAAGTTTTTTTCCGTCTTCTATTTATCCATTAATGCTGGAAGTTTGATCTCCACGTTTGTAACTCCTGTATTAAGAGGTCAGTGTTGATTTAAAATAAGACAATAAATTAGCTGCCCTCTGACTACGCTGCTGTGCATTGTTAGGCTCTTATGACAACTGAATGGCAGAAATTACATTATCTCTGGATTGGCCACTGTATTGCATTTACGCCTTGTTAATCCTGCCGTAGCAGTGTAACAGATTTATGGTACTAGCAGCAGGCAAGTCGCAAAAACCACATTCCCAGCTGTATTTCAAAGCCAGCCTGAACTGTAGAATTAAAATATGGGAGGTGGAAAGAACTAAATGGTAAGCTAATCCTCCTTCTGGCCAGTGAAGGATTCTTCCCTGTCTTGCCCGTAGGTAACCTGTGGATGGGAATTGATCTTTGGCATCATGGGCAGGCACCAGGACTAAATGAGTTATCTGGGCTGGTTGTGGAGCCCCACCTTCTCCCCCCCACAGGGCACTGCTGACTGCTGGAGGACTCTGTCCTGGCACCCAGGCATGTCTGCTGGGGTCTGCTTGCAAGATTGCAGCCCTGAGCAATTAGCCTTGAGGACAAAGCAAAGGCCTCTGCCCCACTTAAGTCCTACTTTACATTCTAGCCTTGTTGCTGTTTCCTTCATTGTATTGTAGTGCCCAGAAACCAAGGGATTAAATACAGACACAGAGGCAGAGGGAGGGCAGGAGGGTAGCAGGCCATAGGCAAAGAGGATGAGGACGGGGACAAAGTAGCCTTCACACTCACTAGCAATTTTTTCCTTCCATCCTGTAGCCTCCAGGAAGCTTTCTTTTTTTGGAGCAGCTATTTCGACAGGCCGTTCGTTTCACAAGGCTGTGGGCAGTTGTGCTTTGTCTCACGTTTACAGCCCCGTGTTCAGGCCAAGGCAAATGTTCCCTATCCACAGACCAGCGTTTCGCTGGGGAGGGGCTCTCGCTTGGTGTAGTCAGGGGGCTGATGGAAATCTGGTCCCTTTAGGACATCCAAACTCGTGCCAACGCAGCATACTGATAAACTAGTTGCAACATGGAAATAAGGCGGAGAGGCTGGGGAAAGAGTACAATTTCTGCTAAGTGTGAAAGCTTTTCCTGGAAAAACAAGAAATGATGTTCTTAGACATTTGGCAGAAGTGCAGGATATTTTTAGGTGGAGAAGTCCAACTCATTTTGCATGTCAAAAGTTCAGTGTGTCCATAAGGTCTTGCTGCCAGTTGGATCTCAGCTAATTTACTGAAAATAAGCAAATAAGTGTTAGGCACTGCACACAGCTATGCAGCTGACCACGACTGCCCAGGGACAGCAAACAGGAACAACTGAAAGCTTCATGGGTTGTTTTCCTGTTAACTGTGTTGGTTTATTTTAGTCATATTTATTTGGTTTTGCTCCATGTAAGAGTGCAGTAATTTGTAGCCACTGGCACACAGACCTAGACAACACAGCAAACAGGTTTGCTGTTTGCAGCCGGCCTGCTAAACTTGTGTGGGGTGAGAACTGAGCTAGGCCAAGAGGCGCAGGGTTTCAGTGAACCATACCTCACATCAATCGAAGCCGTGCTCTGACAAACCTGGCTTCCTGGTGGGCAGGACCTGACACCTGGAGCAGGCAGCCTCTGGTGAGATTGGGAAGGAGGAGAGCAGGGAACCGGAGATGTAACCAGAGCATTAGGTCTTATCCTATGCTCCCACTCATTTAAGAGTAGGGGATTTTCCTTCTGCCTTGTCCACTGTAGGTTACTAGGAAATCAGATTTGGGTTTTTAGCTCAATAATTCATGAAGCTGGCACAAATAATGTGGCAACACAGTACTGATTGTTTAGATCTATGCAAATACATAGCGATTTGAGGTTATTTTAAATGTTGTTTTGTTTCGTTTTGTTCCAAATTATGGTTCCTACCACTTCTTTCTACGTATTTGTCTGCCCTTTCCCTTCTACTCTTCTGATCAATATCCCATTATCAGCTGCTGCTGCTGGCAGACACTAACCCTGCTTCCAAATTGTCCTCGTCACGGGAGGACAACTGTTTCAAGGAGATTCAATTCACAGTGTCAAGCACCAGCAAAGAAGATTTAAAGCTAAGAGAAGTGACTGATTTAAGGGAAGCAAATCAAAGACCCAGGTAACATAAGTCTGACTGTAATGAGATGCTTTTATTTCTGACTTCCTTTTTAGGGGATGTGAAATGTTTTGGAGAGGATTGTTATGCACTGGCTTTTGGTGTCCCAGCAGCACTGATGGTGTTGGCGCTTGGTGAGTGAAAACTATAATGCTTCTAGTAGTAGTTACCATTTGTGAGTCCACTTGTAGATGAGAAAATGCACAAGTTTACCAGCTCTGGATGGATACTGTGATGGGAAGCTCAAGGGTACAAGGTTGACCAACAATTTCACAGTTCAGAACACCAAGAAAAAACACATGGTTCACTCAGTGGTGGGCAGACAGTGGTCATCCTGTGGTCTGTACCATGACACTGGTGAGCGAGTGGTCCAGTGGGTGTATGACAATACAGTTACCTTGTTCAATATAACAAAGGGAGGCACCAAAATCATTGTCCTGATGGACTATAGCTTTGTCTGTCAGTAAGTTAGACCTTTGAGCTGCCATCTGAGCAGTCCTCAAAGTTTCCCAACTCACAGAAGAGAAGCTTAGTATGACACTTCTAACCTTTGCACAGGCTTTTTGTAGCCTGGGGACGTCTTTAATGGATCAGACTTTTGCTTCAGAATCTGTTTGCCACCCAGAAATCCCAGAAGAAGCTGAATGAGATGCTACTTTATTCTGAGCTGTCTCAGTTTGCTTGGCTGAAGTAATTCCCACAATTATAGTGACAGCCTATTATTATGTTGCAATAATAAGCCCTCATTGCCCAAGAGTCTGGAGGCAGACACAATCATCCTGCTCCCTAAAGCTTGCATCTTAGTCCCATTAATGTACTGTCAAGACTTCTTCAACCCCTGTCAAATACCCAGCAATTTCTACATTCCTACAGTTATTCCTCAGTAACCAATATAGAGGACACCCCATTAGCTTTAGTTTCACAGTTGCAAGTGACTGAGGGGAGCAGTCCCCTTATTATGCTGCATTTGAGAGGTTTAGACACAGCATGGGGTGACTTCTCATTCAGCTTGTTAGCTTAATTGAGAGACCAAGCAATTGTTTGATTTCACCATAGCGTCTGTGATTTGAAAAGTTCATCCCCCGGAGAATATGAATGCTGCTTTTTCCCCTCAAACTTCCATCTGGCAGAAGGATCAGCACACTGAAGAAATGTCATCAGGCCACAGCCAGTGTTAGAGCAATTATTTTCAAAACGTGCATGGTCATGGGCCTGAGCAGCTTCTCTTTTCCCACATGGCCTACTCCTATCAGTTTAAGGCAGCATAGGCTTCTCTGTGCTGAAAGTTTCCAGCAGGATATTAGTAGTTGCCCAGGGGAAAATGGGCATGTAAATACTGCAGTTTCAGTGAGGCCATCAGTCAAAAGGTGTTTTTAGCTAGTGTCCTGCTGCCAGATTCCACAGCCCACCCTGGCAAAGCAGCTCTGTTCTTTTGTAACATGCTAACATGCTCTTGAATGTGATATATTTGACTATGTGAGCAGCATGCAGGACTGCAGAAAATACCCTTCCAGTCCTGACTGGTCCTCCCTGTGATGATGGAAAACAGGATAGGTTTAGAGGCAGAATGGAAATCTTATACAAGGAGATTTTTTGAGCTGCTTCAGTTTCTGAAAGATAAGAGAGGACTGATATTATTTAATTTCAAATGCTAAACTTAATGCAGGAACCTCAGTTCCCAATGGAGTCAGTGGCATCCCCAGGAGGTATTTCAGCAAACCTCATCAGTCTCCCTTAGGAGGTACCAACAGCTCCACAGGGAGATGCTAAAAATGAGGTAGTGCAGTTGCCCACTCTGTGACTTTGGACAAGTGACTTTGAGATTCACCTAAAGTGACTTCAGATGCCTCTCTGACAGTTCTGCAAGTCAGAACAGGATATAAAGGGTCTTCGTAGTGAGAAAAGAGAAATGGTGAATCTCCTGTAGTGTTCCTATGTCAGGATTAAAATGCCCACTTTTCTCCACTGGCTGTGGACTGACCTGGGTGACTGGGTTAGCTTAAAATGCTTTGTTATATGGATTTCGTGCTCAGCTTTTATTGTGCTTCTCCCTGCTAACATCTTTGGAATTGCAGTGCAGTCAAAGGCTCTCAAAGAGCAGGACAAATGATCTGTAATTGGATAGCTCCATCTCTGACAATATTTTGAAGCCTTGCTTCATATGTTTTTGTGCTTTGAGGGAGAAAAACAAGGCAAAACAGTATCTTAAATTGCACATCCTTCCATGGAAACCATGAGTGGAGGTAATTTCCCTTAGCACCAGCGTGTGATGCAGTGGCCTTTGCGAGTTGGGCTGGCAGTTGCCATTGAAATGTGCGTGAGGTGCAATACACAGAACCCGTGTTGGATCTGCACTCATCCTCACGTGGTTGCAATGACTCGGGGATGGTTTCCAGCACAGGTATCATCAACATCAGATACAGGAATTAAATGTCGATTGTATTTTAAGTTTAGCCCACAAAAAGCATAGATGGGGGAATTTTCAAAGCACTGGTTTCCTGCATGAATCGGATGTGGAGGTGCATGTTGTGCCACAGCAGATTATGAGAAGATGGCAGTCACTTTGTAGGAATCATACTGCCTTATAGGAAGCTGCATTTTCTTCCATCGAAAGGCACAAATGGTGTCCTGTATATTTGTTTTGTTTGATAAGATTCCAATTCTGTAAGCCCCAAAGGGAGAGGATTTCTGTTGAATATGGGGGCTGGGGCTGAGCTTTAGACATGTGAATTCCCTTTTGGATTATTATATTTTTCAGTTGTGTTCATTGCTGGAAGTGGGCTGTACAGAAAAATGCCCCCACAAGGGAATGTCTTACTTGAAGTGTGCAAATGCATTGGAGTAAGTATGTGCCTTTCCTTCTCTTTCATGCACGACTCTGGGGCTGCAGATCAGAAAAGTGCAAAGGGAATGGGGAGGGGGCATTTGGAGTTCTTCTGTATGCTGCTAGAAGGAATAAGGAACACATTTAGGTCCCAGTTTATTCTTTCAGCATTTCAATTGTTTTTTCCATAGTTCCACGAACTGATTAACTGATGCCAAGTAGAACCACTGGGGGGGATGCTGAAAGACAGGCAGAAGACTGAAAGGAAAATTCAGAAACTCACAAAGTATCAGAAATGTGACTTTTTTTTTCAGCTGAACAATTTTACTGAAGTTTATCAGTTCAGCAGACAGTAAGAGTACGTGTTCATATTATGCACATTGAGCATGCTCTTGTAAATGCAAGCGATGCTTGCTAAAGTTGCAGTATAGCCTTATCAATTATTTTTCGTAGTGTGTAAGTGGAATATAGTATGTGCAAAAATACTTTCTTGGTTTTGGGTGAAGATTGATATTTCTTTTTCAGGAAGCTGAAAAAATTCAGCAAATGTTTTCTTTTTACCTAGGTTAATGCTAGTGACAGATTTACCTCGAGGAAGCAGCCAGATCTTAAGGACAGGGTTTCTAAGTGAGGCTGCCACTCTTTTTGCCAGAGTCTGTTCAGCGGCTGGAGCACACACTATAAACAAACAAGTTAAAAATTTGGTGTCACTGATTTCTCCTTCAGTGAGAAATGAACTTGAAAGCTTCTCTAGGACTGAATGAGACATGGGCTGCACCAGGAATATGCAAAGACAGACCTACAGAACAAGAAAGGAGGGAGAGTTCTGTTTTTGACATTGCTGTGGATAATGAGGTGTTCCCTTCCCAGCACAGTGGTCAAACCAACAGGTGCCTTTCAGAAAAGAACGGAAGAAGAAATTACGTTCAAAGCTTTATAACCTATCAGGTTTTAAATCAAGCAAGAAAGTCTATGGGGACTAATGCCAGATTTGTCTTTGAAAGACAGGCTCAGGAGGTATTTCATTCCCACATCATGCCTTTAATTAACCAATGCCACAGAACCTTTCCTGCAGAGAATTGGTCATAAAGTGTCCAGTCCTGTACATGCAGATTTTGGACGTGTCCAGCAGAATTATCTGGTGCTGTGTACCTTTGCGGATGGGGAGGGCAGCCCTGAGCTGGGAATGTGTCAAGGGCTGATACATAAAGCTTCTGAAAGGGAAAGGAAATAGTTTAAACAAGGTGGCAGGCACAAGGGAACTATTCACCTATTTTGTTTTTTCCCTAGTTTGCTATTAAAAACAGGCTGAAAAACCGCTCCCATCATATTCCAAAGAGAGATCACTGGCTTGATTGGGCATCAGAAAAGTACTCGGTAAGTGATGCTTTACCTGGCAGGTTTGGAGGGGGAAAGGGGAAGACAGGGAAGTAGACAGACTTAAGACTGGCCTGGCCACACCACTCCTCACATACACCAGTCTTTCACTTGTCCTGTCCCTTCCCATGCCTGTGCTCTCCTGACCCTTAATGGACAGTTTAGGTGCTGCACTGAAATGCAGAAGTGCAAATATGCCCATGAGTAAATGCAATGAATAACTGCCACGTAGAAAGGCATTGGAGCTCTCTTGCTTTGTGGCTGGAAGCTTGTGTTGTCTTGTCATCTTATCTTTCTGCCTGTTCCCTTATAGAAACAACTGATTGGGGAGGTTAAAATGGTGACATGCGTTCTCTTCCTCTTCATACCACTGCCGATGTTCTGGGCCCTGTTTGATCAGCAGGTACGTTGCAGGCCTGTCTGCTGGCCTGGGTGTGCACACCAAAGCACCCTGAGGCCACAGAGCTCTACACTCCTCCTAGTTGTCTAGGGGCTTGCTAAAGTAGTACCCATCATCAACACTGGTTGTGCCTTTGCAGTTCGCTCAGGAGGGTGAGAAGGAAGTGTGCCATGCCTATTGACAGTCAATGTAGGGAAGGGAAGGGAAGGAAGAGACAGGGGAAATAAGACCTCCAGCCCAACTGTCTTCTCTGTCTTCATGTGTTCTCTTCTTTAGGACATCTTTAAGGCTTCAAAGCTGTCTGTTTTCTTCTTAGGGATCCAGGTGGACTTTGCAAGCCACAAAGATGAATGCTGATTTTGTAAGTACTTACTGTCACCAGGGATAAGCCTAGTAGTAATATCACTGCTCTTGCTTTTTAATTGGAGTCTTACAATACTAAGAGCTTCAGCTTAACAAGTCTGGATGAGTTGCACTTCCAATGATCAGAAGTAAGAGGCTCTGTGTGGCCATGTGCAATTCATCACAGCACATATTGGCATGGCAAGGAGCGAGGGCTGGGAAGCCACCGGCAGCTTGCGAAATCAGGAGTGCTGACATGCTGGAGACTGGCTGCTCTGTGGCCTTGAGCAGGTAGGGTTTCCAGCCTGCTAATCCCACGCAAGGGGGAACTCAGGGAAAGTTCACGCAGCCCTTGCAAGGTATAACGAGAGCTGTTACAGTTGTATGCCTCTGCCCTGACTGACTTGGTGATACATTAATGAAGCCCCTAAGGATCAGCAGGAATCCTGTGCATAGCGTAGAGATGTGGTGAGGATTAATTACTAGCCATAAAGCACTTCAAGGACATGAATGGCAGGGTGTAGTGGCAGATAAATGTGGATCAGCTGTATGGCTCAAGCTGTCACCACCCAGGGCCAGTTTCCAGTCATGTATATTTTAATAAGCCATCTAGATCTTACCTGTGGATGTTCACATTGGAATACAAGATCATAAATACCCATTTTACTGTTCAAAATTGACTTAAGGTCCCAAATTTGAGCCCTTCTATGTCTCTCCCATTAAAAATTTGGCTCTCAGCATGTGATACTCATTAGGCTTAATTAATTCAAATGAGGCATGAAAAAGACTACACAGTGGGTAATATTTTACCCACTCAAGAGAGGCAAAATAATGAAAGTTCCTGAAGTCTTTGTGATGTGTATCTAGAAACTTTGTTTTCTGCTGTTGTGCTTGCATGCACTTAGTGATCTGTAGCAGAACATCTAAAAATCGCCAGGAGTCACTTATTAAACTCTCCCTGGTAGAGAAGAAAACCGTTGGGGTTGTTTTTGTTGCACCAGCTTGGATGGATTTTTGGCTTATTTCAGTCTCATTCCCTCTCAATATCCATGATGAGCTGCCCCAACCCATGAAGGTGAAAATGAACTGCAACATTTAGCGATTTCATTGTTAGGCTTGTTGGAGTTTGTGTTTGCAAAATTCCATGTTTGTGCCCTCTCCAGCCAAAGTGCTCAGCTAGGAAGGCTGGAGTTAACAGGGAGTGATTTAATGTGAGATGAAATGTTTTAGGCTTGTTTCCTAAAGGCACATTTGTGTAGTGTACACAGAGTAGAAGGGGGAGAAGGTATTTGCCTTATAACTTTTAATTGCAAGGCTTCTTTGCTGTGCCCAGTGCTTTTTACTCTCCCAGGAGGCAGCTGCCAGCAGAGACAGGTAGTCATTCCACATTCAGCTCAGGGCAAGCCTAGCAGACAGGAGACAAATCCCCACAGTGCTTTCTCAGAAAGGTACTGTTTCCTTCCTAATGTTTTTCTCTTTTCTTTTCATCTTAATTTCAAATGAAAAGCGTAGTGTGGGGTTCAGACAAATGCCAGCCCCTGCTTGGAGACAGCTCATCTGCCCATTTTGGGGACTGGGGTCCCTCCATCCATCCCTGCTGGCCTCACCCAATTGCAGGGGCTAAGCACTGTGGTGTAAGGGTGAAGCAGCTCCTAAAACCTTAAGTACTCTTGCCTCAAACTAAGAAGTCACAGTTGAACAGCTGACCAAAGCCTGTTTGGTGCCTTTGGCAAATGGAGGGAAGAAATGGGTGTTTGTACAGCCTACTGGCTCAGGGGTGCTCTTCTGTTGTCCTTTTGGGGTGCTGGGGACAAATGCCAACAGAGCTCAGAGGTCTTGAACCTTGAGGGCATTCTCTAGCAGGATTTGGGCTTTTCTCTTAGAGAAGCAGAGGGAGGAAGCTCTGGATTCAGGTCCCAGCTTGGACACTAACATGCCTGTTCCTCACCACTCACCTAGGTCAGGGCTCAGCCAGTCTGAAAGATGGGTTTCGGTACCAGTGACAGGCGGTGTCCCAGCTGCTATATATCAAGGGCTGAGCGCAGCTTGCTTCTGCAAAATGATTCTTATCACACTATTTGTCTTTAGATGACAAGTGTCAAGTGTCAACGAAAAACATTTGAGGAAACCACCTTTGCTGCTAAAGCCTATCCTGTGGGCTGGTTGCTTATTTGCCATCAACCACGTACACTGTCCTATCATGGTGTTTATGAATCACTTGGAATGTCTTTTTGTTTCAGGGAATATATGTCCTTCAGCCTGACCAAATGCAGGTAAAAATACTTCAGGGTAGGAAATTCTTTTCAAAATTCCTTTTCTCTCTCATTCTTATTTTTCTGCTGGGACCAGTGGCCCATTTCTGCTCCTTTTGAAGATAATAGCAGTGCTCCTGGTAACTAGTGTGCTGTGGACTCTTGCTTACTGCTCGCTAGCTCTAAAGCAAGCTTATTGCCTTGATGTTCAGAAGACCCCAAGGTTATCCTAACACAGAGGTTGAATCCTGCAGAATAATGCAGAGGTGTGGGGGAATATGCCACTGTAATAGCTCTTGAACTAGTGCTGGCATGTGGAGGATACAAACTGTATCTTTCTAACATGGCTCTGCAGTGGGATCAGCATTACACCTGAAATATGTTTCCTCCCTCCCTTCCTGCAGGGCAAATGAAAATGTGAAGGCTCTAACATGGTGCCATATTGTCACAGTTGATTACAGTTCCTACACTGAACAGCTCTGAAGAAATACAAGGCTGTTCTGTTCCCCTAAAATCGTCCTTCAGAGCTGAGACTGAGCATCTCTCTCTGCTTGTTCTCCCGTCGCTCTCTGTTTTCTTGCTCAGCCACTGCAGACTGGCAGACAAGCTCTGCCCTCCCAGGAGAAATGCAGTTCCTGGGGGGCTCCCGTGCTGTGTGCAAGTATGAGAAATTGGCAATCTCACAAAACAGTGCCTGTTCCTCTGGGATTTTGCTCAAGTCCCAAGATGTTTCCATTATTGCTGATCTGTTGTAAGGTCCCACCACAGCCCCTAAGGTTGCCTGCCTCCATTTCAGCAGGTTTTGTACTCTCTAAAAACATAATGCTTCAGTTCTCTCTTCAGGGAAATGGGGCTGGTGATGCTTGCTTACCTCTTGGAGAGGAGGATATGAACAAAATGTATTCGTGGCTGTGAAACCTAAATTGCAGAAGCCGTCAAACTGCAAACTGTGATTATATTTTTAAAGGAGGTTTGAAAGTGTTTGTTCATGTCCTTTATTTAATGGAATTATTTCTGGAGGACAGTGCTTTATGAGTTTAATTACTGGAAGTTGCTTTCTAGTCACTAAACTCCCATTCTTTTGTATTGCAGTTCTTAAATCCACTTCTTATTCTTGTCTTCATCCCAATTTTTGACCTTGGGCTCTACCCTCTGATAAGCATGTGCAAATTTAATTTCACGTAAGTACTTGGGGACAATGCGGATACCTCAGTTCTTCCTCTTTTGCAGCAAGTGTGCAGAAGAACAGCTTTTAAGAAGAAACACAAATTTCTATTCACCCTTCCCACTACTTGCTTCTGCCTCTCTGGCAGCATCACCATCTTCTGTAGGCCCTGGAAATTCCAGAGGGGAAAATTCAATGGTGTTAGATTCTGCTCTATCAATGGATTTTCCCCGAGGCTGATATGAACAGTCCCTTTTGAATTTGATCAACATGTCCTTCACCTTTTCTCATTGTTAAATAATTGTTAATATCATTGTTAATTGTTAATAATAAATAATTGTTAATATCATTGTTAAATAATTCCCTTCCTGAAGCTCCCAGAGGGCCAAACTCACTGTCCCACATGGGCTGTGTGTGGTCTTGTGAAGGCAGGTTCCACACTAGGATAGGAACTGGTGAGAAACTCTAGAGCAAAATGGTTGTTTCTGAGCCCCAATTTATGCATTTGGTGTGTGTGTTACTTCTGAGTATCTCTAGTCTGCCTCTGCGGACTGATGCCCTTTAGCAGTGGAAGTAAGTTATGTGCACCTGCCAGTGCAGATCTAGCTGAAACAAACCAAGTTTGTGTGCTCTAACACCATTCCTCAGAACCACAGAATCTAGATCCACGTTTGTTTCAAATCTCAACAGCTCAGTGGACCTGCCTTTCTGGACCTACTTTACACCCTTTTATATCAGATTGTCTCACATAACTCTGGCAGAGTTGTACTAGTTCTGCACCAGTTTCAGAAGCAAGCTCCTTATTCTCCAGAAATGTAAATCTATTGGCAGGAGAAATAACCCAGAATGATGACACAGATGGTCAGAAATGCTGATGACAAAAACTATACATTTTTTCTGCTCTTCATTCCTGCTGCTAAATAGCATGCTACTTATCTTTTGCCTTTCCCAAAAGAGACTTGAAGATGTGTCATTTCTAGTGCTCCTTCCAACATCACAGGTTAACTTAATGCCATGAGCAACTCCCACTAGAAGAGCTAGGAACAAGATTATATGCAACTTGCAAGCACAGAACTTTTTTCATGGCATATCACTTTTAATTGGCCTCAGTGCTGGCCTCATACAGAAAAATAGAATCGTTTTAAGTTAAATGATTGGCAATTTAAACAGCACGTCATCCCCAGTGCCACCTGTTGGACGGTTTATTATGTGGTTTTGGCACATCTTAAGCTCTGAGGAATTATATTTTATATTTTAAATTACTTTCTTTTCTTAATGGCACCTCTTTCATTTGCTCCATAGGCCTATTAAGAAAATGGCAACAGGTATGATCCTTGCAGGGATGGCGTTTGGACTTGCAGCTATTGTAGAAGTCAAAATTAATGTATGTATAGCACAAGAGATTCCTCAAAAATACCTGGCTTTCCCTGGGGTGTTTTATTGATGCCTGTTGGATAATCCTTTACCTGTTGTGATCCTGGACTGTCACTTTCAGTTTGTTCTTTACAACTGAACATACTGATCCAGTTGCTAATTTAAATTCTGTCTGTCTGTCTGTCTGTCTTTCTGTGTCTTTGTCTCTCTCTTTTTCTGCTCTTTGCAGTTTTGCTGTGCCAGTCACCTGTATTGGTCTATATTCTATAATTCCATCACCAGTGCTTGACAGACACCTAGTTAATGCTAGAGATTAATTCCCAAAAGGTAGTCTGGTCTCTCTTCTATTTCTTGCTGTAGATTGCCTCTATTTTACTGTTTCGGTTTATTTTGTTCCTTTTCTCTTTTGGGTGGGGATGTGTTTATTACACAACCAATTCATTCTCCAGTGATGCAGATGAATGCAGTCATGGACACCAGGGGCTGCTGGCCATCCCCAGACAGAAAGCCAGCAAATCTCTTGTAAATTCAATGTTAGCCCCTGCAGATTTGTGCCATTTGTTTCTGGCCCGCAACCAGCTTTGTGCAAACTTTGGCTGACCTTTGGCTTAAGAAAGATACTGTAGGATTAATTTTTAAAGCTTTCCATGTATACTTAAAGCGTTCTGTTACAGCATGGCTGGCACACAGCCCTGGATTAATATTTGCTGGCTCCTCAGATGAATCTATGGATGAGTCTCCCATTGCAATGAGACTGTGGGCTGAGGTCCTTTCTGATCTCTTCTCTTGAGCAATGAAACTTTCTCATTGCCAGCCACAACAGCTCTCTGTGAGCACTGAAAGTCTACTCTGGCTGTGGGCATCTCATCCAGACAGAGGCACGATGAGTTGGATGTTGCTCCCTGCCTATCCATGGAAATTTTACCCTGAAGGCCACTAAAAGCTTCAGCAAAGAGGGACACATGATGGCCCGCCTTGGCTTGCTGTGGGTAGTGAAAAGCCACAGTAGTGGGATTTGCTGAAAATTAATATTGGGAAATACATGGAAAACAGTGTCACCCTATCTTTTCTGATGGTGTCTCCCCTCCAAGCTAGGTTCAAGTTACCCTGACTGCCTTACCTGAGTTACAGGATGAGATAGAAAAAAAATGATAGCTCTTATTTATTCCTGGCAGCTACCTGAAAATAAAGTGAGGGAAAAAAAAAAGTAAAAGAAAATATACAAACAGCAACAAAACATAAAACCTCAACAAAATAAAAAAAAAATATAGTTTTAGATCTGCAGTACAAGGCTGACATTGATTGAAGTATTCTTTCTAGGAAAAGACTCCTGGCAGAGAGAGATACCTGTGTACTGCAGGCATTATCTTCCCTTTCCTAGAACACAGGGAGCAAGGTCTGTGCTGAGGTAACATGGTGTTAAGTGATGCAAAAACACCAACTACAGACATGGAGCTAGACTGGGATTTCCAAAACTGCTTAGCTTCTGGCCTAATTCTTTTCCCAGTCACCGACTGCAGTGAGAAAACAAGTATTCTGGTCCCTGCTTTTGAAATTGATCACAATTCTTCCTTTCTGATATGGCACTTGGTTAAATCCAGGCACTTGGGAACTGTATAACGAGAGAGTGACACTGTTCTACCTGCCCAGCAGTTACGTAGCCTCTACGTTTAGTGGTGTGAAGAGCAGCCTTTGTGAAGAAGGGTAGGTTGGCCATTGAGCTACTCCAGGGAAGCCTCCCTAAATAAGATTTATGCTCAGTTTTCTCTCAGTGCAACTTCTGATGAAAAAGGGATGGAAAAGTGTCATTACAGAGAGGAAGACTATTATGACTAAAAAGGAAGAGTTATTAAAACACTAATAAAGCATACAGATGGCACTTAAAGCCTTTTATTTTAATTAGGAAACCGATATGCCTCAACTTGTCCCAAAAGAAAGTTTATTTCAAGTCCTGAATTTGGCAAAGAACCCTGTTCAAGTGACAATCCAAGACCAGGACCTATTTCAGCAGCCTGTGGAGGCTTTTCAGGTAAGTGTGTGTGTGGGGATGGCACACCTGACCTGCATCCCATTGAAAAAAGGGTGGGCTTTTTTTCAGGCACTTAACAATAAAACCCCCAGATGCTAGAGCTTGCTCTCTGCCACCTTAGAAGTGCATGGAAATGGCTCTGCAGAAGGAGCACACTATCTCTGACCAGACAGAAAGGGAAGGTTTGGAGAAGTATTTTCTTGACAAAGGATGAAATAGCTAAGCACATTCACCTAGAATTAGGAATAAAGAAGGAATGTCCCAATACGAGCCATTCAGATCAAATCTCTCAGTGCTCAGACACGATCCAGACATTGCTATTGGGATCTGGATGGCATCTGAAAAGTATTTACCTGCAAAGATGGAAAGAAAGGGGAAGGTAGTTAACTGGATATGGGCACTGCAACTTGTTTCCTATTTCAGCTTCCAGATTACTTCCAGGCCAGCCTACTCTGGGTCTCAGAACAGCAGGCCGTTAGCCACCAGCTGCCAGCCACATTTTAGGTATGGTTTCACTGGGGCAGAGCAGGGCCAGGGAAAGGGTAGCTGTGTGTATAGAAGGTTCCCCGGCCTTTGGGTTACAACTGGCAAGGGAAGCTGCACTAAGCTCTGAGCTGACCATCCTGAAGCCTTTCTCATGTGAAGAAAGTGTGTAACCAAGTTCTTTTTTTTCTCTCTCTCTCTCTTTTTTTTTTCTTTCCCCACAGAACCCAGCTGAGTACTCAAATTTGATATTGAATGGCGAGCAACAGAACCTTCACTTCATCCTGCAACATCAAGGATTGTCTCTCACTTTTAACTACACCGCGAAGGAAAAATCAGTATACAGCTTAATTGTTTTTGAGGCAGAAGGAAGTCTATCAAGTCGCCTAGTGAGTGTGGGAGTGAAGTGTAAATAAAGTATTAATTCAATGTGATGATACAATGGGTAATGGGGTAATAGGCTCATTAATTCATTTGCTCAGTTGCAGTGTCTGTCTGATTGCTCTCAGATGCTCTAAACCTGACTTCTTAGCTAGCGGCACTGGATCTGTACACGTTTCTGCTGGTTGATTAATAGAGGCATTATGGCATCTGAGAGTTGCTAGGAACACTTTAATCCAGTGAATGCTGCAGTGGGAGAGCAGAGTCATGCCTGCTGGGCAGCAGAGCTTGTGAAAGCTGAGGAAGCAGAGAACCAGAGATTTTCCCCAAAAGATGGTTCTATAAAGCAAAGATGTTAAAGAGGCTCTAGGGCTGGGCACGAAATAAAAGCATCAGAGGAATGACTCTGAGCTTAGTTATTGCAAGTGTTTAGTGAAAAAGCACAGAAGTCCCATTTGTTTTGTTGAACAGAATAAATGATTAAGCTCATTTCCGGCTGTGCTGCAGAACCGCCTTTGTTTGGACTTCTGTGTATTGCTGCAATAACTGTAGAGACGTATATGGGATATGTAGGGCCAGATTCTGATATCTTCTGAATGCAGCTGTGTGCCAAGAAGCTCTCTTAAAATGTATGGTGTCATTCCACATTGTGGTAGGTGTGTATGTATGTGTAAATGCCATCAGAATCTGTCCTCATGCTGAAACACCAATTCTCTTATTCTCTTAGCAATTTCTCAGCCTCCTGCCTTGCAGAGTTGCCACTGCAAAGGCTTTCAGTACTGTGTAGTAGGAATCGTGTAATTGGTTTTAAAAATGCAGAGTTTCAAGATTTTTTTTTTCCTTTTTTTTTTTTTCCCTTCTGTTTTATGGTTTGGAACCTGGGGCTCATTTTCACACAGTGCTGTTAAGTTTCCCTGAGACCCTGATGATTGTATGCTGTTTCCTTTAGAAACTGATACTCATACACTCTCTGTGAGGAGAAAGCCTGAGACAGGATGAAGCAAAGCAACCTCTGAACCTCAGTACATCTTTGTGCTGCCCCAGCTATCTAGCCTGTGCTTGAATTAATGCCTACCCCTGGCATGGGCAGGCTTCCATGCAGTGCTGTTGGGTGATGCTATTGACTTGTCATTCTCAGCACTAGATGAGGGAGGTGTGGAAGACAGTGTAGTAAATCATACTGTCTAACATTGCAACACGAGGCAGGCAATGGCAGCATCACTGCTGTGTTATGGGGCTTGTCCTGGAGTGGCCATGGACCATGCTCGTTTCCCCCAAACCCATGCTGGATTTGGCTCCTCCACTCAGGTGAGGATGCTTTCTTGGAAGGATCCAATCTGAAACTGGTTTCTTCTCCTTTGTGGGTGGTTGAGTGGGCAGCAAATGAATTTGAGAGCTCTGGGGATCATTGATGAAAGTGAGTAATAATTTGTCTAGCCTGCCTGCAATGAACTGGAGTGTTAATCCCCATGTGCATCCTGCTGAAAGAAATGATGTTGTTGTTTATTATTTATTGCTCCGACATTTGTTATTCACTATGGCTATTTATTATTTAGGGCATATATTATTTCTGGATCAGCATATCACACTGAAGTAGAATAGACATTTTATAGGGATACTGAAATTTTGGATCCTTGCTTAGAAGCACATGGTTTAACACCAGGAAGAAAGCGTGAAGAAAGGGCTAGAAAACTTGGCAACCAGGTTGCCAATCCAAGGATGTGCCTGCAGAGATTGCAACCATGAAATAGATCAGTGCACCGTGGTGTCTCCTGCTCTCTGCCTGCTCCATGAGACATTTTTCTCTCTTGCGTACTGAAGGTCAGGGAAAACGTGAGTGATGCATGATGATTAGAATAGTAACCTCATGTTCCCTGTTGGCTTTAGGCTCTGTGAAGCCAACGAGTAAGCCAAGATTCAAGCTCTGGAAGTTAGGCAATTTGCTGGTTTTGTAGGAATATGGCACCTGTGTTTAGTTGTAATTAATCACTGAAAAGTTAATGTGGATAATGCTCTGTTGCTATCTTCAGATTGAGACAAATACTTATTTTAGAGGGTGTTACGTGCCTCAGTAGAAGGATAACTGGCTGAAACTCTGTAGCTTGTGTTATACAGGAGGTGAGAAAGAACATACAATCTCATCTTAAGCCCTTGGTGGAGCTGAAATTTTGCGATTGGTTTCATTGTACCAAGGCTTCACTTCTGTGGCCTGATATAAAGCTTATGTGAGAGTCCAGTCAATTTCCACAGGCTTTGTAACACGTGTAATGCCACAGGCACAGATATTTCTCTTACACATTGTTGATCAGGCAGTATTTATGCAAATATTTGATTTTATTTTTTTTTTTTTGTTCCCCTCTTTAGATTACAGACTTGAAAGCAAAGCCAGAAAATGGTTTGGCAGCTGTTAGGTACGAATGGCTCTTTTTGAGGATTCAAGGGACGTGGGGTGAGGGAAACTGCTTTTGTCTAATACAAACTGTATGCACCATAGCCTAGGTGTTCTTGGGTTAGAGTCTAGTCCACGCTTCTCCTGCAAGGAAAAACTCAGGTGTCAGAGTGCTCAGCGTGTGCCACCTCCCACACGTAGAAGATCCCCTTCCTTGGGAGGGTGATAAATTCATCTCCCTGTGTCCCATCTCTTTGGGAAAGAAAGGGAAGAAGCAATCTAGAAAGGAGCTGCTGCCATTTGTCCTCTGCAAACTGTCCCAGCCCATGACATTCACTTATCTCATCTGACCTCAGGTACAAATTTGTACTGAAGCAGATACAGCGAGAACAGTATGTTCATAGCCCCGTATTTGTGAAGGCTTCTACTGCACACTTCTAAACAGCACCTTGGGGAATTGATCAATACCAGCAGCCAGGAACTTTTTGTATTTTCCTGTGAGCATTTTTGACAGAATCCCAGAACTTTCTGTTCAAAAATGTGCGAGGAGGTTTAACTAAGAAGACATCCTTCTTTTTTCCCCTCTAAAGTTACTTTTGTAAGGCACTTGCCTATCTTCAGGGATTTCCCCTCCGTTTCAAAACTAAACAACAAAATATTTTAAAACATAGATAGATCAAATTAAAAGTGCTTGGTTTCACTAACAGCCCCAAGTCTGTGCTTTCCCATGGAAGACTGTTTTGAAGAAAACATGTTATTTTGCTAAAAAACTCCTTCCTACTAGCAGAAACTCCTTGGAAAGTATTCCAGCATGGTGTACACACCCATCAGGACTCCCACCTTTATAGTTTCCTGGGGGGCACTGGGGCTCTGTCCTTTTGATCAGATGCAGGGGAATCTCTGAAGGTGTCTGAGAAGAGATTGCTGTTAAGTTCTACCTCACAAGAAGTGGGGGTCAATTTGACAGGGGAGAAAATAAGAGGGGAAAATTACACAGCAATAGGGAAGCTAATCTTTTATTGAAAAACCAGGCAATGAATCAAGCTAATATTTTGGTAGGTTGCAGGACAAACTTCTGTAAGCCTATGGACTTACAGAATGCTTTGGGATAGAGAGTACACTTCTAAAGTGTCTAATGCTGTGCTTCTCCTACCCTGTGTGACAACCTAATATGCTTTCATTGCAGATTCATTAATGGTTTGAGCCAAGATGTCAACCTCACCATTGACAGCAAACAGTTTGTTGCTGTTCAGAAAAACTATGGTGTTTCTGAGTACTTGCTGCTAGAGAGGGACAAGTAAGTTTCCCTTGTTGTGCTGAAGGTCCTTGTAGAAGCCTTCCCTTGGGTACCATAGGGCTTTTCTCAGGCACATAACAAAAATTTCATTACCGTTGTCTTGGCATTTGGTTTTGTGGGCAGATGTTTGTGAAAACGGAAAATTGTTGTCTCTGTGCAGAGCAGGTGCCCTGGACCACTTGTGTGTGTACAGAAGCACTGTGCATAAAGTCTGCAAAGTGTCCAAGTCAAAGGATAGCAGATCAGTATCTCTGTGCATATCTAGTTGAATAAACTCAAGTTCCAAACAGTGCCTGAGATAGTTCCCTTCCCATGGCTGTTATTGCTCTGTTAAGATAAAATCACTGGGAACAGAGCTTGAAAACATTTCTGCTATGACATGAGTATAATGCCATCCTAATTTAGGCAATGATTTTCTTAGAGCCAGGTCAAAGGAATCTTGGGAACCCAAAAACCTTTTAGAAATCCAAATACAGGGCTTAGCTTTCTCTGACCTATTATTCACATTGTGCATGGGGTTGGAGGGAAGAGAATGTCCATTCCTGTGCAAAGTAAGGTGGGAGTCCCCTAAGGAAAAGTCCCCTCTGCCATGTGGCACCTGCTCTATTTTGATATTCTCTCAGGCCTGAGCTCTTCTTGTTAGGATGCTCTCAGAGAAAGACCAATTCATATTCCAGGCCACAAAGTGTTGGTATGTGGTCTGGTAACATCAAGTAACATCACATGGCTTTGTAGACTGGGCTTGTTAGACAGAAGCTCCATATGGCCTTGGTTTGGCAGCACTGGAGTTTGCTCCTGGAGGATATTTCTGGCCTTTACAATGTTTCAAAAGCCTCATGGCTTTTCTCTGCATCAGCTCCATCCAAGATACTTATTGCTGCAATTTAGAAGGATGTAGCAACCACTGTGGCAATGCTGCTGAGCATCTGTGCCATTTTACACATTCAGAATCAGAAGAACAAGTACGATGGCTAACTTGTTCTATTGAATGGAAGCAACATGGCTTGTGGGTGTGAACCTCTGATTTTCTGAAGGCTACCTGAGCCTGACTAACTTGTCAGGCCCTAGATAAGTGTCTGGTTCCTAAAGGAGTGAAGGAAAGTTTGAAAGTAAAATAAATCTAGGGGACAAAGAGAAATCCATGCTAGGAAGAAGCAGTATTTAAAAATGCTACTAATAGCCTGGGTTATTAGGTGAACTCTAGTCAGTGTCTAAGTGTTTCTGGAAGGTAAATATGGCAAGAACTCTAGAGGTCCTCTGACATTAACATGACTGCAGCTTTACATCATTCATCCTCCCTAGACCATTGTAGGGGCATTTTTGTTAGCTGTGCTTTGTGCTCTTTGTCTGTAAGAATAACCAGAAAATACTGTGCTTCATCCTTGTATCTAGATACAACAACGGAAAATGCATAACTGAAATGGGGGAATTCACCCTGGACCTCGGGCTGCTTGACTTCGGTGCATCGTACACTGTTGTGGTAACTAATGTAAGTGACCTTGTGATGGTAGTAAGTGTGTTCTGCTCTGGTCTCTGGCAGTACTTTTGTTCTTATGTTGGTGGCTTTCACTTGATTTCTCCACTCAGCAAGAACTGGGCAGTAGCCATTTGAAGGCAGTCCATTACTCAAGGGCTAGTAGAAGGTTTTGGCACTTATACCAGCAAAAAGAATGGGTACTTAGTCCACCTTACGCTGTGATCTTGCCAGATCTTGCAAGCTACACAAGAAGTAAGGTATTTTCCTTGATGGAAATCCTCGATATAAAATTGTTTGGCCTGCAGTTTGTGCCAGCACATTGCAAAGAGCTACTGCAGACACTGCCAAGAACTAACACTGCTCGTGGTCTCTAAAATACTGTACCTGGTAATACCTCACACCTGAGGAACTCTGCAGAAACAGTTTGCTTTATCCTCACATTTCACTTACTGACCTGAAGGCTGATCTTCCAAGGCTTGCAGACATGCATGGGAAGACGAAAAGGGCAAAGTGCTGATGGAAGTTGGTGAGATTGTTCATCTGCTTTTCCTTCTCTCATCCTGTACAGCTCATTTGGAGCTTAGTGTAAAGTCAAGGCATGGCTTTCTGAACAACCCAGGGGTATGAACATCGCAGAGAGGGTGGAATCCTTTGCCTGCCTGCCAGCTTCTTAGGCGTGCTGCTCCAGCTCTGGTCCAGCTGGCAGGAGCCACGGAGATGAACGTGATCAGCTTAGTACCCACTTTAACCTTTCCACTGCATGGGCTCACAGACAAACCAGGTCTGACAGGACACACTGCTAAGCTGCCCTCTGGGGCTTTGGCTACTGTGTTGTGATGAGCAGAGCAAAGTGCTGTCAGCTACTCCCTGGCAATAACATCTCCCTGTTGGGCAATTAATGGAATCTGTTCGTGTCTGTGGAGTCCAAATATGTAGGGAGAAAAACATAGCTGCAAAACACCTGGCTTTTTTTTTTTTTTTTTAACTCCAGTAGCTGGAATGGGATGCACAGTCCTGGAGGGAACAGGCAGATGCTGCCATCTGTGAGTGCAGAGATTTATGTACATAAAACACACACACTTGAAGTGATATGGGCCAGACCCTACCTCTGTGGCAGCAAGCCTCTTTCCCCAGATGAGAAGCTGAGTTTAGTTTCATGAAGAATATTAGACTAAGGATATTGCCCCAGAGCCTCCAGTAACACAGCTGAGTCAGGGCCAGGTGAGGTAGGTGCATCCCACATTGCTGTGGGTAAGGATTCCACTTTGTGGTCCTATCTACAAAAATCCTTTTCATAGTTTTCGTAGCTGTGGCTGCTCAGGGGTAGCTCTGTGCCTCAGCCCCTCTGGGCCTCTGGTTTTCCATCTCTTGTCCTGTAGTTTCATTCTTCTGTAGAGAGTTAGTTTGCTCCAGGCCAAGATAATTTTTAATTGTTGCAGTGATTTGTACTGTGCCCTGCTCCTCTGCTGGGAGTGCTACATCCAATACCAAGAATCCAATACATTAGTCTGCTAATGTGGCTGAACTCTAATACTTAAATCATGGGGATGCTGCCTTCTACCCAACCTTCCTCAGTGTGTGGTTATAGTATGGTGCTTGTGACATTTGTTTATGGGCTAAAGAGCTCTCCTCTTTTAGCCTTCTGAAATACACTCCCTTGATTTGCCGCCCTGCATGGTGATCAAGTGCATTTCGTAAACATCCCTTGTATTTTCCCATAATACTCCTTAAACATGAGGTTTTCTGCCTGAAGTCATTTCGACCCAGTGTTTTCCTCACTGCTTGTCAAATCTCTCTGACTCCCTGTGCATCAGCGGCAGTACTAATTACACCTAGGAAAGCAAACAAAAGGAATTAGGAATACAGCTACGTTGACTATCTGAATACACCTGATACGGGACAGCCTATGCTACTCTTTGAATTCCTGAAATGGATTTGTTTGTGCATCACCATTGTAGTAGGGGAGTTGCACAGCGCAGATGAAATGGAAACAGTGGCCATGTAGGTGGAACGAGCATTTCCAGTCTGCAGTAACTCACGCAGCTCTCGCAGCCCGTGTGCTAGCTGGGACATTTGCATGCTGCCAGCTGTGCCCTGTGCAATAGGAGTCAGCCCACTCCCAATAGGCTTGGATACGGCAGGGATCAGACCCATAGTTTGCTTCCAGGTCAGAGCTTTGTTTCTGTCTTTGCTTTAAGCTTCATTTTAATAAATTCTCTGTTGCAGACCAAGCTAGGAAGGATCTGATCTTTCGGCAGCTAATCAATGTGCCTTTATTTTCCTGCTAGGTTTCTGGAGATGCTGTTAAGACATGGAAGTCAGAAGACATCAAAGCCAATAGTGTCCATATGGCTTGGCAGTTACCACAATACTTACTAATATCTGCTGGAGAAGTGATGTTCTCCATTACGGGTCTGGCCTTCTCCTATTCTCAGGTACTCCACTTAAAGATAAGAGGCTTACAATTAGACTTTGGGATTTATTCCAGCATCTGCCATTGACTTGCAATACATCCTTTGGCATGACTTAGGCTTTCTAACAATGTTATCTGTTCTTCAGTTAAAAGTAGGATTATAAAGCAGCTTGCTGGGTGCCTTCAAGCTAAATTCATTCATACTCTGAAGATAGCTTTTCTCAATTATACTCAGGAAACCCCTTTTCTGGTAAAGCTGAGAAAACAGAACAGAAATGGATAGAAGTTAATTTTAACGGGAAAGCTATGAATACTGTAATGCCAGGTTTTTTCCTCCCAGCAAGAAAGTTTTTCCCTAAATATTTTGAGTATGTATTTTTCAGTGAAAAAAATGCATAAGTACCTCAAGGACTACAGGGTAGCATGGGGGCTTGGAACCTGCTTTAAGGTGAGAGATTGAAGGGGTAATGAGAATGCAGTGGATAATTTGATTGTGGTGTACTAGGTTGTCTGGGGAGAAGGTTTATGAGCAGAGAGGACCGAGATATTGCAAGATCAAAAAGCAGAAGCTACTCACATTTGTCCTTGGGGAGTACGTTGCAGATGTTTATTAATGAGGGTGATTAATCCAGTGGGACAATCTGTTGTGAAATATAGAAAACCTTACATCATCAGGAAGCTTAACATCAGGATCTAGCCTCTTTTCCAAAGATGTGCAGCCACAGGGCACCAGGCTCCAAGATTCAGAACTTGTTGTGTGAGCCCCTGGGCTTCCTGATTTTACAGTTTCAGCTGATGAAGGTCGGGGGTGATCCAGCTCTGCAACAGCAGTGACTTTTCCTTCTTCATGTTATGGATGACATGTTTTGAAACCTCATTATATGCAGCTGTAGGACTTAAGTACAGAGGAAGCACTGTGCAGAGGAAATTCCACCATCTCCTCCTAGGCTGGGTCCAGGGATGCTTGTACCTGGCAGGATGTCATGGGGGGGGGGGGGGGGGGGGAGCTGGGCATACAGGCAGAGCACTACAGGTACTGACCAGACCCTTCTCCTCTTTTCAGTCTCCAGCCAGCATGAAGTCGGTGCTGCAAGCAGGCTGGCTGCTCACGGTGGCTGTTGGGAATACCCTTGTGCTCATTGTTGCCCAGGCTGCACCAATGGCACAGGTATGGTTCGGCACTTTCAACAGAGCCAATGCTTTAAAACCGCCCCTGGGTGGTGCTTCTGGATGCCTGTGCTCTGGAGACACAGCTTCTCTGCCCAGCCCCAGGCTCCTGCACGGGGTGCTGGCAGTCTGCCCCAGCTTCCTTCCAGCCAGGGTTCTGCTTAGCCCCTAGCAACGTTGCTCTCTGGAGCAGTGGGCCTCCCCAGGCCTCCCAGTGGCAGTGAGACAGACTGTGATAGATAGTAGTGCCGGAGCTCAGCTCTAGGCAAGCAGGCTGTATTTGGGCCTGGAGCCTGGAGGTGATACCAGCCGTGTGTTGCTGTTGCTTACCAAGGCAGCTTGCCTTCACCCAGCTAGTCCAGTGGGCAGTCAGCCTCCTCAGGTGTCTCACTGGGGAATCCTTGGGGCCAGCTGCCTGTGGCAGCCCGAGATCCTCGGCTCTGCACCAGGAGGTTGTTTTGTGTAGGTTGTTTCACTCGGGCTGTCAGACTGCTGGGGTGATGGCATGAAGGTATGAACTGGGGCTTGGTTTTGGCTAACGGGAAATCGCCTCTTCCAAAGGCATCTTGTGGGCAAAAAGCCCAGGCAGGTGTGCTCCAGTCAGGGCAGATTTGTAAGAAAAGGTTTAATGACACTAGCCCAATGTAACCAGTCTGTTTCAAGGTATAGTGCATATATTCATCGTTACACTATGTGCACATGGCTTACCAGAAAACAGGATGAGAAAGTTTCTACCTTGTGAGCAGTCTTGGATGCGGGGAAGTAACTTTAACCTAGTGTTTTGAGAAGCACTTGGAAGTGCAAAGAAGAAATCTCTGGACTGAGAGTCTGGGGTCTCCTGACCTGATGTTTTTTTTTTTTTTTGTTTGTTTGTTTTTCTTTTTCTGTCCTAGTGGGCTGAATTTGTCTTGTTCACTGTTCTACTCTTTGCCGTGTGCATTATTTTCTCCATCATGGGATATTTCTATGTCAGTGTGGATCCAGAGGACCTACCAGGAAAGGAAGAGAAGACAGAGACCGCAAGCAGAGGAAACATGATTAGTCTCGTTACTCAGAAAACAAAGCTCTAACACATCATGGGTTGGGATCTTTTTTTTTTTTTTTTTTTTAAAACTCAGTAGGAGGTAGGGTGAAAGAAAGATGGGGACAATGTTACTTTATTTTATAGCACTGCAGTCTTTATTACTCAAAATGTAGCCACCATCTAAACGGGACAAAATAGCCCTCTATATAAACAGTAGGGGTCCTGAAATCGGAGCAAAATTTCTTGGGAAAGCTCATCTGGTATTAAATGCGCTTATAAGTAAATACAGTGTAATTTAGAACCTGCCCATCTTCCTAAGCAAGGGATACTTTCCTATGATTCTGTTTTAAACATATATTTAGGGCAGCAGGGAGGAAGGGTGGAGGGCATGCCAGATGACAGCAAAAGCTGGTGATGTTGGGGGAAAAGGATGAAAACCCAGTATAGGAATCAGGAAATAATAGATGTTAGAGATGATGGAAGATTTTTTTAATGCAATCATCATGGACTGGAAGAGTTACAATCCCAAAAGGTTTCATCATGTAACTCTCCTTATGAGTATTTCACCCCATTATTGCAAATTATGAATGGCCCTGATTTATGACTTTCAGTTCCCGGCTCAGAAGTAATAACATGGAATTAAATGCTGCAGGCTCAAATATTCCCAAAACACTACTGAACAAGGTATGCATGCTACCATCTCTCTGATACAGGTTTTTTCTTAGAAGTTTGCAGCGACTGATGGTATTCTTTGATTAGACATGATTAGAGAATTGGTTTACACTTTTTTACTTCAGGAATCCAGACAGTTATTTGCCATCTTAAGCCTATATTGGACATTTCCTTTAACAATAGCTGCCACTGCAAGTTAGGGTATGGCTCTTTTCTCATCTCATGCTTCAGTTATTCCCTACTGGGAGACGCACTGCAGCAGTTTCTGTAAAACTCCAGGTATCCCGCAGTGACTTAAACAAGGATGCACTTTATCATTTTTTCTTCAGTCTACAAAATGAGACCATGGCATATGAGATTTTTTTTCTACCTGATTTTCTGTATCTCTACTAAACTTTGGATATAGATATTGTAGCAGAATTGTGATGTAATTGTCTGATTTTCCTTCCTTACATGAAGCTGTGATTGTTCTGCATTAGAACTATTTCAATCATCACTGATCTAGTAAAACTCCCAAGCCAGCCCCTGCCTTCCTCTGCCACTCCAAGGCTGCAGCTGGCCGGGTATGGCCTAATCTACAAAAGGGCTGTCCATAGGATTTTCAGATTCACAGAGAATAGATTTTTGATGATATTTTCCTCTTCCAACTTGGCATTGGTTATATTATGAAATACATGTTTAATTTCACTCCTGTTCAGGGTGGTGCTAGGGAATATGCTTAACTTGACATCTCTGGTACTTTAATGTGCTCCTGTGTGTGTGTGTTCTTGAATAAGACTGAGAAAACCCCATGTTTTGGTTTGCACCTGGAAGACTCACAGTCTCAGATTGCTTCCTCTGCTTGCCATCCTAAATGGTCATGAGCTTGCACTATGAGTTCTGCATCAGCTCCTACCTGCTGTGAAATAACATCTGGGTCTTGTGCCAGAGGGGGACAGTTGTCTCAGATAAATGACAACAGGCTGCGGGTGTGTGCACAGAAACGCTTAATGTGGTTCGGTCGATGCAGAGCCATTTATTAAGCTGTGGTAGCTGGAACCGGGCAGCTGAACCCTGCGACTCAGTGGGGAATGAAGGGCACTGAAAGCCATCTATTAGGCCATCTGACCTGCTCCTCAGAAGCCAAGTGAGGATTATTCCCTCTGCTCCTTTCTGATATTGTTCTCTTGCCATGAATCTTTGTGTGTGTTCTTTCTCCTCCAGGCATTGTTGTTCTCCAAATCCTGTTTTATGATACACTGAGAATCAGCTCAGAGGCTGCTGAATCACTCTGCTATGATGCTGTTTGACTGGCTTCCAATTTGAAGCGCTAATAGAAAGCATTTCTTCCCCTCTTCCCCCTGCAAACAAAACAGAACACCCCAAACTGAAGGAGTGGACAGGCTCCAGTAGCACTGAACAGACACGATTTAGAATTATTGGAGCATTTAATTTTTTATAATCTTTGAATTTGGAAGTGTGCTTGGCTTCGAGGGCATATGTGGTGAAAAGACAACTGAAAATTATTGGAACGCTTTCCTTGGGAAGCACTTGGTGCATCACAGCTCAGAGTGGCATGAGGGAAAGCAAGGTGCTCAAAGGATGTGATCTTTAAGACTGCATGGGCTCAAAAACCTCTTGATTTTTATGTTTTATTTCCTTACTGGCGACATTACCAGAAGCTGTCACACACTTTGAGTTTAATTTAAAGGAATCATTCCAAACTCATAAAAGATACATTTAGGATGTCATCTGTATCTGCTTTTTAGGCTCCTGATGCCAAATTGTCCCTTTCCAAACATCTCTGTGTTCCAAACCATCGCCATAATGCTGGGGAGAGAAAAATTGCAGTTCACAGTTGGGAAGGTTACAAGCAGGAAGCCAATGCTGTAAATAAAGTGCTAACATGAGGCTGGGGGCTGCTGCTGCAGCCCCTCTGGGGAATCTTTTGCCAGAGGGAGTGGAAGGCTCTGCTCACGTTTCTCTTGCAGCTGATGCAGTTACTCCTTCCCCACCTGCCTGTTGTCTCCTGTGGGAGGTCAGTTCCCCCTCTGATCCAGCTGCTCAGTTGCTGGTGGGGCCATTCCTCACTGCCTCTGCTGCAGCTGTAGAGCTTTGCTGGCTGGAGCCGTCGATCTGAAACGCACCAGCAGTTTGGAGGGGTTTTCCCTGGGCATGCTGACAGGACCAGGCCGGGGGCTGTAAGGAAGAGCTGCCCCTGCAATAGCTGTGGAAGGTTGCAAAATGGCACATTCAGCATAGCACTTCTATTTTAGATCCATCCTAGGAGCCCTTTCATCACCTTCAGATGGACTCAGGGTGGTATCGAAAATTTCAGGCCTGATTCTGTGGGGTGTTGAGGGTATAGAGGTCTCTGGCTTTTTCTTATACACAGACAGCACAGGCACAGGGCCACACTCGGCTTTTCACAGAATCACAGAATCACAGAATTTCTAGGTTGGAAGAGACCTCAAGATCATCGAGTCCAACCTCTAACCTAACACTAACTGTCCCCACTAAACCATATCCCTAAGCTCTACATCTAAACGTCTTTTGAAGACTTCCAGGGATGGTGACTCCACCACCTCCCTGGGCAGCCTGTTCCAATGCCTCACAACCCTTTCAGTAAAGAAGCTCTTCCTAACATCTGACCTAAAACTCCCCTGGCGCAACTTTAGCCCATTCCCCCTCGTCCTGTCACCAGGCACGTGGGAGAACAGGCCAACCCCCACCTCTCTACAGCCTCCTTTAAGGTATCTGTAGAGAGCGATAAGGTCACCCCTGAGCCTCCTCTTCTCCAGGCTGAATAAGCCCAGCTCCCTCAGCCGCTCCTCGTAGGACTTGTTCTCCAGGCCCCTCACCAGCTTTGTTGCCCTTCTTTGGACCCGCTCAAGCACCTCGATGTCCTTCTTGTAGCGAGGGGCCCAAAACTGAACACAGTACTCGAGGTGCGGCCTCACCAGAGCCGAGTACAGGGGGACGATCACCTCCCTGGCCCTGCTGGTCACACTATTTCTGATACAAGCCAGGATGCCGTTGGCCTTCTTGGCCACCTGAACACATTGCTGGCTCATATTCAGCCGACTGTCCACTATCACTCCCAGGTCCTTCTCCGCCTGGCAGCTCTCCAACCACTCATCTCCCAGCCTGTAGCTCTGCTTGGGATTATTACGCCCCAGGTGCAGGACCCGGCACTTGGCCTTTTAACACCCCGTTTTAGAAAAATGTTACGTACTCCTACTGATCCTTAGAATTTGGATCAGAGGGGGAAGCCCAAGCTATGATTGTGCATGTAAAGCTGTGTGAACCCCTGAAGGGAAATAGCAGCCTGCTGCCTGGCCAGACCTGGCTGTCACCGAAGGGACTCCCAGCTGATGGGGGAGTTTGCCCTGCAGCTGATTAGGGGAGGCTCACACCAGCTGTTTCGGAGGCTGAACTGCAGAAATGATCATCTCCAGCTAAGGGACGGTAATGAGCTGATGAGGACCTCCAGGCACAGCGCTGCACAAGCCTGCATGGAGATTGCAGGGGTTTGCTCCGCTGTGGAGGTGTGACATTTGTTTTTCTGAAGGACACGTTCTGATCAAGTTTCTTTTAGTGCAGCAAACTTCCCTTCAATTGCACTGGCTGCTGTCCAACATGTTTTTCCCCTTAGCAGGTTTTAAGTGTGGCCTGTGCTACTTCCTTCCAGTTTTGCATGAGATAAGCATAAAAATGAGATTTCAAACTCAGCAAAACAATTTCTTGGCTATGAGCTCCTTCAACTTACCTCTTCTTTCTGAGGCACCAGGGCATCGTTAGGTAGCAAGCGGTGCAGCTCAAGGGGCTTGCAGCTCCCTTCTTCCTTTTCCCTTTCCCTACAGCCCCCTTATTCCAGAAGTTGTGTTTCATTTGTGATTTAATTTTTGAAGGGAAAAAGAAGCATCACTAACACTGTGGAAAAGCTGTTCTTTCATTAGGCTGAGTCCAGTCACTTTTTTAGGATCTGGTTCTGACTCCCTTGCCAGGGTGACACAAATGCTGGTTCGTTTCTGCCTGGTCTGCCCTAACCGGAGCTGGTGTCAGCTTTGAAGCCCTCTGAGCACCTCAGGAGGTGGCTGCCAGCACCCAGAGGCACCTGGGTGCCTCACACTAACTCCCCTGTAGAAGGGGGGTAGCCCCAGCCTCTTGGCTGTCGCTGTCCCCTCAGGAGGTTCAGTGGAACTGAGCCAAGGTAGCTCAGGGCAGAGTTCGCCCTGGGGGAAGACGTGGATTTTCCTCAACCTAAGTGTGAGCTTTATCATGAAAGTGAAACGTGAGTGAGTGAAAGGAAGAGTGCACTGGCAGGAGGAGGAAGAGGAGGCTGTGCTCCTGGTGCTGTTCCCACCATCCACACTAGCCACCACCTTGGCTTCCCCTTGGGACAGAAAAGCCAGACGAAGGTGTGTTAAGGACAGGGGTAGCAGGGGATGGAGACCTAGATGGAGATGGTAACCTGCAGATTTAGCTAGGGCCACATGCAGAGGAATACTCTTCTCTCCTCTCTGTGTTGAATTTCTTTTCCTAGCCACAAGAAATGTTTTCTAGCAACAGCAGCTTAAACCTGGGAGTTCAGCTTCATGGCAAATACCACAGCTGCTGAATTTTGGATGGTACCAGGCTCCACGTTTTTTTAGCATGTGTTATTGTGATATGATTTAAACAACAGCATTTAAGAAACATTTCTGGTTCCAGCTGGTTTTACTATAGTCCTTCATGTCAACACGTGTGATAAACCTGTCACATACGAGGAGATGTTGCGAGGCCCTTGGGTTTCCTGAGCAATTTAGAAAAAAAAAAAAAAAAATCAGTGAGGCTGCCTTAGTCCGAGCTGTGGTATTGCTTCCCTGGAGCTTTGTAACGCGTTTCCATCTCTTGCAAAGTGCTTCCCAGAAAGACAAAAATGGGGGATCCTTAAACTTTTTGCCTTGAGGAGGGCTCATTCCATGTTACAGAAATTGCATGAAGGAAACGAATTGTTTTACTTAAAGCTTCTCCTTCCTTGCCATATCAGGTGGTCAATAAGGAAGCGAACAAGCTGTCTCTTAATGTGCTTTGGATCAAGCAGCTGCTGCATCTCCTCCAGCTCTTTCTGTGCTGTGTTTCACCAGAAGATCAGCATTAGCCTGCCTCGAGTATCCGTAGACCAGAAGATTGCCAGGACGCTGAGCAGCCATGCCACAGGTTCCCAGTGCCAGTTGATCAACTCTGATCTCTCTACTTTTAATGAGTAGTTTTAGCAGCTATCCTGCAGGGCTAAGCCAGAACTGACCTAAATTTAGGGTAAAACTTAGGACCTGAGAGACTCTTAATCAACAAGATAAACAGCAAAATTCTCAAAAACACTGGTTTAATGTTTAATTAAAATTGTAATATGCTTGCAGAAAGTCAAAACCTGAACCAGAAGGTAGAAATTCAGTCTGAGCAATGATGAGCTGCAGCTAGAATCCAGCAGTGTGGCAACTGGCAGCCCAGCTGAAGGCACAAAATCGAGCAAGCATCACTTTATAGATACATTTTTTCTCTTGTTGCACATGCGGTTCAGTCTGTTTGACCTGTCCAGTTTGACGTACCCATGTGTGTAAGGAAAATGAGCCAAAGTGACCTGCAGAAGAGGGTTGTCCTGTGTCATGCTGCCCACGTGGCTGAGGCCAGAAAAGCTTTTCACCCACGGCACCAACGTGTCTGGGCAGGAACCAGGCAGAGCCAAATATCTGGGTGCTAACAGGGCATCTGCCCTCAGTTGCTTTGGCTCTGGCCTCTTGTGAAAACCTCTTGTGGCCCCACGCATCTTGTGGAGGCAGATAATTCAGAAGCATAGGTTGTTTATGGTCAGGCTGCTCTTTCCAGCCTCCCACTGTTGCTGGAGGCTCTGGAGCTGCAGAGCAGAGCTGCTCCTCTGGGCACGGGGACCTGGGCCAGCCCTGCCCACCTGTGGTGGGCACTTTCTGCTCCTCCTTCCAGCTCACGGGTGACTGATGTCTCCTAGACCTTGCCACATTGTGTGCAATGCTAAAAGCACATATGTACCATGTGTACGGTGATGGGCAATTTTCCTGCCTGCCTGGCTTTCAGGTGGTCTCAGCAGTCCCTTTGCGGGCACCAGGCAGCCAGAGTAATGTTTGCATTTCATCCTTTGCTGGCTGTGGCTTTTCTTTTGGAGCTCATGTCTCTGTTTTTCTTCTGTTTTCCCCCCAAAGGTTGTTCTGAGCACCTGCGTGCTCTGCGTGAAATAAATAAATGGCCCTGCCTGTTTGCTGTCAGCTGGTCCATCCGTCTTTGGTGGAGCTGAGTAGATTACCCCCGAGCTAACGGTGCCAGCAGAGTCCTTTGCATCCCCACCGGGGGACTTCCTTGGCCCTTCTTTGCACCACCTGTCTGTACGTGCTGGTTGATACCCCGGGGTTGTGCTTGGTTTCTCTCAGCCCGCAGTGCTCCTCGAGCTGCTGTAATGCAGGCTCCGAGTTCCCTCTTCTGTTGGAGTTGAAAACTATTAAACACCACTGAGTGCCTCAGAACCAGCTGGTTTTGTGCAGCAGAGGCTCTGATGTCAGGCTGCTCTCCCCAGAGCTCCTTCCTTCCCCTCGCTCTGCGTTTCCTTGCTCTCCTTGGACTCATCCTCTCTGGCCCCACCTTGCTGAGTCTCTCAGAAGCAATAACTCACTCCACGGGAGCTTCTGCCTCCAAAAAGGCAAATATTTTTGACCAGTCTCATGATATTATTCATGGTGACACCCACCATGGGGTCTATCTTGCCTCTTCAGTCTCCAGAGCTGTTCCAGGTTTCTGCTGTGATTTCTCTTCCTTTCTCTCTTGCCAATTTCTTTTCCCTCGTCCTGGCTTCCCATTAGCAATGCTATGCTTGGAGGCCAAGTGCCCTTCATGCCGCAGATCTGCAGGCAAAGTAAACTCAGCAAATCATTAGGGCAGGCTTTGACGGCTGCTATCTTCATCAAAGACTGAGATTAAATGAGGCCCCTTTGATAAACTGAGCTGATGGGCCAATTTGGCTTGCACACGTGGTACTACGGGCCTCATGGGGCTTGTGATTAAAAGATATAAGAGAATGCAATTATTTAGAGAGCTACGGGGAGAAGTCTGCAACTCACTGGTGTTGTCTTTGTCAGAACAAAAGAGGAGCCTAATTCTGCAGGGTGGCAGGCAGCCCCGGGAGGTGTCGGAGAGCCTCTAATTGCAGGGGGAGGCGAGGGCACCTTGGTCTCCTGCACGTTTTGATGCATGTGGTGACGCTGTGGGTGGGATGCTGCTCCGACCATTTCGGTCCCCAAGGTACTTGCTCCAGGAATGAAACCTTGTCCCCTTTCACACAGGTGGCCGCTTTTTCTCTTTCTACAGTCTCTCTTCTCTCTCTCTCTTTTTTTTTTTTTTTTTTTTTTCCTGTCTAAACTGTGGTTGTCTTTGATTGCAGCAAGATAGATTTTGTCTGGGTTTCTTTGCCGGACTCTAATCAAATCCTGACCTGCACCGGGAGCTCAGTGCGATCTGGCTGACTTCCTGCATCAAATCCTCAAGCCTGGGGCTGGATCCTGACCCACTAGGAAAAGCTCTGTTAGCTTAGGCTCTGAATCAAACCCTGAAGATGAGAAATGTCTGGCTGGACACAAATACAATTTCCTTTTTTTTTTTTTTTTTTTTTTTTCCTTTCAGGTTACTGAGTCGGAGCTGGATGGCATATGTAGTTGTAGTAGGGCTATTCTTTTGTCTTCCTTTTCTTTTTGCCTTTTCCTTTTCCTCTTTTCCCTTTTCTCTTTTCCTATTCCTATTTCTTTCTTTTTTTTTTTTTTCTTTTAAAGGAGCATTCATGCTGCATTTTAATTTAGAATACATCCAAATAGCTTGAG
The DNA here is from genome assembly GCF_011077185.1 of Oxyura jamaicensis. Lineage (NCBI taxonomy): Eukaryota > Metazoa > Chordata > Aves > Anseriformes > Anatidae > Oxyura > Oxyura jamaicensis. Next base: position 25,347,451 of record NC_048899.1, on the reverse strand, counting down.
CTCAAATTGATCTTGTTTTTCAGCTAGAAAGCTTGTTTTTCATCTATTATAATAATAAATGCGCTATTGATAACAGTTTAAGTGCAATTCAGCAAAGCTTTGCAGTGTGCACCAGCTCTGGAGGGCCAACATTTTCTTATTATCCATTATTGATATGACACTTCACAAATATTTTACAAACAAATTAAGAGGTTTTCCTTGTGCCCCTCTTAGTTTGCAATCTCAGTCTTTTTGACAGCTGAAGTCAGTATTAATGATGACTTTGTTTAAAACAGTTGCTCGCTAGCAGGTTTCTTCTCTGAACCTATAAGTGCAGTAAGGGAAGTTGTGCTGGCACTTTCAATTAAATCCCATCCTTGAAGCAAATTTTTTAGCTTTATTCTGTCTAGAGCTTTATTCTATTTCTCCTAAGCAGAAATCGGAGTTGCTTAGTAAAGTGCTTAGACCTGTTACTCATTTCTTCATTTACGTAGTCATTTTAAATATAGGAGCTTCACATGAAATGCTGGCAAAAGGAGCTCCTTTTCTCTCCCAGTCCTTGGCTTGCTGGGCCTGCTCAGCCTGTGAGTGCTGTACGAGGCTGGTCCTGTCTGAGCACGAGCGTGGGAGCAAGGAGACCACCCTGAGCCTCTGTAGAAAGCAGAGATCCAGAAGGAGGTGCTTGGGTCTGGTCCTCACTGCAGGTCCTCACATTTGCCGGGGGAAGGCTGCTGAGCAGCAGACGGCCGCAGGGGATGCAAGAAGGGTGCTGCACCGCGTGGGAAAGCCCAGTGCTCCCCTCTGGGTTTGTTTAACCAGCGGGGAAGCTGTCACGGAGACAGGGGCATCTTCCCAAGGAAGGGAGCAGCAGAATAGAGGCTCAGAGAAGCAGGAAACAGCCCCTTCGGGGCACATGCTGGGCGCTGGGCCAGGCGCTGGGCAGCGCGCCATTGCTGCCCTGCGGCTCCTGACCATGGGCTTCGCGTGCACAATGCAGGAATTCACGGGTGTGCGAGCCAGGCGCTGGAGATGAGGAGTGAGTTTGTTCTCCAGAAGAATCACCTTTTGTTAGCGGAAAATCTGTGAATTGGGTTCCCCAAGGGAATGGTGTTTGAAAAGCACAGATGATTAAAAGATAACACTTTTGAGGGTTTTTCATTTTTTTGTGTGTGTGGGTGTTTTTATTTTATTTTATTTTTTATTTTTTTTTTATTTCCCCTTTGAGTTTGGAAGCTGGATGCCACACATAGGTTTCTCCACACCCGACCTGGAAAGCAAAAATGTCTGAAGTTGGCAACTCCAAGCGTAGCACATCACATTGGTCTTAAGTGAAAAAAATAAAATAAAAAAGCCAAATCAAACAAGACTTGATGGAAAAGAAAAAAAGCAGGCAAGCACCACAGCTTGGCTGAAAAATTGTATGTTAATAGAGAGAGTATTTCTTCATTACTTTTTATCTGATAAGCAGTTAAACCACAGGCTCACATTGAGCACAGCCCCTGAGTGCCCTCTGCTAAGTGCCCATCCCCTCGTGCAGGGTGAATCGCATCACTCGCTTCCTCTGGACACAGCGGCGTGCTTCAGCATGTCTCCACACGTGTTCTCAGTCCTGGAACAAGCCCCACTGCATGGTTAGTTCAGCTTGGTGTTTAAGCCTTACTCTTATTTTTAAGGCTTGCTTAAGACTTTTTGAGTTGGTATTCCCAAGCTTCTCCTGGCTTGGGAATACAGCTATGGATGTGGTGTATCTCTTAACCCCCCTCTTCTGCTGTGGGTGGTTAAGGCTTTGAGAGAAAACAGCCTGGTGTGCAGGTCTGGGAGGTGCAGCTTCCAGCTGGACACACCAAGGATAAACCACCTCCAATTACCTGCTTTGCTTGCACTGACTGCTGTGTATCACATGTCAAACCAGCCACAAGGAACCAAACTATTCAGCTGCTTTCTCATAATCATTAATTACAAAGATACCATCACTCATGTTTGTCAACTATGAACCATTCTGTGATAATTGATTTATTTTCTTTCAGTTCAGGGAGTTGTAATGCTGAAGCTGCAAACAGTGCTGGCAAGAGATGCTGGCAGAGGCCCAGTCCTGCAGGCCTGAGTGGGTGAAATCTCCCTTTTGTCCCGTTAGACCAGTGCTGGGCCCAGGTCTACATCCCCCCATCCTCTTGACCACCCTGCCTGCTCTCTAGGGAAAGCCCAAAATCCAAACATGCTTGTATTGGTCTGGCAGAAGGTCAGGCAAGTGTTTGATGCTCTGACAATCAATTTAGGGAAAAGCTTTCACGTGAAGAAGGTGTCACTCCAAAAGCTACCTCTGGCATCTTGAATGCCCCAAAATTTTGCTGGGATCCCTCAGTTCTGGGTACTAATTTCCCCTGTCCCCCTTCCCAGAGAGAAATCCCCATCCGTACTTTTCCTGGCCTGCCCCGGTTCATCCTGCTGGAACTGGGGCCTCCTTACACATCTCCACCCTTTCCTGTTGCTGGGAAGGGCAGCAAAATGGGGCAGGAGAGGAAAAGCCCTCCAAAGTTGCTCTTCCCACCAGGGTCACCTGCTGCCCAAGCTGGTCTGGAGCCTGAATTACTGACAGGACATGCTAACAGAGCATCTGGGACGGTCTTGCACTATTTTCTCCCATAACTGCTTTCAGGACAGATGCCTCCCAGCTGGTTGGTCTCCTCAGATGTGCATGTGCCCATGCATGTGATCAGATCAGTGATAGATGCTTCGCAGCCATCTGGATATAGGGGAGAAATGACAAATCTCCCCCCCCCCCCCCCCCCGCCACCAGCCATACCTTCCATGAGATATTGATGAATGGGATCTTTATTGGCTGCTGGGCTAATTAAATAAAAGTTGCATCAGCTTCTAGCTGACAGGCTCTAATTGCTTCTGAGCAGATTTTGAGAGGACCAGATGAATAGGAAAATGAAACAGCGTGGATTGGATCCAAGGAGGTATCTGTCTCTGACGGGCTGGGAGTTTGTCCCACCTTTCCCTGGGGCCTCCTGAACTGTGTGACAAAAAGCCACATTTAATGCAGATAACAAGAAGGGGAAATCAGAAGCCTGGTTTTAGCTAGGAATTTCGGAAGCCTTGTCTTCGGCCTGGTCTCTACCTTTGGCCTGGAGCAACCGGCGCCCCCTGCTCTGTGCTCCTGTTGCCCATCTCACACAGGACTAGCCACGCTTGCTGCCATGGGCCGCAGGCCTGACAGAGATTTTTTGAACTCCTGTTGCCTCCAAGTTGAGTTGCAGGTGCCCAGACACAGCCAGAGGAGTGTCAGGGAACCAGGAGCCCTCCTGCCCTGCTGAGGGCTTAGGAGAAGGATGCTCAGCACCAAGGCTGTTGGGGTTTTGAGCCCATCCCTTCACAGAGGAGACGTGTTATGTGTCTGACGGTGCAAGCCAGCTGCCAGCGAGGCGCACAAAGCCGTCGTGGCCTCCTGCTGCCGCTCCCCCTAGGAGGAGCAGGGCCAAGTTCTGACTTGCTTCTGTCCTCCAGGCTCCGGCCTGAACTCCCTCAGGTGGGGCCTGGATGGTTCGAGGGCCCACCTGAAAGATTTTTGGGGTGCCCAGGTCTCGGGTGGGCTTGGGACAGGGCCAGACTTGGTACCCAGCAGGTCCTGGCTCGGACACGTGCTCCAAAACGGGTGGAGAAGCTCAGAGACTTCAGCAGCATCGTGTGCTCTGGGGGCTAGATCTGGGCATATCCACTCCAAGAGGCTTGTCCATGTTTAATTTATGGGCTGATTAATGAGTTCTTAGCATACAATGCATTTAATTCCATTTCAGCCTGATTTATGGTGTGATGTGAACTGCATGTGAAGTTTTTAATTCAGTAGGTGGTGACTCTGGTTCAGTATATGGAGAGTGACAGAAGAGGTGATGGATTTGGTTCCAAAGCCATGCATCAAGTTCAGTGTGAAGTGCATCAAATCCATCACACGGCACATCAGTTTCGGAGCACAACGCCCCAGTGCTGGCCATGCCACGCCGGTGAGTGGGATCCCGTCCCCGCATCGCCAGTGTCTCTCCACCTCCCTGGAGGGACATGGCCCTTGCTGGTGGTCTTATCTTCGACCTTGCAGGATGTGAAGAAAGCCAGCAAAATGGCTCAGCAGGGGCTGGTCAGAATATTTGTCTTCACTCAGCACGTGTCCCAGCCCCTTCCACACCTTCGTAATGCCACCATGGCTGAATCCGGTCCTGGCACAGGGAGCATGGCGAGTCGCTAATGCGGCTGAGAAGGACGTGAGGGGGCTGGTGATGGGATGTGGTGCCAGGCTGAGCAGCGAGGAATTACTTCTCTCTTCTCCTTCCCCTGCCATGGCCAGCAAGCTGCCATCTTCACCCCTGTCCTCACCAGAGCCCCAGCGTATGGGGCGGTGGGTGTGTATGTGCCAGCCCGGGCTGCCGCCACACCTAATGTGTGAGGGTGGCTGGAAAACCTGCCAGCAAAGTGTTTCACTTTTTTTCTCAGAGAAGAAATGGAAAACTTGTATTGGAGAGAAACGAAGCCCTGAGGCAGAAAACTGATGGCTGAAAAACTTTGTCTTCAGACATGATAAAGGGCTGCAGCTGTCAGGGGGGATAAAGAGGAGGATGTTTTCCATCAGCCCTGTTAATCTGATCTGTCCCTGCATGCAGTCCTTTTGGGGGCAGCTAAAATAAAGCAGAGCCCCACATGCTGATCAGCCAAACCCTGCTGCCATTTCCAGCAGGGTCTCTGAGCTGTGGGGAGGGGCAGGGATGGCTCTCATGTGCCTTGTCCCCCAGAGAAGGGTGCTGAGCACCGGGGATGGTTTCAGTCCATGCTTCAGGCTCCCCAGACCTCTGCAGCAAACACATCACTGCTGGCACCTGCAGCTGGGCAGCTTCATCCCTGGTCTCCAAAAGAGTTAAATAAACCACTCAGCCATGCTTTTCATTTTGGCACCACCTTGCAAACATCTTCATTAAAGAAATGCTGGGTTTGGGGAGCCCCTGTGCCCACTCCTCAGTCCCCCAGAGCTTTAGGGAGGATGTTCATGCCCCGCTGTGCCCTGTCCTGGGCACCAAGTGATAGTGGGGACCCTCCCAGTGTGTCCTTATGTAGAGAACCACAGTGGCCAAGTCTGGGATGCCTGTCTCTGCCCCGCTGCCCAGTGCAAATGCCCTGCAGAGCTCCATGGCTGCCAGGAAACATCTCAATTGTGGAGAAAAGCATTCATTTTGCTTCTCCATTTCTTTGCTTTATGTGGAAGATGAGGCTGCTGGTTTATGATGTTGAACAAGCATTTTAGCTGAGTGCAGTGGGCCCCATAAATCAGTTGCTCCCTCCAGAGCAGCAGCCATTGGCAGGAGCCAGCAGCTGCATGGTACCTTCTGTCTTGTCCTGAGGGGACCCTGGTCCAAGTCTCAGCGGGGGACACCTGGCCTCACAGACAGAGGAAGCCCCTGCAGATGTGCACTCCCCATCCATCCATCCATCCATCCATCCATCCATCCATCCACCCATCCATCCGCCCACCACCTGCCCACCCACCCACATTTATTTACACTGCAAGCTCCTGGCACAGGAACGCTCTCTTTTCTCTCTCATTCCTTGAATGGTATTTTATTTTGACCTGCAAATACCCACACACCCCATTTCCGTCCATGAACACAAGGACGTGGCTGAGCTAATATTTTTCCAAGCTGCGTAAGGGTAAGTCCTTATTTTTATTTTTAACTGCAGTCTTGAATTCCTGCTGGCAACAAAGATTTTTTTTTCCCTTGTGACCCACACTGGGTGTCCATGTGGCCGCTCAGTGGGGTGGACATCACCAATGGGGTTCCTGTACCCTCCTCCTGCTCCTGGGGACTCATCAAACCTCTCGTGATCAGATGGTCGCTCTTGTGGTTGGATTTCCTGGAGGATGTTTTAGACTGTGGGATTTGCACTGTTTTGTCTCATGTTCCCACACTGCTCTGCTCTATTTTTATTTATTTATTTATTTAAACACAGAAAAGAGGAAAATGCGCTCTGAGGTCTCTGGGTGAAATCCATCCTCTGCAAGCAGAGTGCAATGCACCCACAGATGGACGTGGCCCTTCCTGACGGCTGGCACATTTTCTGTGTAGATAGAGCTAACCTTAGCTGGCTTCATGTGTAAAATGTCCTGCTCACATCAGGGGATGTTTCAGTTAGCTGGTAATCCACACTGATGAGATTTCTATAGACTGTAAGACCCGGGAGGCTCGAGGAGAATATCTGAGCACATTTCTGCCTTTGGCACGGTGCATTCACAGATAGCTCAGATCCAGGCTGATATCACTGCCTCTGCTTTAAAAGGATTTAAGTTATAAAATTTGGGCAGTTCCTTGCTTGTTTTGAATCCGCGTGGAAATCAGCAAGCTCCCCGAATCCCACCACCAGCATCTGGTGCGGTGTGGTTTTACCGTTCAGGTTGCAAACAGAATTGATATTTCCAGACATATGGTGCTCGGCTCGGGAGTGGTAATTGCATCAACTTAGGATCAATGGAGCGGAATAATATCTGCCCACTAATAACGGCTTAATAAAATTAATAGCATTGGCCCAGCCATGAATTACTTTAAAATAGGGGTAGTAGGGTAGTAATGTAAACAAGCATTGATTTTCCTTGGGAAAGTGGAGTGCTGTAAATGAGATACCAGTCTCTCCAGCGTGGCGTGGGTCCCAGATGATGCATGAAATTTTGCAGATTTCTCAGAAGGTGGTGGAGAGGGGAGAGGTGCGGGGGTCTGCATGGCATGGGGGCAGAGAGGTCAAGGCAGAGAGCCAGCACTCAGAGCTGCCTGGCGCTCACTGCTGCTGCCATCCAGCACAACCCAATTAACCACAGATTAACACCAGACAGGTCTGTTCAGCACGTTGGGACTGTTAACTGAAATTGCATGAAAAAAGTGACAGGACCTGCAGCCACATCATTGCTTGGTGCTGCCACTCCCCCAGCCATGCACCCCATGGCCCTGGGAAGTTGCACTTGACCCAAAATGCCCAAATCCACAGGTTTTTGGGTGGCTGTCTGGCTGACATCCATGTGTCTCTGCTCCTTTCAGGGTTGTGTAGCCGCAGAAATTGTTCTCGGCCCAGCGGTGACAATAGGACAGAAGGACAAAAGCAGGCTGCAAAACCAGAGAGAAATAGGTTCAGAAGGAAAAGTCAAAGAATGACTTTGAAAACGGGAAATAACAAATGAACAGAAGGGCCTCCAGCCACTCAGCGAAACACTCCTTAAGTCCTTTGTGTTCATTTCAGATGATAAAGGAAAACCATTGGGGCTCAATTAGTCATTACAGACAGGGGTCCTGCTGCTTGCACGAGCCTTGGAGAGCAGCTCGTGCTTAGGAGCATGTCTTCCAGAGCCGGTACGGGATCACCAAACATCAAACACTGTGTGCTGTTCACACTGAATATTGTGCTCGTGCGGGCCCTGCAGTGACAAGAGATGGGTGCGTTTGGAGGAGCTTGGCTCTGTAAAACTGGGACATGCAGAGAAATGCAGGAGTGCTTCAACATCACAGCAAGGCAGAATGCATTTAGAGCAGGAGCTGCAGTGTTCTAGTTTATTATTTATTTACAGAATTTGTAAATGTAAATGGATTTAGACCTTTAATTTTCAAAGGCTTGGACTGCCTTCCAGTCATGGTTAATATTCAGGTGAAAAGCTGCCACATCTGTCTGCAGCACGTCTGTACAGCACAGCTGCCTCGGCGTGGCATTTTGGCTGCTTTTTCTTTGCATTTGTACAAGTTGGTCCAAACTATGTTTTGCTGTAAAGCACTTAAAAAGAACTAAGTGGCACAACACACAGGAACTGGTTTCAGCTCTCCTTCCCCTGCAGCACCTTGCAATCCTGCCCAGAGAAGGCCAGAAGAAATTCTGGGCCACTGCATTCACGTAGATGAACATTTGGTGTCTGGGTAGACAATGCAATATAAAGTAACTAGCAACTAATTCCCATCCATCTGGATTTGCCATATAAGTAATAACAGCGAAACACCTTCAGAAAGGAGACTGAGCCTGTCAATGTGCAATAAATGGCACAAGGCGATGTCAGACCACACAATACATCTATCGTAATCCCTTGCTGGAAATCAGGGAGGTTAAAAATAAAAACCCTTTGAGTTTTGACTGTTTACACAGCTGTAGTACAAATATTTAGGTTTACAAGAGAAATGCGTGCTCAGCCAAAACCCCTCCGAGACCTCTACAGTCAGCAGCAGGGGGTTTATGGAGGCCTGACATTTCCTCAGTAAAACTGAAATAGATCCTAACAAAAGCAGAGAGCAATGCTTGCACCAGGGTGGGCAGCAGGGCCAGGGGAGCTGCTGGTGACATCGGTGTGTGGACATTGGGATATGGGGACACAGGCCGCGGCCTGGCCCTGGGTCCAACCACATCCACTGCTCTCCCCCGGCACTGCCATGCGTGGTCCTGGCCCAGGCCACCTCCTTCCACCTCCCCTCCAGTTAAAAGCTGCTAAGTGGATTTCCCACCCGGCAAGCTGTCGCTTTAGGAATACCACACAGCATAGCCGTTATTAAAAAGGTTTTTTTTCCTAATGCGCCTACTGTGTCTTCATTATGTCAGCGCACCTCCGTGAAGAGATTTGTGGAGGAATCCGTCCATTCACTTCCACGCATAATTCCTCAATAGCCTATTTGCTTCAAAGACTTTTATCGACTTTTACTACTACATGAATCCTCAGATATTTATTTTTTAGGTCCCAGGGGACCCACTGAAGGAAAAATGCACTTTATGAAGTTTTATGGCAAAGGTTTTGCGGTGGATAAAGGCTTCCTGTTATTTCCAAACTTCTGTTCTCCACACAGAAGGGTTCATGGGGTCTGCTCCTACACTGGCATGGGGCACTTAGAGCTAAAAATTTAGCTCTAAGGAATAAATAAGGAAAAGAAGAGGAAAAGTACTTCTCCCCCATGCCTGGTGTTTCGGGCCTTGTTGTCCCCATGCAGTTTGGCAGGCTGTTTTTGAAGCCTGTCTGTGCAGGGATGCTGCTTTTTGCCACCCTGTCGGTCCCATCCCCATCGTCACACTGCCACCTGCATTGTCCCCCAGGCATGGGATGTTAAACCAGGCTGGCCAGAGCAGTGGTGGAGGTGGCAAAAACACTGTGAGCACCTGAGGCGTCTCCAGCCCTCCAGGTTTGCCTGGGAAATTGCTAGTGACAGTGAACCAGGGCAATTAGCCCTAATCCTCCCGGGTAATCATCAGCCCTCCTCCGTCCCTGCTCCTCTCCCTTCTTTTCCTCTCCTCGCTCATTAATCGAAACAGAAACTTCCTGTCACCAGATTGTGGTACCAAGTAACAGGTGCCTGGAAGCATGAAAATAAAAGCTGGGAAGCATGCTCTTTTGGCCCAAATAAACAGGTGCCAAGGAATGTAATCTAATCATGCCGTGATCAAATTAAGCGAAGAAGCTGTGTCACGCACACAAAATGCTCATCCTGATAATCAGTTTGAGGCAGTCGCTGTTTGGTGATGTGCTCAGATGTACCCGCCAGCTGGTGACGTGGGAGAGGCTGGGAGACCACGGCCAGGTTTGGGAGAAATGGGGCTGGTGAGCATCAGCCCTACTGCACTCTCTGATGGGCACTTTGCTGGGAGGGTCCATCAAACAGCTATTCCTGTACACAACATGCCTTCTGAGAGAAAAAAAAAGGCTTTGGAGCAAATGAGCCTCAGGCTGGGCTGTGTCCTGCACTGAGGTTCCTCCAGCGGGATCACAAATTGTAGCCAATGAGGGATGAAAAGGAAAAGCTCATTGTGCACTTGGAAGGGAAATCTATGCAAAGTTTTACTGGAGGAAAGAAAATGAGGATTTACAGCTGCAGAGACTTCAGGCAGGGCTCCAGCTCTGAGCACACCTCAAATCATGATGAATCTCCCAGCTGCTGGAGCTAATGCATTATATATTGAAATCATTTGTGTTCATTTGCAGCAAATAATTACTTTAAAATGTTATCGTTCATTTGGGTTATTTGACTTCTCTATTAATAGTGAGAATAGCCATTTAAAAGACAGCATCTAGGTTAGTGAAAATCATCAGCGCTGCTGCCTCACTTGTTGGAACCTGGAGGATCTGCAGAGCCCTGGACCCCAGTGTGGCTCAGGGTAGCTTTGCTTTTCACTCCTGAGGAAAAAATGAGGTCTGAAGGTCAGCTCATGCTTCATACCTCACGTTTCTCTCCCAGTTGTTGGGAAATATGCTCATTTTCAAGCTAAAGGTGCAACCGTGTCATTCCTTGCTTCCCTTTGATGTGAATATTCTGTCCTGTGGCACCTAAAAGAAAAAGCAATCTTCTTGCTCACACCACTTTATAACACAAACAAAGGTACAAGGTAGAATGCAGGAGTGCAATGAACCTCTCCATTGTGTGCCCTTCAATCTGCCGTGATAAACGGGGATCGGGCTGGAAGATTTTTCATGCATTAGCATGAAAATGGGAACAAGGCTATTTTCCTTCCTTGTGAGCCGAGACGAAAGAGCCATGCCTTCAGGCTCAGCAGCACCTCTGTTGATTTCAAGGGGGGGAAATTAAATAAAGTGGGAGGGAGGGAAAAGTCTGGGGTAGAGGATCGTTAAAAATTATTCCTGGGGCTCTGCCCATGCTTCCCATGTTTCAGGCAGGTAAAGCCTTGCCAAAAAATGTTAAAAGAAGTGGTCGGTTCTTCTCCCAGAAGAATATATTCCAGAGAAATCCCAAGGGAAGACAGATCTTTCCGCGTTGAATTTGGTTAAGGCTTGAACAGCACCCAGTGGGGTCAGCACTGGGCGCTGAGCCCGCACCACTCACCCTGCCGGCAGCCACCTTCTTGTGCCAGGACTGCTGGCAGCAGAGAAGGATTTTGCCTTCCTTCCAGTCACACAAAGATGATTTAAGGCACCCAAAGTTTCAAGCCAGGACTTTTAACTGAAAAGAGGCATCGATTTTCTGTAGCTGGGAGAATAAAAGGCTTGCTTTGGTGAAAGAAAAAAAAAAAAGCTGTTCAAGAAGCCACCTTGGTGTGTGCTGTGCATGTTATTACTTGCACTGTGCAGAGCAGGCATGGAGGGGGGCAGCACCTGGGTCCCCTCCACAGGGTCTCCCCTTTCAGGGGTGCAGAGCTGTGGCCCCATCTTTAGGCTTGGGCACCAAATCGCATCCCTTGAGCAAAACCTGTGACAGATGGAGGGATAAACATCATGGGGGAAGGATGGGGAAGTTGTGCTAATTTTTCACAAGAGATGTGTTAGAAGAAATACAGAAGCATGGTGGCCCATCAGCAGCATCTCACCCTGGTACCCACTTTCCCTAATGGCCACCAAAGCCCCAAGCCCAGGTGCCAGTGGGGAGCTGGCAGAGCTCCTCCAGCCCTCCCTGGAAACACTCATTAATTCCCTGCTTCTTCCTTAATTGCATTAAAGCAGTGTCCGTTCTACCATTGCTTTACAATGCCGCTGCTTAAATCCACTATTAAGGCAGGAGCGTTGCGGCTCGGATCCTTTAATTAACATGAGTGATCTCACCTTTGTCCACAGCATCTTTTCCCATGCTATTATATTGGGTAATTGTTAAACTACTGACTGGCTCCGAGAGGTCTGTACTTTCATCAAAATGTCCTGCTTTTCTGACCCAGCAACTTATCCACGTTTTTGAGCCTAATATTTTAATGTGATTTGAGTTAAATCAAATTGCAAAAAATCGATGAATTACTTAAAGTGCTGGTGTTCTCCAGCTATGAAACGTGGTTTGGTCAAAGTTCCCCCCACATCCTAGGAGCATTAAGGTGCTCCCCGGGAAACCAGCTCCCCATTGACAACAGCTATCAAAAGAACTGATCAAATTCATTTGAAAACTTCCCACACTTGTGGAAAAAAAGCATTCATTAATTTTTAATGTCTTCTTTCTTGTTTCGTCTCTTGCTAGAAAAAAGGCAGGGAGAGAAATGAGGGGTTCTTCCCTCAGGACAGAAAAGCCCTTCCAACTCTTTTGAGCTGTTAAGAAACACTACCCAAGTTTTTTGTTGTTGTGAAATTTCATCGAAAATGGAGCAGGGTGTGGAAAAAAAGAGCCCAGATGCACAACCCAGAAGTCATCTCAGGACACCCCTTGTCCCTGCAGGTGAGAAGTGATCTCGTTTCACCACTACAACAGCCAGGGGGCTGCAGGAGGCCCAGCGTCACCTCCCCTCTGTAAGGGCCAGGAGAAGGCCTGAGCCTCAACACACACACCTGATCCTTGGTCTTCTCCTCCCCACCCCGGCTTGCTGCCCCAGGAGCAGCTGTGGGGCTGAACTGGGAACAGGAGAGGGAGGGAATCCACCTGTGCTGCCTGTCCCACCAGTGCTGGAGGCTCAGCCTCTGCCATGGCTCCCAGCCTGCAGCAAGCACCAGCTGCACCTCACAATGCCTTGATGGCTGCCATGGTGCTGTTACGAGTGCATGATGAGCTCACAAAGTCCTAATGGTCTTGGCTGGCCTCACCTGGGGCCCACAGCCCCACATGGGCCCTGGACACCATTTAAGTGCAGCCCTGGACTAGCAGCTCTGGTTGGGCTGAGCTGTGGGCTTTGAGCCTCCCCTCTGCCTTTGGGCAGCAGTCTTTCTAGTCCTGTCTCCTTTTGCTCCCAGCTCATCTCCCTGGTGGGACATGGGATGTGTTTTGTGGCTTTTTGTGTCTGGGACTGTTAACAGACCCTGTCAGCTGCTCTGGTGGGACTGGACACCATCAGCCCCTAGCCTGTCCTGCTGCTCCCCAATGGTAAGTTGTTGCGCTTTGGATGGTTGTGAAAGCACAGCAGTGCACTTACCCTGTCATTACACAGGGCATCAATCAGGAAAAAGGGCAGCGAAGGAGCCAGCAGGCACGTAGGATTAAGGGATTGTCATAACTTTTACCCTGCTCTTGACCTGTGTGTGTTTTTTCCTGGGTTGGGTCTGCTGTGGGGTTGGGCATCCCATTGGAGAGGTGCATTGGAGTCCCTCATACTGTGGGATAAGGGCTGGAGCGTTGCTCTTACTGTAAGAACAGCCCTGTGCCACGTCAGTGACTCCCCAGCTCCTCCTTGCAGAGGTGGGATGAGGACCAGTTCTGTCCCCATGGGCACAGGCAGCTCGGTGTGGCGGTGCTGAGAGCTGTGGTTAACTGGGTTAATTATATTCACGTTCCTAGGAACACTATGAATTATGTTAATAGCAGCATCTGGGGAAATTACATCTTCATTAATTGGTCCTGATTGCTTTTTGGCGGATGTGAGATGCTTTTGACTTTACTCTGCAGGACAGAATTTATTGTAATCGGTGCATGCACTAAATGCACAAATACCATTACCATGCCCTGCTAATTAACTCTCCAAAGAGGCAAAGATGTGAAAGACCTGCTTGGTCATCTCTTCCTTTCTCTCCTGCCCCTAGCCAGGGCAGGTCTGTTTTCTGTCAGACCATGATCTGGTGGCTCTTCTAATAGAGTTTTAAACGTGATTTTGAAGTTAAAAATGACAGCGTAGCTGGCAGACACAGAAAAGTAGCCACAGGGCTGGGAAGGCCTCTGATGGCATGTGTTCTATCCTAGAATTGGCCTTGTTGCTTTCTGGCTCTGATTTGCCCCTAAGGCTGCTCCTCGTGGGTGCAATGTGGTGACGATCAGTTTTATTCATGTTTAGAGTTCAGTATGTTGGCTGTTCGGAGGCCTTTGGTCCCTCTGTGGCTGGGGAGGAGACTGGCCTGGGTTGGGTGGTCCCTAGGGAGCAGGGCTGGGTGGGCGATGGGGCTGTGGTGGTGCCAGAAGACAGCTGTGGCTAAACCGGGGATGATCTATGCACAGCACATAGCGTGGGTCCTTGTGATTCTTTAGCTTTCAGTCAGTGTGTAGCAGCAAACAAGAAATTAAGCCACATTTCAATGAACGACTGTTACACAACAGAAAGCCCCATTTTTAACAACGGCAATGATCCTAATCTCTTTGGATAAAAAATCTAAAGCTCTGAGCAAATGCAGAATGGGGCAGAGGCAATGCATTACCTCCCTGGGGAAAACGGTCTAAAACTCACTTGAGGCATCAAGCTCCTCATAAGTTATGAGGCTGTTCGTCTGGGGATGGCAATGAGTTGTATTATGGCCCTGCTTGTTCTGCCTTCTATTTACACAACATCATTTTTCATTTTAATGGTGGTTTTTCAGTCTGCTTTGTTAGGGCTGCTGCTAATTGGAGTGGATTCATGTGCTGTGCCAGGGCACAGAACAAGGCCAGCATTGGTTTAATGGGAAGGGTGAATTTTGCTGCCAGGTGTTTTGAATAGGCATGGTCCAGGAGGAGGGGGCATGGCAGTGTTGGGGGAGGAATTTAGGAATGAATTTAACCCTCTGGCTGCCACAAATTCAGAGGTACCCCCATGGGTGTGGTGGGGCAGGGATGGCTCTGTGTTGAACCACAAAGGTGGTTCATCAAAGGTGCGGGCCTACCTCCTTTGCTGGGAAATTGGGTTTAAAAGTTCTTGCAGCTTGCCGTGTCAGCTTCAGACTTTCATGAAGTGGTTTTCATGGGTCATCACAGGGAATTGAGGCTCACTGCTAGTACAATCTTAGCAGAGCTTTGGAAGGGGCAAAGTTTATGCACTCCAAACAGAGCACTAAGTTTCACTGGGAAACTATAATATGCATGCTGAACTGGGGGCTAGCAATGCATTTTCCACCACACTGCCTCTGCAAATAGGTAAGCAATGCCCCAAGTGCCAGGACAGCTGTAACACACTGGAGATTTGGCTGCTGCAAAGTACTGTTTCTGGCTTACTGGGCACACTTCTGCTAGCTGTAAGGCTCTCCCTGTCCCTCAGCATGGATCCTGGGGAAGTCAGAGAGACCCTGGGTTTCTGCTCCAGTTCCTAGTGGAGCATCTGCTTGCAATACCTCCAAGATGTGTGGCTCTTCTCGCAGTACAGACATGGCAAAACCCATCTCCAAAGCACCAAACCATGCAACAATTTCCTCCTGCACACTGAGGCCTCACAGCAAAGCTGTGCGGTGGCTTTTCAGGCCTTGCTGTGGTGTCAGACCTCTTTGTCCAGAGAACAGAGAAGTGCAGTGCAGTCAGTAACACTAAGCAACTTTTCCTCCCCATTGAACTCAATTTGGTGGTAAAACCCTTTTGCAGTGGTTATTCTGCATCAGCCACAGCTTATTAACACCAGAAATGTCAGGAAACTCCACCCAAGGAAGGCTGCCCACACCACACACCTGAACATTCATGCTTGCAGCTAATACAGCAAGGACCTTACTAGTGGGCAAACACGCTGATTTGTAGCACTGCTTTTATTCTTAAAAGGCAGTTAGTACTGCAGAAAGATTCACTCTACCTCCTCGATGTGCCAAACTTGTTAGTAGTTAAAACTCTGATTTATGGCTCATGCTGTATCATATGACACTGCTCTGTGGTATCACGAGACTGGTGCTGGAGCAGAATCCTGAGAGATGTGAACGTGGGGGGGGAAGCAGTGCAGTGGAATACAGTGCTGCCCACTGAAATGTAATAGGGAGATTTTCTGTGAAAGACTGAAACTGAGGAGGCTGTTTAGGGTTTTCCCCCATCCTGTTGTCTCAAGAGGTAGGACTTTTTGATTTGGAAATGTATTTTTTCTTTGCAGACAAGCAATGGGCAAATCCCTAGGTGAGTGCTGTGCACAGGGCCAGTGAGTAGTGATGTCCAGCAGCCCCGGAGAGATAAATGGGGCCTGCCTGTGAACCCCTCTGTAGCTGCTTTTGGGGCAGGGAAGACCATAGTTTCCACTGGACAAGTGGGACAGACTGGATGTGTGTGGAGATCAGCATGCTGGCCCAGCATGATGCTTGGAGTGGCCCCAGGGCTTTAACTTCCACATTTGGCCACATGGTGACAATTTCTTACCATCACCCAGCTGTGGCAGGGATGAAGAGCACTTCACTACTGGAACCATCCTGGTGCTGCCTGTAGGTCACCATTTGCTCAACTGCTGCCATGCCCATTGCTGAGAGTGAGCAGGGGATACTTTCTGTGGGGGTAAAAAAGTTTCCTTAGTGATTGCAGAGAAAAGCAGTTTGCTTGCAGCTGTCTTGACTGGAGGTTTGATGGCTGAGTTTCCTGCTCTTTGTTTGAGCCAGGCTGTCACTGAAGAGGTCAAAAATCATTTATTTTTAACACCATGAATATGTAGAAACTTGTCCAAGCTCCTCCACAGAGTGGCCATGAATTTAGAAACAGAGTCAGAAATCATGGCATTTGGTATCCGGCAAATCAGGTCAGAGCTATAAATTTCTCTTATTGGTCTGTGGGCCGTTTGCCATACGTGACTTTCTAAATTTGTGGTCATTTCTCTGTCTACCCCTGTGTGCTGAGTGTATGACTGTGATTTTATATTATGCCTCTGAGACATAAAGTCCTTCTGGTGCTTTCACCTAGCATCATAAACAGCCTCGCTCTCTCCTCCTTGTCCCCTTTGCTAATGGTTTCTGGCCACAGCCTGGCCCTTAAATCACAGGCTGCACCTGGACAGGCATAAAATGCAACTCTCCCCAGACATGCGGGGTATTTGTTTAGAGCGCTGAGTGATGTGCCTCTGAACACATGCAATTCAGCCTTGTGGTAACAGTGTCTCTGAGACAGATCCTCCAAAGTAGGTAATGGAGCCTCTGCCTACAGGGGCAAGTCCTGCAAAGACCTTAAAACATTCAGCTGTTACAAGGGCAGTCATTCTGAATGCAGAGGGAGAACACGTTCGGTGTAGCTATTGTGGAGGGTGATGTTAAAATGATCTCTGCTGTAGGGGGGAAGAGGAAAGCTAAGGAGGTGTACATTTGGGGATTGGAAGGTGGTGCTGTTGTCCTCCTCCTCCTCTTCAAACTTTACTGCTCTTTCTCCCTCACCTATATCCATTCCGGACATAAAAGCTTTTTTTTTTTTATTGCAAGACTATTTTTGCTCAGTGAATTAAAATGAACCATTTGCAGCCCCCTTGCCCCAGTGAAAATGATCCCAGCAGCAGTGATCTCTGGCTGGGCCCTGCCCCTGTGGTCAGCCTGAGAAAAAAGACAATTGTAACAATAGGATGAAAGTGGGCTGTCATTAAAGCACAGCTCTTTTGAGATATGCCAATGTATCTAAATGGTGCTGCCTTATTCTACAGATCTGCTCCCTGGGAGCCTGGTGAATCACGAAAGGCAGCAGATGTGACTAAGATGTTCCCTCACTCATTTTTAATCCTTTTTGGCACAGCAGTGCCAACACAAAAACATGAACTATATGAACAGGACTGTTTCTTAAATTCTGGTAGTATTGTGGTGGTGCAATCCCATTGAAACTATTTTCACATTTTCCTGGTTGTGTCAGATTTTTTTTTTTTTTAGATGGAGCTAAGAACTGCATCTTGCCAGCAGGCTCTTTGTTACTGCTGATGATACACAGGTGCCATTGGGGTCTGAGCCCAGTCAAGAGGACAGGGATGGACAGTCTGAAACTGTGCATATCTGGGTCAAAGACAGAGCTTGATATGTCTTCCTACTACTAACTCAGTCACTTCTCAAAGCCCACGTTGCTACCTCCTGAAATGTGTAGCCTGCTTGTTTCTGCATGGCTGCCCCATTGCAATTAAATTGCTTCCCTCCACTTCACCCCTGTTTGTCCCCCTGGGGACCTGGGGCTGCTCTTTAGCTTCCAGTTTGATCCACTTGTCTGATGTATGGACTTGCACACAGCAACAGATGATTCACTGATGCTCAGTGCTGTACAATGTGTTAAACCACCCATTCACACAAGGTGGAATTATAACTGTACATTCTATTTGTAATGTTAAGGAACTCTGACACCTTTTTCTTTCTATTCCCCATTAATCAGTTATTATTTTAGCTCTACTTTATTTTTCCACTTAACCATTAGCTGTGTTTGTCTACATTTTAAAAAGTATTTGAAACAAAAGTAAAACATTCAATTATTACCAACCTTAAACAGCCAGAACAAGGCTGTTATTTGACTTCTTTATTTCAAATATGATAAAGCACTTGAGCATTAAACTCCTGCTCTCTCCAGCAGCAGCTGAGCCACTAAGCTGATGACATGTGGATTAACCAAACAGTCTAGCAAATCATTGGTAGAAAGGGCTGTTTGGGAGGCATTTGGACTGCCGTCTGAATCCATTTGATTTGCAGGCATTTCTAAGTCATTACTCATTGCCAATTGCTTCCTGGTGCAGTGTAATTTTCCAAAATGTCCTCCTTTGTTTTCATGGAGAAGATCTCTATAGTCACTTTCAACTGTACCCGCTGAGCTTGTTTCTTGAGACTGTGGTAGAACTTGAATGAGGTGAGGCCCAAAAGGTATTTTCTGGAACTTTTCTGCTTTAAATGTTGAAAGGCCAAATTCATGGGTTAGTAATTTGCAGCCCTCTGGCTCCCAGCCAACTTGCTTTTTCCTCCTCTTGCGTGAGGCACTCATCACTCGCTCTGCTTCAGTGCTACTGGGACGTGTCTGCTCTGATACGCTTGCCTTTTGACACTTGAAATATGCAGACATTGCTTTATTCAGGTACTGGAGATTGATTTCATGGGATGTTGCCTCAACCTAAGAAAACACCCAAAATGTACTCGGTTAAAAGGAGAAATGTTTCAGTTCAGTGTTGCATGGTTATCTTCCATGGATTATTTTTCCTACTTAAGGGGAAGGAATTTAAAAAAAATTCTTTCAGGTAGCAGAAAGAGTTAAGCAAAATGTCAGTAATTCTATACTATCACTGCTATAATGGAGCAAGAGTGCTTACCTCTGTGGGATTTAGCCAGATATCATCTTCACTGGGATTTTCTGCTGATTTTATGGCACATACCAGCGTTCGAGTTATTGCTTCTTCTACACGGGCTTCATGATCTGCATCCTACCTCAAGGGAACAAAGTGTTTGGAGACAGGTTAGCACTTAAATTGCTATAGGAAGTTGGATGATCTTGGCAAGGATTAAACAGATGCCTTAGCTGGGAAGCCATACTCATGTATGTAAAGTAGGTAGAAGGTTTGGACTTCTGAAGCTCCTACTCATGCATACAGAGCTTACATGAGTAACAGCACAGGCTTTGGTGTGACTACTCATGCAGATAAGGATTTGCAAAAAAAAGTAAAAATAGATTCTAGTGTGTATATAATCTTTTTCCTTATTAATGTTCTTTTAATTGAATCTGGTGCTTGAAATTACAAAGCAATGTTAGCATTTAATTAATATATGTATTTATAAGACCCCTTAGGACTAGAAGGACCATGAAAGTACATAGAAAATATTATAGATCTACATATTATGTCTATTTAAGTACTTAAACTAGGGATGTTACAGCAAGGCAGCAACTACGTATGGTCTGGAGATGAGCAAAAGTTAGGCTTCAAATTCGGGAAACATTTTAGCATGTGATAGTAACAGAAGTTAAAACATACTACTGCAGTTTTAAACATAAGCAGAAAGGAAAAGTGCATTTCTTATGAAAGATCTCCTGCTAAACTAACAACTAGTTAGTAACTAGCTCTTGGTTTTAGGCCCTCACTTCCTCCATCATCCCCTTGGGTAATGGGGTACCAGTTAGTCTGGAATAGCAGAAATAAACTTTGTAAGACCTATTTTAGTTTTCTTTCCCACTTAACTGGATTTCTCGTACGTGAAAGGAGAGAATAAGACTCTGAACAAGATGGGTAGTTTAGTTATTTCAGTGGCAGATGCCCAGGAGTGGATACATAAATTTGGTTTTGTTGAGATACTTAGACATATAGGTTCTGGAAGAAAGATGTAACCAAGTCAACACACAACACTGCATTGCCTAATTGTGGCTTCAGGGAACATGTCAAGCAAGCCATGCATCTTGGTAGTAGAGTGGTGAAGGCAGTAATTCATCTGGATGCCCAAGAAGAATTTGGGATAGACGCAAGGGAAAGCGTAGCTGTGGATGCTTTGCTTACTAATGGCCTTATATAACAAGTCCCCAAAACACTGAGTTTATTTAAGTGTGGAAATTATTATTTAGGGTGTTGCACTCCTGGGATTCATCCTGGTCTGATGGATAACAGGGTTGTACTGATTGCATGAGAATATGTTAAGAAGCATGGAGTGCTTTGAGCAGCTCACATCCAGCTGAAAACAAATTAAACTTCTACTCTAAAGGCTTGCCAATCTAATGAATGGTTTCCCTAGGACTATACATGTTGGCATGATTCACAGCTGTCAATATGAAAGCAGCTGGTAACAGCTGCAAGCAAGAACTGCTTGATTTCGTAATGGAAGTAGTCTCAATATTGTTTCTCAGCATCTGTGTCAGAATTTTTATGGATGTGCTGCCCAACACCTAAGTGCTGCCACCATCATCTGTAGGGATAATATCTGTAAGGAACTTTCACCTGAGTTGCAATGGTTATATTTATGGTTGCTTTCATATCTTTCTTTTGGTGGGTGGGGTAGAGGTCATTCATTAACAAAATCCAAGAAACATTTAGCTGCAGATCATGCCATCTGTCTGCTCTTGCTGTCACCAACAAGATCTGTCACTTCACCAAGACTTTTATGACCAGAAAGGCCATGGAGCTTAGCTCCACTTTTTTTCTTTTTTCCCAGCCTACAAAAAAACCAAACAGATCATATACACCCCAGCCACCTGGGAGCTATTTGCTCAGCACAACTGATCCAGTTCTTACCTGCTCCTCCAGTGGGGGGGGAAGGGGGGGAATTTGTGAGGTACATCTTAGGGTGTGAGTGTGGGAGTCTTCAGGAACATGGGGTGAAATTACTTCAAAGGCTGCTCAAATTTAATGCAGGCTTAAATGGTTGCTCTCTAATATTGCTGGTGCTTTTTCTGGCACTAGACTCAGGACAGTGTATGAGATCAGTACAGACTATGGGCCCGCTGTCCTTTCTATGTATGCGGTCTCATCTGGAAAACCTCTCCATGAGGAAAATGCCCAAGTTTGCCTCTGCTCTGCAAAGGCTTGGTTTGACATCAGTATGAGAAATGTATTGTGTAGTTTGAACGGCAGCTGAACGTGTGTGTTCATCCCCCTGCAGATTTCCAGCCTAATAAAGGTGCAAAAAATGCAATAAGCATTTCAGTGAGGCAGCTTTCAAATGCCAATTCAAAGGGCCTTTTTAATATTAAGCTAGGATTAATGAAGAAGTAATTTGAATCAGAAAACCTTCTGTAGCATTGAGATGATATCCCTGGACCCATCCCATATATACTGGGAGAGCAAGAAAAATAAGAGCCTGGGGGAAAGAAAATTAATTAAATACATGAGAAAAATCCAACTCCAGGCAAATCAAAACTCACAGAGAAATGAAAATTCAAACATCCTCTGCCACCCCCTTTCTATCACATTAATCTGATTTAAATTCTAATTTATCTTTGCATGTAAGCATGTGCTTGAGATGAAGCTGCTGTTTGTCGTTCCCTATTCAGCACAATGTTGGTTAGTCCCTGAGAAATCAGACATAAGAAGTTTAGCTTGCGTTTAATTGTTTGCCTAATTGAGGTAAACTTGCGTATGACTGAACTGGCACTTTAGATCTGGAGCCTTGGAAGGTTCTTCAGGAAAAACTGTAACCATAAGGGCTCTTGCCTCACCAGCTGCTGAATACAGCACACCTGATAGGGCTGAACCAGATGAGCAAGGGACAAAATGCTTCAGCCTTAATCCTTGCAAAAGATCCTGCTCAATGCAGCTGAGTAGGAAACAGCTTGAGTTCTGAGTGGAATCACTCCTCTGTCTAGGTTGTATCCTTGTCACAGTTTTTGTTAAAGATGCTTTTCTTTTCTCCCTCCTGCTTTCTCTAGAAAATAAAAACTTAAATCAAATGTGCCAGTGGCAAAGCATAGCTACATTTTAGTGGTGGCTGACAAATGATGCTAGTAGAATGTGCAAGTCTGCGAAGTTCCCTGCTATCCCTGAGGATAAAAGAAGCTATGTAAATGTAAGAGCACACTGAAGCCACTCAAACTGGCTCATGGGGTCATCAGATCTGGGACAGGATTATATCTGATTTCCTACATTTTATAATGCATGCACACATGGAAATGCTGCAGCACCACGATCTAAAAAAGCAAATACCAGTTCAATCCACGAGTTTATGCTGATGGTGATGGGGTCGATGGATTCCACGTAGTGCCACCAGTGCCTTGGAACAAGCAGGACCTGGAATCAGAGACAATGCATTAGGGTGCTAGAAGAAGGCTCAGGTGATCTATTCAAATTAGCATGGGATGCAGGGGCAGAATGAGGCAAAGAATAGAAGTAGGAGGTAGGAGATAATTTTTATTTCCTCTAAACAGCCCTTCCTCAAGACTTAGATGCCCCTTTGCTACTCCCATTGTATCAAAGACTATTATGTAAGAAGTGGATGTGATCCAGAACTACCTCTCATCGAAAATGTTCGCACATAACACAGGACAGTAACCTTCTAACTGCTCCAGATAAGCAAGGTCCAGCTGTACAAAGGGACTGGAGCTGGTGTTGATGTAGAGCAGGGCTTTAGGGAAAGTCTCAGCCAAGCAAGCAGTCTTTTGTAGACACTGCAATTGAACAGGCTTCTCAGTTCCTTTAGAAGGACTGCCAGCTGGCTTCCCCCAGAAGTAGGTATCCTAATACTAATCTAGGTGATTAACAACACGTAGCTTCAATTCTGGTAAATAATTACCTGTATTAAACTTGTCGCTTCTAGTAGATAGGCTTTTAAAAGAAGATGTCCCAGAAATCATGACAATCCAGTTGAGATCAGAGCTTTACAACTATATCAGGATGATAGCTGTGACATAAAATTGATTCTAACCCATGGCTTTTACGGTACAAAGACATTAATGTTGTTTTGATGATATAGTACAAGCTTTTCAGATTACTGAACATTAGATTAACATAGAGCTATCGAGAAAAGCATAAAAGATGGTTTTTGACAGGGAATGAAAATGGTCAGAGATGGATAAAAATACACACTTCAGAATGGAGAAAGCGAAGCAATGATCTGTATCTGAATCACAGCCAATTTTTTTTTCTTGTTGCACACAAATTACTGAAAAGAATGTCCTGCTAGCTAGGTAGCCTTGTGATTCATTATATCAAAACATCACTAATGAGAAAATGTCTGTGAAGGAAAAAATTATTGTAGCCCTGGTCCTGCAAATGCTTATAGCCCAGTTTTGGGCTACAGGCAGAAATGCTCTCCACAGGTTTTCACTTGAAGGGGGGAAAAAAGTATAGTCTGTCTAAAGGTCAAAAGCATTTGGAAATTGTATTTTAATCCAGTGCAGCATAGAAAACAGAAAGAAGGAACTGAAAGGGGACAAACAACTGTGCCACTGATGGCATAGTCCAAGCCTCCTGTTGAACAAATGAAATGCATTGCTTAATTAGACATGTGGTTGCAAACATCAAAAGCAATTAGCTACGTTTGAATCTACTACCAATGGCTCCCCGTGGTTAGTGTGATATCTAGTTATCTGGAATGCTTTCTCAGCTTGGAGATGTCCCCTCTACCAAGGCAGGATTTAGCTACAGAGCTGAGCATGAAGCAGTCATGCTACCAAACAAGGTGCTAAAAAGTCAGATCCGAAAGGGAGCATAGTAGAAAATACACAGTTTTGCAGGTGTGGGTGTGCACATATGCAGATGCAAAAGCAAACATCGCACATCCATTGGTATGAAGCTCAGGATTCACAAACATCAGTGTTGCAGATAAGATTGTGGGGGGGAACGTATTTAACAAATATCACTGATCTTTTCTTACATCTAAAAGTGTATTAAACCCTACACAGATGGAAGCAAAAACATGGTTCTGCTCAGAGCAAGTTTCAGAGTAGTGCTTTCATCATGCAAAAATACACTTTCAGTCAAGAGTATAGCTGCTTTAGCTGCAACGGGACTGTGTTAGCAAGTGTTTGCTCACACTTTGTCAACAGAATCATACAAAAAACAAAGACTCTTCTCCTTAATAGGGGATCTTAAACAATGGGTGTAGTGCAGGAATCTCAGTGCCATCCAAATGACAGGGTGTAATGCTGAAGCTTGAAAAATATTGTTATAAGTTATAAGGTAACATGGTGTCTAGAATGAGTACCTGTTTCCCACAACTGGGTCTTTACTGTAAGACTCTCCTGGGAAGAGTGTTTGTAAAATGCTGAGAAGTGAAAGAAGATGTGACAGAATGGGGTATGGTGCAGAGAGTATGCAGCAAGGGAATAAAAGCAGGAGACAAAATAAGGGAAGTGTATAAAGCTTTCATTAAGAGGGCCTATCTGGAAAAACCAAGATGGAAATCTGGAGCAGAAGCTGCTAGCTTAGCATGCCTTACATGCAATGTGGAGACAGAATTGCTTTGGAAGGATCAGGTATGGATAGGAGGAAAACAGAAGCCCCCCAGGTAGTTCAATCTTTTCAAAACAAAGAGGAGGAAGTACCTCTGAGAAATTGATCAGACTTCACTTGCCAGCAAGTTAAGGGTAACTGTGAAGTTGTGTATTTCTGCAGCTGGCACTATTTGATGTGATTTTATGGAGGAACTCCAGAGCTGTGACTGTAAGAGGCAAAACAGATACCATAAAGCTACTTGCTCTCCCTCTTTTATTTTTTTAGTAAGCTTCTGCTTGTTAAGGTAAGGATTTATGGCAGCAAGAAAACTGAAATTATCAAAATGCAAAACCGCTAAAATTTTAAGCAAGATGGAGAAATGGGGGAAAAAAGGAATTAAAACCAAAAAACAAAGCTGGCAAGGGAGCAGCTGAACTAGCAAAGACAAAACAATAACTGAGCAGAGAAGTAGAGTGGGATTCCAGCTTTGCAAACTAGGTGGAAAAAACAACTATCCATTCTACAACAAAACCAAGCAGACTTCCCTATTTATGAATATAGGGCACAATTCAACTACATTTGAAACTACACTGAGATAGTAAATGTGAAAATAAAATGGGGGGGGGGGGAGAATGCAGCAAACATTTCACAGGGGAAAATGCAAGGTGCAAAAGCAGGTCAGAATTGTTCCAAGCTATGAGATAATTTGGTGTTAGCCTGTTTTCTACTGAGTGTATCTAGCTTTGTGGGTTGAGAAGATACCAATCTAAACAGCAACCAATCAGGTAATGTTAATATTTAGCCTAGTGATAGACAAATATAGCAGATGAAGTCAAAGTAGGACAGAAATCTCAAAAGATAAAAATGAAATTCTAGACTCTAAGAGGAGGGGGGGAAAAAATGAAGAGAACAGTTGGGAGAGTAAGTGGAGCAATGCTGAAGACTTGTACAGCACAGAGAACAGAACAGGTCTAAATTCTCAATGGATGTGATTAACTTGATACAGTGCAAAGGTAGGGCAAAGGTGGAATTGCTTCAGAAAAGAGCATACCCTGAAGTGAAATATTATACCTGGAAATTCCTGCTCATTAAAAAAGATATTTGTGTAAATGCCCAAGAAAAAGGAGCACCAAAGAATGCATGTGTGATGGGAAGAAAAAGAGAAAGGAAACTCCAGAGCCACTTGCAAACCTGGCAGTGGAACATAAACACCACAAAATGCATAACCAGCCCTGCTCTCCTCTCTCTGCAAACCCCATGCTGAGGTTTGGCAGCAGCAGCAGTGAGGATAATTCCTCAGAAGTGCTGCCACCCTGTGCCCCGTCCCAGCCTGTGCTGGGAAGGATGTTCCTAGCCTGCCTCCTTCTTCCCTGCTCTGGTGTCTTCTCACCTGCTGAAAACACAGAGTCCAGGGCTGCTGGTGGCAGAAATGCAGCTTCTGCCCTGGGGAGAAGCACGGTGTGCAGACAGGGAATAGGGCTGTCCCCGTATTGTGTCTGTGAGGAGTGGGGTGAGGGACTGGGAGAAGTTTAGGGAACCAGTGGGAGAGCAGGGTCTGGAACTGGCAGCTGTGCTAACTGTAGCTGTGGATACAGACGGGGACTGAGATGTTTCTGTAGCCTTTCAGAAGGCAGGTAAGCAAACGCAAGGGTGGCAAGGTTCTGAGCAGAAGTTCACAGTGACGGGTAATGGCAAAACAATATATATACTATATATGAGGGTGGAGGATAATAGAACAGATGTGTTTTGTTCCATTTGTGGTCTTTTAATTAGTATCTGCATAGTTATGACAACAATTAAGGTATTACTAAAAGTATTGTAGAATTTACAAGCAAATAAAACAGAAGAAAAATGCTTTGAGTGAAAACTTGCTAGTTCAGTGAGTGCAAATCCACCAGCAGTTAACCTTCTGCTCCATGCTTACTGTTCAGCCTTGCTACAATTACATAGGGGACCAAGTCTGTATGTTTACAAGGAGCCTCTACATCTGTGTGACACAACTTGAGCTTGTAAATTCTCAAAAATGTAGTTACCTAATATTATAATTTGTATTGAGGACATTAATGTGTAACCAGAAGTTGCATTAAAACCTCTGTGGAAATTCATCTGACAGCCAATGGTCAAGTAGAGAATGTACCCTTATAAAAGCTGAAGTAACAGCTGACTACTGAAAATCATAAGAGATTCACTTCTGAGGTACACAGTGAAAGTAGTGAAAAGGCATGAAGGATGCAAACGAAGTACCATTATACATTGGTACAATGCTATGTGAAAAAAATCTGCTTTAAAGCCTTAAAGGAGTGTAGAAAAATTGCTTGTAGCAAAAAATGACCAGAAGGTGGCATTAGACACATGAAGTTTTTGATATTCAAAGCTGCAATCACCTTACATGCAGCTGCTCTCCTGAATACCTAAGAACACCTTTGTCTTTATTTTTCATCCCTGCATTGTTACAATATCTAATCCAAAATGTTCTGCATACCCTCTGGGAAGGAGATGCTATAAACTACCACAAAATAAAGCTGGCTGCAAATTCTGAAGCAATTGTATGTGTTCTGTGTGAAAGCGACTGCTAAGCTTGTATCAAGATTGTTGTTATTTAGGGATCCTCTTGCTCCTTAACAAAGGAGTTCTAGGTTATTCCTTCCTCCCTATCAAACAGCAGCAGTCCCCAGCCAGATGCCCCAAAAGCTTCTGTATGAGATCATAGCATCACCCAAAAGGCACTGATAAAATGGGTGAAGGCAATACCTCACTGTTCCATCACTGCCTACGTTACTTTCTTCCCCCAAAATCCAAACAGCATCTCCTTCATGGAAATGTACGGAATGTGTATTATTGAGCTGGCTCAAGATCTTTATTCTTAGCAAGATTAATTTGTAATTGCTTTAAGCCTAATTAAAATTAAGATCATATTAAAGGTTCACTACCATGCTTGATCATTCCAAAGGAGATTATAAACTGAAATAGCATTGGGGATCATGGATAATGCAATGCTGAATGGACGTGGCATTTTTACCAATAATAAAAATGTGTTCTTGGTGCTTTATATTATTGAACACTGTTACCTTAGAAAGTGCAAGTGGCAAAACTAATCATTTTGCCTCAGGAGCATGACTAGGAGTAAATGTAGTGCATCCACTGCACCTTGATCACAGACTTCCCTCCATTTGCAACTGTACCAGCAGAAGAACACAGTGATCCTAGTCAACAGACAGGATACTCTTGCTGGAAACTACTATCCTGCTCCAGTCTGACACCTCCCCAGCTCACAGGAGCACTCCTCGCTATGCATCACCAAAATTAGCTGGATTAACAAAAATCTGTTCTTTAAACAGTTGAAGATAGCTGGGTTTGCCAGCCACGGGTGAGGGAACACAAAGTCACTGGGCTGGTGGGTAAGAAGAGGTGATGACATCTGGCAGGAGGATGGTGAAAAGATGCTAGAAGCAGCAACTCTACCAACTTACGAAGCCAGAGCAATGCACACTGCAAAAATCCTTTGGAATAGCCTGGTGTTTTGAGATGCAGAGGAGTGCTTTACAAGGACATGTACTGCTAAACAAATGAAAAAGGGTAATTCACTCTAAATACAGTCCATGTTGATTGAATAAAAGAGGACACTATCTACAACACGAGACTAGGAATTAAGAGTACTGAGTCCTATTCTCATACTGCTATACTACTGTGACTATAAGCCAGGCACTTGTAACTGAATTTTCTCAGTAAAATGGGGTTAGTAATATCCTCGCATCCTCGTAAAGCACCATGAAACCTCTGGGTGGTATGTGCTTTAAAGGCAAGTAGCATCATTATAATGCTCTGCTACTAAAGCAACAAGTTAGGCCAGTGCTCCCTGGTTAAAGTTACTCTTCGCTATCAACATCTGAGTTCCTTTGCTGGCTCTACATGCTGATTAGTCAAATAAATTTTTACACATACTGTTTTCAGAGTAGACAGGTTAGAGTACTGTTGAAGAAAGTTTTAAAACAACTTGGAGGTGATTGCAAGAACTGTTATTGGGTAGTCTATCGAACTAACTCTCCAAACGTTTGTGTGTTTTGCACAAAAAATCTAGAAAAATAGCTGCAAGTGAAGAAACTTTCCATGCTGAGAGATCTACCTTATTACACCTGAGTGCAGAACCTTGGGGAAGAGAAATACCACAGTCAATTTGTTAAAACTTCCTAGCCTTTAGTTAGTTAAATAAATTTATTTAGTTAAATAAATTACTAGCATCTTTCAAGTAACATAAAGCTCATATAGGAATGGTACCTGTCCTGGACTGAGTGTAACCACATGGGCTGTTGCGTTCCTAAACTTTGGAAAGCGTTTCAGATCAGGCTTGGCAACATTGACTTGGCTGAATACACTGGATTCCTCATAAGGGATCCTGGTGGGATAAAGGAAACTGGTGTCACCAGGTGGGAAGAGGTGCCATCTCTTCCTGAAAATAGAAAGACGATAAAAATGTACTCAGTGCATGTCAGTTACAGCAAAGAACTAAAGGCAGTAGCAAGGTTTTCAATAAAACATAGATCTGCCTCACTGTGTGAATCTCCTACGCAGTGAGAACATAGGCAGTGCTTGCTTACAGGCTGTCTACTAAAAGTGTTTTTAAAATATTCCACTTTTTAATTTTTCAACGGAGAAGATTTACAGTTTCTCACCAATTATTTTTAAAAGGCAGATAAAATGATTTTTTTAAAAAAAAACAAAAACCAACAACAACAACAAACCTCTCCCATCTGGTTCCTCCTTCCTCCCTTCTACAAAGCAACGTGCAGCATTTACAGATGCTCAGAGAGCATTGGAATTTGTTCTACAAACCAGGGAAAATCATTTCATTAGAGACAGCGTACGTTCATTCACTGAATGAATAGCTGCTGTACCCACGTTTGTTTTAAAAGGAGAATGTTTTTGTTTACAACGGCAACAGTAAAGGCCTATGGATGTGTTCTTCTATTTCCTATCACCCTGTTTGGTAGTTATGTTGGCTCCAAACCCCTCGTTCTTAGTAAAACTCAGCTAGTGTCTCTATTTCACTTACACAGACATGATCACAGACAGAAAAAAAGAATAGGCCAGAACTGGTGGTGCCAGCTTTATGGGTACTATAAATTAAATGTCTTAGCAGGTACATATGTTATTTAGAAATAGAAATTTTATAGGGCAGTACTTCAGGTAATTGAAATAACCAGAAAGGAATATACAAAGGGAAGATTTGTTACATTTAAGAAGTGCCAGACAATCAGTACAACAGTAACCGTTGCACTAAGCAATTGAAAAGTAAAGGCAGTAACTTTGCAGCACATTTGGACAATTTGTGCAGCTCTGCTTTATTTCTGACTCTTGCTAGATCTTTCCTTTTTGTCCCTTTTTGTGGTACTTGCTTTTTGCATAGTGCTTTTGGTTGTCAGTTCTAAGTCACCGATCTGAAAATGGGAGAAAGGCAGCCAAATGGCACAGGCACAGAAGAGACAGGAATAGCAGGGTAGCCAGAACTGCACAGATAGGCACAGATGGAAGTGCCATAGGTCGCTGACATTTCTTGGTAACTACCAAAGCTACTGCTGGGTGCAAACACAAAAAACAGTTCACTTGGAACCCGAGCCCTACTGCAATTTGACTTTGTCCTCCAAGCTAGACCCTCCAAAGAGGCATCAAATAACTAGGTTAGGAGGCTCATGGGTTAATCCTGCAGGCTCATGACAAAGCAATATCATGAAGCAACAAATTAAGAAGCCCAAGGAATGCAAGGAGGAAATTCAAGATAGCTACAAAGGGCTAAGGAGTGGTCCCTGGCTTTCCTGCAAAGGCAAATCTATTTAAGTTCAGCATAAGCTTATTTTCTGTTACAAAGCCTGTCTTGTTTGTGATTCTCAAAAGGGAATCTTTCTGCTCTGAAGAAGCACAGGATGCACAAGCTTGTATAGGTTTGTGGTCTATTTATAGGCTTTGCTCTGAAGAGGAAAACAACTTTGTCTTTTCAGTACATGCAAAGGCTTTAGGATTCTTCTTTCCCCGAGAGGAACAAAGATTTTGTTCTACCAGAGCAGGAGGGAGTGTCTTGGGAAGGCAGGCAAAATTGCAACGTGATGCTGGAACTCTGGCTGGAGTTCAACACCTAAAGGTAGGGATCAAAAAGGAATGGCAGGTACTGGGTCTAGATTACTATACTTAATTAGCACACCCAGTATTTACGTGGATCCTTAGAAGATATTAAGGCATGAAAATCTCATGGGTTTTCATTGAGATTTCTAGCTCCTAAATACATTTAAGAGTCTGGACTTCAATGCCTCATGCTTACTGCTGAGATATGGTCTATGGGACTGGTTGTAGCAAGAAGTGCAGTTCTGAGGGGGGCTTCCAGGGTGTCTGTTGCACATTCACCCAAGGCTGTGAAGGCTGTTTACAAGGTCGAATGAAAACCAGCCTGAGAGCAAAACAGAATTACCCTTCTTATAGATAAGATGATGACACATTAACTTGCCTCAGGCCTTAAAGCCAGTCAGCCTGTGCCAATGCCCAGAAAAGATGCCTGCCTGCCTCCCCATCCTGCACCTTAATCGCAAGATGATCATGATTTAACTGTTTTATAAAATGTGTCAGAGTAATTAATCACATTAAAATTCTACTGTCAAGTTACTCCTTCCACCATGTACTATCAAACCTAAAAAATGCATGCAACTTGTTTTGCTAGCGTTACTCTAGTAATCATAGATTGAAAAAAATAAAATGAGGCCAATATGCAAGGAAAGCAGGAAAAAACATGGAATAAAAAAAGACAGTGGTAAGCAGGAAAAGAAATAGCAACAAAGCCACATGTCCCCCAAATGAGTTTGGAGCCTTAAATGTTCCTTTTAACTTTGCTCACAGCTGGCTGCTCCCATCCTGATGGTCCCCTTTAAATTAATTGTAGCAGGCTATTAGAAGCTCTTGTACAGAGAATAGCATAAAGTCTAAAGTAGTTTACTTCCATTTTGTTTCCAGGCTTTTTATTTTTAACTCTTTATTTCCTAAGTCCAACTTCCTGAATTCGTAACTACCAGGAAGATTAAAATGTTGAATATTGCACCATACAACACACAGACCAGGAATAATCTCCATCTAACTGAAGAAAATAAAATTACATCTTACCTTCACACTCCAGTCAAACTCCAACCCTGTAAATTCTGCCTGTAAAACAGTTCTGATGCTCTTCAATCACTCAGAGCTCAGAAAATTAAAATTTTCAGGATCTATAATTAATACTCCAGAGTACAAAACTAACTTTACAGCACAATATAACTTTATATTTGTTGTATGTGCATTTGTTACCTTCCTTGTACTTGCAACACTAAATTGCAGCCGTAGGAGTCCAAATGGCAGGGAGTGTTTGCTCCTTCAGACCCAATCCACAGTGTGCTCTCTTTTCCACTTCTTCCAGGAAAACCAAAGTCAGACCACCTTATATCCTACGGCAATAAAAATGTTATTTATGTAAGCCGTTACACTGATTCAAATCTTCAAATCCAATGCTCAGTTCTAAGTCTCCTGTGTTCTGCCTCTACCTCTCAGTTTCTCTGCCTACTTCAGTTGCTGCTCCTCGGTAGGGGTTCCTGCATGCATAACCTTTGCACCTTCCTCCAAAATTCTCCTCTCTAGGAGCACTTCTTCTGCTGACTTTCTTCTTTTTCTCACTACACAGCCTCCCAGATCTGTCTCCATTTCTCATCCCAGCCTTCCATATTGCGAGGTACTTGTTTGTTCTATAGGACTGCCCAACTACTTTGTGGCCACACATGGCTTATTTTCCTGCTTTTCAACACCCCCCCCCTCTACTCTTAACCATCCACCCAAACTCAGAATTTAAGTTTGAAAAATTCTGATATGTGGCATTTAAAAAAATAAAGGAAGAAATTAAGGAAAAAATCCCATCCCCTTTTAAATCCAATTTGATAATCCACATGGCACACCTGCTCTCTGTCTCTCTGCTCCTGTCTCAGCTTTCTTCATGTATTCTGGAAAAACAGACTTTACCCCATCTCTGGCCCAGTGGTATGCTGTTTTATAAAGTTATCATGTAATGGACACATTCTTCTCCTGCCTTTGTGACTGTGGAGGCAGTGAATGTAAAACAATTCAAATACATGGGGAGAAAAGGCAGAACAGGTATGCGTCTATTGTGAATATAATCCCAGAGCTTCCAAGTACATTGATCCCTGACCAGGTTTTGCAGGGTGACTCTGTATAGCTTGGATAAAGCTTTCCCTTCTTTCTCTCACCCTACAACCTGCAAGGCCTGATCGCTGGAAAACATTTGAGGTATGCCAGCCAGAGACACTGGTGCCTTTTGGCTGGAGCCCCAGACTGAGCTTTAGGAAACAGAGATTCAGTTCCTGGCTTCCTGATGGTCTCAAGTAAATCACTTCATCTCTGAGCTTTATTTTTTCCATCTTGAAAAGGAAGGTTATGAATGATATTTGCTCTGTTTAGTAAAGCACTTTAAGGTTCATTCACCTCACCTGCCTTTAGGAATCTAATCTAAGTTTGGTTCCTGCTCTTGTCAAAGCACTCTCAGCCACCC
This sequence comes from Oxyura jamaicensis, assembly GCF_011077185.1. Lineage (NCBI taxonomy): Eukaryota > Metazoa > Chordata > Aves > Anseriformes > Anatidae > Oxyura > Oxyura jamaicensis. The sequence continues at coordinate 25,314,570 of NC_048899.1, read as the reverse complement.
CTTGGAGAAGTCTCTCTTTTTCCACCATCTATAAACAGAAAATTGGAGTCTAGCGTCCTAATTTAAGTATGTAAGCTAGCTGCTTGCAGACAGGTGGATGACCATCACTTTTTAAGTCCTATGAATGAGGAAAACTACAACTAGATATTATTATAAGGGTAACTTCACCATGACTCTGTATTAGAGTCTCATTTTATGACTCAAAATGAGTGCCACCATTCCCAAAAATTAGGTGTTGCTAAAGATTTTAAATTTCAGAGGTATTGATTTTAAAGATGTCATCTGAAAAAAAAATGCATGTCTAATATAAACATTTGTCAAAAGCAGCAAAAAATCAAAAAGAAAGAGTTGCTCCTATAGATTTCAGCAGCCATAAAATATAAATCCAATACAACCATTTCAGTGATAAAGTTAAGTGTAACACTATCTCTACACTTTAATCTCACACCTAAATAGTTTTTGTATTTTGTTACAATTTAAGTGGGGAGAAAGCACACATAATCAATATTAGATTTAAAAGAACTTTTTGAAAATGCTTCAGCTGTAGTAAATAGTTGAAATGATTATGGGTAAGATAGTTATTAACCAATGAACTGAAAAGGAACTGGTAGGATTTCTGAAATCTTGTCACAGTGGGCTCCTTTCCTACAATAAAAAGCCACAGCAAGAAGAAATGCTCTAAAAGGTGTTCCAACCATAACAGATGGCACATTACTTGTGAATTATATTTATTTCATTTGCTGCTTATAATGAAGTTAATTTGTACCCGTATGTCACTTTAAAAGGTCTCATTTCTATTTAAACTTCACACATATATCTTGCTTCTGATTTATATCTCAAATTCTGTAATGAAATATCAACTGAACAAAAAATGTAAGATGCTAGATACTGCTCATAGATTAGAATAATGGAATCATTACCTTAGCCCACACAACTGTAAATGATAAACAGTGCAATCTAAATTTCAAACAACTTCTAAATGGCCCTATTAATCACTATAAATAACAGTGCAGTTGGCCTTCTTTTCCCCTTCAAGTCACCTTACGTAAATCTAAATAAAATCTAAAATGAAAAAAAGGGGTTATCATCAAATTCACACAAGAGTGGAAGAAAATTTCTACAAAGAATTCTTTTGGCTGGTATAATTTGTATAGCAATGTTTCAGAATCCATGAGTCTGGAACTGACTGATGCATTTCACTCCCATGCCTGTAAAATCAGCAGATGACATGCACCATATTTGCTTGCATAACACCATCGATTTTTTCCTTCCCAGATTCTGCTTAAAAAAAAATCCGTGGCATAACCATTACGTGTGTCTATTCTAAAATTACAGTACAATCTGTTGCTTGTTACAGGTCAGGTGATGAGGTTGTGGTGTGATACCTGCACAGAAATGCAATTCCTGGAGCCTCGATTTTGTACTTGAATGGGGGCAAGGGGAAGAAGGAGGTAGGAAAATGGTTCTTTCCTTTGAGTGTGCTTTTATTGACCGAACGAAGCAGCAGGCTATTCAGGTCTTCTGAGCTGCTATTATCCTCGTGGTCTTGTGCCACAAAACAGAAGAAAATGCTGTCTCTTGAGGCAGAAAGAGAAGGCCAAGGAAGGACCACAGACAGATGAAGTCACTCAAATCTGGGGGACCCTGAAACATGCCTGGAGCTCCAAAATGAGTTTGAAGAACAATACCCAGTGTGTTCAGTGTGCTCCAGGAAGGAGAGGAAAAAGAAAGGCAAAGTGGTCCCTGTGCCCAAACCTTGCTGTCCAACCACAGAACAAAGGGAAAGGAGACAGTCTGAAAAAAGACTGAATACTGAAAAATACTGATTTTGCTGGCAGGAAAGAATAATATATATATAAGGAGCATAGGAAACACTTTCTGAGAAAATAATTAATTTGAAGGGGCTTATCAGTTTGGCCTCCCTGTCATCCCAGTGATACAGTATTTGCAGAGAATTATGATTCCATCTTCACATTTGAAAGTGTATAAATGAATAAGGCTTCATTTATTATTCTTTCTTCATCTCTTTTGATAAAAATACAACTTTGCATAGCTATCCTTAATTTTGCCCTCTTACAATTTGCAAGGAGGAGTAGCTGGAATGTAGATGAACCAATATACCCACAGGAAAAATGAAAGAAAATACTCCAGCTAGGTGTCCTAAGGAAACTACCCCAGATTATATACTTCCACGGACAGGTTACTTCATTTCTTTTTACTGCCTATATGGACAATCACGGTATAATAATCCTGCAGACTTAGAATTCACAACATGCCAGGCCTGCCTATCACCTCATCACCCTTTTCCTTCCTCGCTTCCATTCATTCAGCCGAGGTGCAGGGAAGATGTTCAGCAGCAGTGGTTACACACTTGACTATGGCTCCCCGAGCTTGCTCTCAAAGTCCTCCCTCCAGTCACAGAATGATGCAGGGCTAAATGGGGAGTGCTGCCAACCTGACAGTTGTTTTTGTTACATGCGGTATTTTTTTTAGGTACATAAGGAGACCCAGAAATTTGGCTGGCTGCCATATGGCACTAGCCTGAGAACCAATAGCTTTCATTTCAAAATATTTTAAAAAATGGGCAAAGGGGATCACAGAAGCTACACTAGATAATTTGCAATGATTAAGCTAGTAAGAGATAATATGAATGCTTTACCTGGAAAATCTCCGCTTTGTCTTCGAATATCCTGGCAATATACTTGTAGTCAGCATAAGCCCAACATTTGGAGTACTCGAAACAACTGAATGGTCCAGAGAGACAAGAAGGTTGTCCACTACTCCAAGCCAAAAACTCTTCAAGTGTAGCTTTCACATAGCTACACCTGGTTTCAAACTGGGGAACTAGAGCAACAAAAGAAAAGCCAAATATTGCATGAGCACTGAGTACACAGCCAGTAAAAACAGTAATTAATTTCTCCCTGTGTAAATGCAACATGAAATACAAAGTGGGACTAGGTGGACTGACCCTGGTCAATAAAATAGTTCTCATCACTAACTCGTGATTAGTGTCTGAGATCATTGCTTTTTCATTAAGGTTTAAGTGAAAGGCTGTTAGCATGAACTTGCTGAGGTAAAAGCACACCAACAGTTACTGCTGCTCACATGCAAGGCACTGTTAAACATGGTAACTCACTAATACACCCAAGTCCCCTAAGCAACTTAAGACTGTCCTTTGCATGGTCTCTCTTCTTAAATGTGAGCTGCAAATGCACACATGAGTATTTGTGTACCCTTTATTTTGTCTCCACAGATTTCTGTAGATGGACATGTTCATCTTTCCCTTTCCCACTTAAAGCATGACTAAATCAGTAAAGCAATGCATAGGAATCAAAGTATAGAGCCACACACATCAATGATCCATTTAAAATATGTATGTCCCTATTTTTCGTTTGGGACTGAAGAAAGCATATTGAGGTGCTTCTTGCCAGACCAAAAAAAAAAAATAGTTTACCAGCAGTATTTTGCTTCCATTGCGCTTTGGTCATGCTGACTGATACAACCTTTCAGCTCAAGGTCAGGTCCCTTGGCAGGCCTACAAGATAGCCCACACCACAGCAGGCCTTCCTTCTGGTTATCAGAGATCTTCATTTCCCACAACTGCTAATTGTGTCAGCTTCAAAGGGACTTATCCAACTTTTTAAAAAAATAATAAAATTACTGTACTATAGTCACTACTGAGGAAAAAATTACTGCAGCCTGCATGAATGACAATGATGGAGCTGCAATTTAACCTTGTGTAACTTGCACAAAACTGTTCAAAAATGGGATCCTTTCACTGTTGCGCAGCAGCAGCAGCTCTTCGTTCTTTACTGCTCTCATTTTCTTATCACAGCCATTCCCATATAGTCTCATATGTTTGTTCTTATTCCCCTTGGGTGGGAAAACTGCTTCTGCAAACCTTTATCACCATCATTTTGTCATTCTCCATTGTAGTATCCTAGGTAGCAGTTTTCCTTCCCCTCACTATCAAATTCATTAACTAGAAAATGCCAGATAAGCCACAATATTCAGCAATATGTAACCTGGGTCTCTGCACTGTAAGGGCTCCCTAACCTAAGAACTGCATGAAAGACATATAAATCACCTGCAATAACCAAAAAACCCAATATCTGATTCCCTCTCCGTGTTGCAGTTCAGTGCTCTCTCCTGATATCCAGTCATTAATGCAACGCACATCATTTCACTAAAAGATGGTCTGATGGAAAAATTAGATAAAAGATACAAGCACTATTGAAGTTGGCTCAATATCTACATTATTTTGATGAGAAAAAAAGAGTGCTCGAGACGCTGCCTATTTTCCTAGATAACTCAGGAGGCAAGTATTTTAAAGGCAAGAAATATGCTCTTTATAGCTCACAAAGTATTACACTGAGCTTTATTTCAAAAAATCCAGCTATGAATGGCAAGACTGTCTTCAAGGATACAGTCTCTTCAGAGCAATATTCTTGGTTTAATTTATAGCTAGTTCAGTGCCAAGATGTGTGTGCTTACGGAAGAATAAATAGTAATAAAAAAACAACAGCATTTGGGCAATCTAGACAGATTGTTTCTATGGATTTGTAGACTGCAACTAAGGTGAAAACGGTAGCAAAGGGCAGCTGAAAGCAAAAACATTAACCAGTTTGCTAATACTTAATGACTAAAAGCTGAAGATGTTCCGTAACTAATAAATTGTAGTTTAAGCCACAGAAGTCTAAAATAAGCTACCAATGCTGTCTGATGACATGACATCTGGAGGCATGACAGTCTTCTCGCCCACCTAATGCCACAGATTGAAAACGGAAGGAGGGAGGAAGTGCTTTTTGCACAACAGCAGCTCCTCCTTCATTAAGGTCTAGTCCTGTCAGATGTCAAGTTCTTTTCTACTCAAGGGGAGTATTTGCAATGTATACTAATGAAAATAAAAAGGGATAATAGCCTTAGAAGATATCCTAAAATGCAAGTACAAATTGAAGTGAAATGTCTACTCCATTTCTTTAAATGTAAAAGAAAACCAAATATACATTCAGAACTGCTGGGGAATTAAAATTATTTAAATAATCCAAGCAAGGAGTAACAATTTAACATTGTAACAAAGCACGGGTACACTCAGAAGCCAAAAAATTGACCATCCACATCCAACTCCAGTACTAATCCATCTCAGTTTTATGCGACATTTACTTAGCCTGCAGTGTTTGTACTATATTCTCAGCTTTCTATTCAGCAATGGGGTCTATAGCCACCCCACCCTTGCAGTCCCCTCTATGAAATCTCAGAGGCTTGAATTCTTCCACTATCTTTACTGGTAAAACCTCTTGGGCAGATGTCCAAGTTGCAGCCCTTTTTCTAGTGTATGTGACAGGATCAGCTCCACTACAGCATCTCTGAGAACAAATTCCTCCCAAGATCTCATGACACACAGCTGATCAGCATGACAACCTCTTGCCCTCTCCATATTCTTCACAGTAAGCTCTTTGTTTATTCATTTTAATACATAACCAGTTAAATGATGAAAAGGAGAAGTCTATAAAAAAGTATTTTTTGAGTCAGCTTTCTTCTTCCTTTGTACATGCTGGTATGCTCCAGGTGGCCATCAGATAGACAGGTTATACTGCTGCATTTTCTCTGCCAGAAACTCAACTTCAGTAGCTGCTGCCCACCCTTTAACCCACCTCAGAAAAATAAATCTTCTAGCATGGCTGGAAGTAGATAGGTACAGATTTCCTGATTAATTGCACCTTCATTGCTCTTGTAATGAATGTTGGTACTCTCTGGATGTATCTTATCTCTGTCAATTTTTAATCTTCTGTCTGCATTTTTTTCCTCCAACAGACAGATACTGTTTAACTTGTGTAATAAGACAAAATACTACCAAACACATACACTTAGGCATGTACAAATAATTCACACGAACAATACTGCTAGCTCCCATGTTTCCCATGTTTCATCTGCCAAATACACTCTCCAGATCTGAATGCCTCGGTAAGTTCCAAACTAGCATGAAAAGCAAGTACAAAATCCAAGAAACTCCCACTGAGTTGTCCCATCAGCAGTTCTCATTTTTTTATATTAAGAATCTTTAGTTTGGGAATCTCCCCACAAGCTGCAGATGTGGTACCAAAGAAAGATGACAAGTTGTCATAGCAAGAGGTTTCAAATGATTTAGGATTTTCCAGTTGAACCCAGTGGCTTAAATAATCTCAGAAGCTCTGAAGCAGTCATTTCAGAGTGACATGAAAATACACTGACAAGAGGAGTTTCCTTCCTGCACATTTCCAACATTGCCAGGCTAGTTTAGCCTTAAGGCTATTAATCTATTGTTAACATTGTATGAGTATTCAAAGAGGCCAATACAATTTTAGTTGTATTCTCCTGTTGCTTTCTCTAACCACACTGCTGCTTCCATTTCATCAGGGAAAGTTAGCATAAGCAATGATAAGAAAGAGAGGCCCTCACTGAGAAACTGTGAAGCACACAAGAGTGAGATCAACCATTTTCCAAATGACAGGGGCATGTGAAATGTATTACATTATTTCAGACTCTGAGATGGCTTGGCTAATGGCTTCACTAATATATCCTTACAATGCAAATCTTTTATAGCAACACAAGTCTCATTCAGTTACGATATAACCCCTGACAGCTCTAACCATCTTCCTGAAGACACTTCTAGCTCACATTAGCATATAATGGAGGTTCCTGGAGACAACCTGATTGCTGCCTGGAGATTGATGTCTTTAGGAAAAAGTGAAATACAGACAGATGCAACTTCAAGATGCAAATTCCAGTTTAAGCCCACTCCATATCCCTATTTACTACAAGTTACTGTTAAGAGGTAAATCTTATTTACTTAACTGGCAGCATCAATCCATAATTTATCCACATAACAGTCCATGAGTCCTGTCTGAAGTTTCCCAGTTGGAATACCCATTTGGCTCTCAAAAATGCCTACTAATTTAATGGAGGCTAGGACCCAAACTATTCTTTTTACCAGTGCTGGCGAGCCCTGAATATTAGAACTGAGGTACATTAACAAGGTGTCAAAGAAAATGTCATATATATGCAACCTCTACCTTCTTCCCTGTGGGCGACTGGGTGCCTTTCACGTGTTGTGCAAGAACTGGTTGATGCTGCACTGAAGTATAGTGACACTGCTGTGGAGACTTGTACTAACATATTAATTCTACAAGACAGTTATCACATATGTAGGAAGCAAACATATAACACCTGCTTTACCAGGGATGACAAAAGGATCATTAATCCAAGCTGGTAATATGCTCTGAAATCCTAAAATGCCAAGCATTCCCCCTCTAACACTTCCTTCTGTTTCATCACCTCTCTTGCAACAAATTGAACATGAAATAATATTGTCATGATGCTGTGAAGAAAGCAAATTTCACACAGTGTTGTAAGTAATATAACATGATGTAATCCTACCACTTCCATAGGAACTGGCAGAGCCTCTTCTGGAGTCTCTATGCAGACCCTACACTCCAAGAAAGAGGTGGTCCAACTGCTGAAGGTTAGCAGAGCACACAAGTAACAGCCAGAAGGGGTCTAGAAGAACTTGACTTACGCTAAGCATTTTTTTTAAAGCTGTACTTGACTGGTCTAGAGAAAAAGAAGAGATTGAAAGGAGAGAAGATATTTTAGGCAAAAGGGAGAAGCACATGGCAAACTGTATTTTGGTATGTAGTTGGGACGGCAAAGGATATGCAGAACATATTCAGAAGATACTTATACATATGAATAAACCAATGAATAACCTCTTAAGTCACTAGTAGGTTGCCATTTTGTTGCACACTTGTCTTGTATCTTCCCACTCTGGTCTGAAACCCTTTCTGTCCATAGATACATCTTGGCTAGCATTGTGTGGCTGTTGTAGTATTTAAAATCAACTGCAAAACTTGCCTTTTTTCCATCATGTATTCCTAGATCTCTGACTCAATCTGGAAGGTTAGAGGTGAAATTATTCTACTGGCCATCAGATGATTTTATTAATGGTTTATACTTTACAGCGTCTTTCATTACAGGTTCTTAAAGTTTTTTTTTTAAAAGAAAATCTCTACCAGAGTGTTATAAAAACTCTGGAGGAAGGTGAAAATTATCTCAATTCTACAGGTGAAAAAAGAGGATAGTCTTGTTAATCAGCTGATTTTTTAACACACTAAGGTTTGTGGATGTAGAAGCTGAGTCTGTCTGAACATCTGAATCATGTAAAAGACAAGGACCAACCACATACCCTACAAAGCAAGCAAAGGAAACTGAGACCCTTGATTCTTATCTGCTGGTTTTACCCACCAGACTTATTACTACAAATAAGCACTTAAGAAAGAAGAGTTCCATTGTTGGCCAAAAAAAGAAAGACTATGTCCTAAAAAGACTATGATGAAAAATAAGACATTAGAGACTCAACAATGATAACAGAGAGACAGAGAACTGTGCAACCTAAAAAAAAACAAAAACAAAAACAAAAAACAAAAGTTGTGAAGTATCACCAGTCCATCTCTGTCTCACCTAAATCCATTGTCTTCGATCCTATTCTAAACTCTATTGTCTTTCCATCCAACACTGCAGAAAGGTATTTCACATTCCAGTGCAGGGCTGGCCAGTCGCCAACCATATTACAGAAGACTGCAGGTTGCTGTAGAGACATCACAATTTCCTTGGCTGTCTCAGGAGTAAATGGTTTGACATCTTCACCTGTGTAAAGAAAAAAAAAAGAGCAGTGAAGAAATGACTTATGATACATGAAGTGCTATCTATAATCTCCCACAGCAGGGGAAATATTAAGAACTAATACTTCATCTGTTTATAGTTGATTTTTTCATGTATCACACTTGTAAAAAATTTTATGTAACACTTCTAGTACAAGTACTGGAAGAACTTTCCTACACCAAATTACAGTTTAAAACAGTGATTAGCACGTAAAACGTAAAAAAAAATAAATAAATACGCATACTTTTAGAATTTTAACTTGTAATTGGGCAGTAAAGCACTGTAGCCGAATGCTTTAGAATTAGGCTATCAATAAAAAAAAAAAAAAAGAAAAAAGAATCATGTCCAGAGTTTAGAGAATATACATTTTTCTAGTAACAGTCTTTCATTAGATAATTCTTTCCACAAGATGAAAAGCAATGTTAGAGGTGATAAACCAGGTTCCTATGCATTTAATTTAAACCAAGAAACTGCAGCATAACCAAAAGCAGCAGGTATTTTTTAAGTTTTAATATTTCATCTACAGAATTTTAGAAAATTGTGTCAATCCAAGAACTAAGCTAATTCAAGATTTCAATTTAGTCCTTTGCTGCTCAGAGAGTTATATGGCCCACTGAAACTGTCAAGCAGAAATGCAGGCAACTTGAATAAACTCAGCACTTTTAGAACAACTTTTCTTTAGGGACATATTGAGAAGGAAAACCTATGTTGTTTTTTTAAAAAAAACAAAACAAAACAAAACAAAACAAAACAGTTCCATAGTGCTGAAGCAGTGGACTACAAATGTGGATCATAAAAAAAAAATAAAACCATTTGTTATTTTAACCTCTACTAAAGTTAACTCGTGCAGAATCTGTATCCATGTTATGTCTAACATTTAACATACTGATTAAATAAGCTGGGTTCCCCATGACTTGTTTAGAACAAACAAACCTATTCACTTGCACTGTTTAGGGTTCAAATTATGGTCTGGCATGCTCAATGGGTTAAACAAACCCAGGAGAAGAAAATTCCCATTAACGCCCGGTGCCCATGCTCCCCTCAGCGTGCAGGTGGGAGGACGGGTGTGTAGAACCAGCAAGCCCCAAAGCTCAGAGGGCTTCTACAACAGGGGAAGAAGCACTGGGAGCAAGGCTTGCTGAGGAAGGTTCCTTGGGATTGTTTGTAACATAACAAAATGTAGGAATACTGAGGCGCGAATGGCAGGAACAACAGGATCCTGCACATGCCTTTCACGCATGGTGTCAGACAACTCCAGCATAAAGCTTCAAAACCAAAGACCTCTGATATTTTATCTCCACAGAACATAAAATTTAAAAAACAGCTTCCAATTCTTCGGGAAGACGAGAGGAGGGAGTTTGGGGTTTGGGTTGTTTTCCACATTTCCTCTCAGCCGCGGAGCAGCACTTGACAGGATGGTGTTGCTGCGACAGAGCCGTCTACGACACTCGGCCTTCAGTCTCACGCTCCAGCAACTCACGCAGCCAGGACATAAGGAGGCCGCACAGGGACCGTATGCCGTACCATATGGCCCTCAGCACCCATGGAAAGAGCCTCTGGGGGTTCTGCAGTGATAGGTGAGCACACCTGGAGGCAACTCGTCCAGCGACGGCAGAGCCACCACGAGCAGGCACAACTGCACGTGCAAGTGAGGCCACAGGGAGCTGGTGCCAGGCAGGGCGAGAGGACAAAGCTCGGTGTGTTTTTCTTCACAGTGATATTGCTCAAGGGCTGAACGTGAGGCTCAGTCCAGACCTGAGCACTCCCAGAGGGATTTATACGACTTCTTCCATCTTCAGCTGGTGCAATTGTAATATTGCACACAGCCGGTGTTCACGTTATGGGAGCTGGCTGGCCGTGCCTATTTTTTAGCTTGTTAAAATGAAATTATTCCTGGTTAGGCTAAGTTTATCACCACAGGGCTGTCCTTTCCACTGCTCAATTGCTTTTGTTTTAAGGGTAGTACATTTAATTATTTTAAAGGACCTAAATCCACAGAAATATTATTTGGATTTTCTGAAGCTAAGTTTTACTGCAAAACTTTGGGTTCATCCTGTAACTTCAGTCAGTAGTTGGGATGTTCTCTATAAAAGCAGAAATCTCACTGGGAGAGACAGGAAGGCTCACTAAAGCCAACTGAACTGCTGGTTCTGTGAGGCTTTCTGATGTGATTTCTACATGCATATTGTGCTTTTGAAAGGTGTGGTTTTAACCACAGTGAATATTCAGTGGGGAGCTCACAGCTCAAGCGATTGGGAGAGTTTGCATAAGTGCCAAATAAAAAAAAAACACAACACAGTGTAACTAACTAGCCTCTCCACTACTGAACATTAGCCAGAGGTTTTTGTCATGTCTCCACACTTGATTCAGTTGTGAACCTACTTCCCTATAAAATTTAGAAACAATGAAAGAGGACAGTCTGTCTCAGACTGATGTTAATCATTCCTATCCTCAAATGGTATTAAAATCATTGTTAAATGAGTGTTTATCTTTTCCTGATATAGATAAAGTAATTGCATACAACACTTAATACTGCTGATATAATCAGCAGTGGAGTTTGAGACATTTTAGACAATTTAAAGCATTAGATAAATGAACATTACTTTTTTTTGGAAAAGACAAATGGGAATTCTTGCCAATTTTGTGAAAAGAATCTTTAAGCGTCTTGATTCAGTTTTATGTATTCCTTGGTGAGAACTACAGCCCGTTAAACATAATTCATTCCCCATAATATTTGTCATGCATATCTAAATGGCTGTGACTGAAAAGGCACACAATAAAAGGTAACTCTCATGTACTGTATCAAATAGATATTTTGGTAATTTGGAGAACTCCGCTGATGAGTCACAGATTTCTGAAAGAACTATACACTATATGAGTGGTAAAAGATAAAGGAGATATCTGAAGACAGATATCTCTTGGAAGAGGTATTACCAGATAAAAAAATGTGATCTAAAATAATTGTTTCCTTAGTCATTGTTGTCACAGCTTCATGAAGACCTCACAAGCTGGACTCTTCCTTCTCCGTATTTCCTCATTTGAAATTGATGGTAATTGCTCCTAGGCAAAACCTGAGATTTTATAACATTTACAAGAGCACAGAGTTTGGACACCGGCGTGTATAAGTAAAATGCATATAAATAAAATGTGTAGCAAAGAAACAAAAAGTCCTTGGCATATCCCAGGCATTAGAGATCAAATTCCTGAGGGAAATCAGGTAGCAGGAGAGGATAGAAATGCATATTCCTTTTGAAAAGAAAAAAACTCTGTTGGAGTCTTCATTTTCTCCCTTGTACTCTGATCCAAGAGACAAAATGAAGACTGTTAAATTAGTTCTTTCCATCAGGCTGTACTGTGGCTTCACAGCACAAAAGGAAACAGGAATAATTTGTCTCATGTTTTGACTTCATACAAGGCATGTATAGAATCCAACCAGGAACTGAAAAATTGACCAAGTTTTAACTCAACTTTTGTAACTGTGACAACCTAAATAATTGGTGAAAAACCTAGGTGTTCTTTAGAAAGGCAACAGTGTGAAATAGAGATCTTCCAATTAAAAAAACAAAGCTCTCCAGTCATCTTTACATGAAGTGTTGCCAAATACGAAGACTCGGCCAGACTTCAGCACTGAGGGCAGGTAAAAGAATAGGGATGAATTTGCTAAGTACTCTCCAGTAGACCTTTGCTTCTAAAAGAAAAAAATAATTTCTTGTTTCCGATTAACAATTTTTCAGAGTAACTGAATGGGGTTTGGGAATAAAGAGTTTAGCTCAGTGGGCAGTCTGAAGAAAAGTGACTTGATCAAAGTTGTTCAGAAGTTAAATGTACTGTCATTAAAAAGCTAAATGTACTCTCATTCATTTAAAATAATTTAGCAAATTACAGGAGTTCATTAGTGAGTGGTAGTTGGCTTCTGCCAAAACACCCTGCTGCTTAAATATGAGGTTTAATTGAGAGGTATTAAAATTATTTTCTAAAAGAGGGAGTACAAGGAAATCCCAATAACATATTTGGAAGAAGCATTGTCAATTTGTTTTTCTTGCAGATCTGTAATGCTTTATCATCCTTATTTCTTTTTTTAAAAAGAACTATAATGTATAAGAAGGTAAAAGAAATAATTGGCATTGAATAGGCTAATACAGAGCAGTCAAGCCACTCAAAAAATCAGCTAACCTCCATAATCTTAAATATCCACAGACAGGAGTGGGGAAGAAGGAACAGGTGATGGTGAAATTCCCCGAACCAAAAAGAAGCAACTTGGTTTGGAGGTCAGACTTAATGATTTCTCAGTACATTAACTCTGTAAATTAAAAAAATAATAATAATTAAATAATCTGCATGTGATTACAAGGTTATGCACTATAATCAGCCTACTCTGGGCAAACAGAATGCATCTATTTATATCCAGGTAGTTTTCAGGACACACTGCATGAACATCTAGGTATGTCCTCCTGACCACTTATTGCTGTTACTATTATTTTTGACTCTGGGTATGGCACCACTGCAGATACAGCATAGCCCAGGGGCATCTAAACTAGATTTGCATAGATATTTTGGCTACTGTAGGATAGTTAGCTGTGACATGGAGCCTCTCAGGACAGACCTGTTAAACGCGCTTCTGCACTGGTAAAACTGGCACCTAAAGCTTCTTCCAGCAGCCTGAAATAATAAGCACACCCTTCCTTGCCCTCAGAGTCTGCTACTGTTGATGGAGGAGGAAAAAATAAAAGAATCAGGCTGTCCTTCCCAGGAAAATTTTGGGACCAAAAGGCAAGTGTGCACACACTTTGCAGTCCTGCTGTAGCATCTCAGTTAGAGTAAGCCTGAGTGACCCAAGACACAAAGGTAAGAGCAAGGGCTATGCCCTCAAAACTCAAACTGTCCTTACATTAAAAAAATAAGGAAATAGCTATCAGACTTCTTAGGGGATGGAGTAAGAGGCAGAACACTGAATATAACACTGGGAGCGACTGCGCACCCCAAGATCATGCATAAATTTATGAAACTCCTTCCAAAATCCCCTAGGGCTCTTCTTAGAAAGCTAGTCCAGAACTCCTTGCCAGCTTCTGCCCTTTGCTTCTCCTGCTGCCATCCTGTACTACACTTCCAGAAAGCAGTTGTATCTGTCTTCAGCTAGAAAAATGTACATCGAGCTATCAGCTCTTCTGGTCTCTTCCAGTAGAAGAAATGCTTTCCTTTCCCAAATTGTCCTCGTAAATCCTGCCTGCATGTCCTGGCATTTAATATTCTCCCTTCTCCTTCCTCTCTCCAAAACCAGGAAAATTGGGATATGTACAATAGAGACAAGTGATATTAAATGCATTTCCAATTAACATTGTATATGCCCTATTGGCAAAATTGCTGAAAGCACAGTGAAACACGAGACTGCAGCACCTGTCAGATAAATTGAATTTCATTTTCTTTTGAAGGAAAAGACTACAGTCTTTGAACAAAGCCTTCCATCAGGATATAAAAGAGTTTATCCAACAGGGCACCCTTCTTTCTTAAGCTAGGCTGCTACAATTCCACCTCCCTGTCTGTTTGGCATGTAAATTACACTCACCTGCTGCTGGGGAAATCAGTAGCAAACCCATTCCTTCCCAATACCTCACCAGCACTCATATACATTTTTTTTTACAACCTTCCTAATACATGGGAAATTTAATACAAAACTAAATATAACATTTTGATTGAAAGTAAAGGAATTGGCACTTCAGAGAACTAGCATCTATATTTCTAATAAAAAAACTAATTTGTTCATGTTGTAAATAAAGTGTATTTCTATTTATTTTCCTATTCCTTGTTAGTAGTAAACATATATGCATGACTATATAATTGATGAATGCCCTGCACAAAATTCAGTCACAAACTGTAACCATCTATGACTTTATTGTTGTCCTATGCTGCAAACTCAATTGACATGAACTTCAAAGTGACAGCAACAAAAGACTCTAAATCTAAAATACACAATTTTTCCATAAGCTATTGTAGTAAATAGTAATAGTCAATAGTATTCTAAAATATGTTTTTCCCATAAGCTACTGTAGTAAATAGTCAATAGCACTTTTATATTTGACCTACAGAGGGGTGATGATGGAGTTATACATGGCTTTGTTCATTATTATAATACACTGGATACATATTTTGATTAATGCCCAAGTTGAGTTTTTCAGAGGTACAATTGTCAGAATGAAATTATACTCTAAAAGAATAAAAGTAACATTTCTGAATCACATAAATTATTAAATTGAAAGAAACTGCAAAGACTCACCATGTGAACCTCCAGAAAAGTTTCTCAAGTGCACAATTACTAATGAGCACAGAGCATTAGATTCTGGGATTGCCATTATTATAGTAACACTAAGCAAAAAGCATGGATGTTCTTACATCTGTTTACATTATTTCTTTCAGCAAGCAGAAGTCAGCTTAACTTTTAAGTTGCTATTTACCTTTATAAACTACCTCATGCAGCAACACACTGACAATGTACTTGTTGCCAGCAGTGAAGGGGAAATTGGTCTGTGAAAAACTATTTTCTGTGTTTTGTTTTGTTTTCAGTCTCAGGGTTCACATAAGGGACGTAAAGTCCTGCTCTAATGCAATGTAGGGCTAAGGATAATGTGACCTAACACAGTTCACAAAAATCTGAATCACCAAGCTCTTGTAATTTAATGTTCAATCTTAACATTGCAATAACATTAGTTTTGTTCCTTAATGTAAATATTCAACATAAAAGAAACAGTTTCTGCAGAAAGATAAACTTCTCTGCAAGGAGGCTGTGATTTTTCCCAACTAACACAACAAGCTGCTGTTACGGGTATCACCTACTTACTGTATGATAGCCACGTGTGACCAGCCAGCCACACACAATTTTGTACACACAAACACCCTGACGCTCAGATCATTACATCTGGGCAGTGATTACGTTATTCCTTGCTGCTTCGATGTAAGACAATGACAAAGTCTGATCATTCACCAGAGACACAATGCACAGACCCGTACCAGAGCAAAATTACTGGCTTTTCTTGCTGGCATCAGAGACAATGAGATCAAGACTGAGGCAGATCAAGACCCAAGGAGACTGATACAGATTTTCAACCTGTATTCCCTACATCTTTCATTAACCAACCACAGAGGAAGAATCCGCATGAAAAAACAGCTGCCCAGCATCTCCCTCAGGGACCCTGCAGTGGGCTCTGGCTAACCACAAACCACAAAATCATCTCTCCTACAATGGTTACCATGCAACGTGGGCATACACAGCCTGTGATCAAAAGGTATAAATGACTGTCCGCTGGATACTATTGATACTTGATTTTAAGAATAAAACTGTTCAGCTTTCATAGGCTGAACATGTCTCCGTATTTTCCTTTCTTTTTGATAGTAGGAAAAAAAAAAAAATACATGAGGAAGTACTGTAAAGCCTTTTTCATCCCAAAGTACAAGGGAACCATTGTATGACTGTAGAGCTAAAAGTCTATCTTCCTCTCAGAAAAAAAGAAAGGTGAGAAAGAAGCTGAAAGGTACAGAATACAGACTGGAAAATGCCCAAAACAGGCTGAAAACAGAGGAGATCCTGAACGCGTTCCTGTGTAACTAGAAGGAAGGGAATGTCAAAACTAGATGCGGGAAGGACAGGATTTGCTCACACCTCTTCCTAGGTGTTGTGCAAGGACAGAGGGTGTAAGGGAAACCATTACATCTTTCTGCTACACTGGTGCTGTGTATGAGAACTCTGAAACTATATTGTCACAACTCCGACTGAAGTCTAGCAGTTGAGGGAAACCTTTGGGAAACATGCCTTTTTTTGGGTGCTGGAGGGAATATTCAAAACAGTCTAAACATCACTTCTGAATCTTTAAATGAATTTAGGATCCTGCCCGTTTTGTGCCAAAATGCTTCTAGCCTTTGCAAGCAACTGCCACTTGTCAGGCTGGAAGATATGAGCTGAAACAAGAAAGAACCAGACTGTACACATAACGCTAGGCGTTGTTTTGGGAGAGAGGCATCAGAAACAAGGGGGTGCTGAAGTTCTTCTAATCACTCTGAAAAAAAGTCACTTGGGGAGCTGATCTGCCAAAAACCTGATGGCTGGAGAGAGCAAATGGCACTTGCTAATGCCCTAGGAGTTGAGGTTCCATCATGGGGGGATAATCCTCTAACTGCTCAACTCAGCCGTTTCACGATAGGTGCGTTTAAGCCGAATTGGGCTCTCCAGATGCCCCAGGGTTACAACAAACCCGTCAAAGCCTTCAGTTTATCTTTATAAGCCAAGCTTAAAACAGCGCAGTCTAGGTGCCAACTCAATAATGGATCAGCCCGGCCTGTCTCAGGGATGGGATGAGCAGTTGGCAGCACTAACAGTTTCAGCCAAACAATTTGTATCCGTCACTACTAGTCTATCAAAGCGCGAGGCCACCAACTCCTCCTAGGAGGAATTCCAGAGGGTTTTAGCAAGCAAGCAGGCAAGCAGGCATGCGTACAGAGATGCAACCAACTTGAGAGCTTTCAGGTTTGAAACGGAGGCACCTACCTGACGGATATGCTGTCATGGTTGTGTGATTGCTAAGTGGAAGGGCTTCTATATCACTATTTTGGATCTAGGCACCATAGTCTGGGCAAGTCCAGTTATAGGCATTAAGGTTCCAGGCCAGGAGACAAAATAACCTTTCCACTTGCCAGAATGTATGTGCGCTTCATCTGATAATATTCAAATCTCTTTAGCTACATTATAATGAGGTTAAAGCAAGAAAAGATTTCCCCACCCCACATATTACAAATGTCAGTAATGAGAACAGTAAAAATGTCACCACACGGAGAAAAGAGTGAAATTAGCATATTTAGAGAAGTATTATACCCATGAGTGAAATAATGCAATCAGCTAGCTGCAAGATAAAGCTAATTTGGTTTCCAACAGTTTATCAACAATGCACTGCTCCTTTACATTAACAAATTTAAATGGTACCATATCCTGCAAACAAGAATAATTCACACAGAATATTACATTGTGTTAATTAAATAGCCGGAATGGAAAAGGTCAGGCCATGACTGAAAGATCCGCATATGGGTTGCGAAGCTATGAAAAAGATGGAGTGATTTAGAATCAAGCAGTTAAAATAAATTATTCAAATCATAATTAAGTCAATAGTAAATAAACCTAGATCTTCCAAGTCTATTTTAATCTTTTTTTTTGTCACTGTTTCTCAGAAAATTCTCTCTCCTGCTGGCCCATGCATGCGCCAAAATATCTTTAAAACTCTCACATGATGAGGTGAAGTGACCTGCATAAGTTACTGAAGAATTTTACTGAAGTTTCCATTTTACCATGCAGGTAGCAAGAGGCAAGTTTTGCAGTTAAAGGACACTGTAAAGCACCACCTGCCTCACGATTGGATTAGTTTCTTGCTACTAGAATAACCAAGAAAGCCCTGCAATTACTACAGCTAATTGAAAAATGTTCAAAGAGAGAAACATTTTTTACTTTGTTTACTTTTTCAAATGACAGCACTTTGTCTTTGGCACAATGCCACCAAATCAATTAAATTATAGAAGTAACATAGCCGTTTCAAATTGAAAGAACATTTTGGCACGGGCTAAACCATACGGAGGTGGTAATGTATAAAGAAGACCAAGCAAAACAGGGAATTAATCTTACTTGGGAAAAAAAGCACTAACAGAATACACATCGGTCATGATCAAGTCTGAAACTTGTCCAATATTTTTACTCTAATTTTTCCACCACAGTTCTACATGGCAAGCTGAAGTTTTTCTTTACTGTACATCCCTCCGACACGTATTTGTGCATGAATTTTATTTTTCCTGAGGAAGATACTGAAATTTTCTAGACAAAACCTCATTTTCTTTTTGTTCATACTTCTGATTATTTCGGTTAGTATAAATTTCCTTTTTCCATCCTTAGTACTTGCAACTCCTAATTTGAGCCTCTGTCTAGCAAACAGAGCTGTGTGGGCTAAACAATATGCGATGTCCGTATGTTTTTGGGGGGAAATTTCATGGGAGTGTGTAGTTTTGGCTGCAAAACTGTGGGTTGGGCATCGCGTTTGAATTTCAGTCACGTGCTGCCCAATGTATCAACAGAATTACATTAACACTGCATCTAAAACCAGCCCTTGTGGATCCCACTATTTAGCTCTTCCCAATTAAGCACACAGGCATTTATCAAACCAGCTTCCAATCTTTGTGACAGAGTTCCTAAGCGAGCCAAACTGAAATACGTATTTTTTTCAGGGAAGATGAAGCATTGTGCAGCATATGAGCCATTAATTTTATGACAAGTGCAGATGGTAGATATACAGATAAATACTCATACAACCTAATGAAATGAATATATACTTCAATCTATTTAAATGATAATAGTTTCTAATGAGCCTAGTGTAGCCCACATGATTCAGAATTCATCTGAATTCTTTAAAAATGGATTTATGTGCAGGCTGTAATTGAATCCTGGTGTGTTTTATTTTTTTCCTCGAATTCAGACCACAGCTGATTTTTATCCACCTCATTACAAAGCCGTTCTGACACCTGTTAGGTAGACACCACATTTAGGTGTGCCTCATCCATCCTGACCCTTTTTAGACATTAAGGGATGCTTCTGGAAGAGAGCCCTCTTCAAACCTGACATAACGCGGATAATGCTGTAGCATCTCACTGAGGAAAGGTACCTCTAGGCGCTAAGGGGGCAACCCAGGCCTGTCCTCTGACTGCAGGTGACCAGGTAACGGGATCACACCTGAGGTGGGACGTTCCAGAGGGGATGCTGAAGGAGAGCCGTTAAGGTTGGAAAGGATGGTGCAGGGTAGGGGGCCTAGCTCCCTGCTAACAGACTCCTGAGACAGTCAACCCCCTCAGAAATTAAGGGTCAGTTTATCTCCCTGGAACTCCTACGGGAAACAGGCTACAGGACTGGGGTGCTTCATACAAACCAGACCGATGTGACTTGAGATACCGAGACGCAGGCTGAGGGCTCGCCCTCCAGCCGCCCCGCCGCGTTCTGCGGCCGGGGGGCACACGGCGCCCCGGGGCCCCGCAGCATGCCCGGAACCGAGGCAGAGCAGCCACGCGGCACCGCACCTCCCCGCCATGAAAATTCACTAAAACCGGCGTTTTCCTCCCGATAAGGCGCCGTGGGGGAGGCGCAAGGGGTAACTCGGCGACACGACCTCCCGCCCGCCCCGGGACCGCCGGCGGGCAGCACGCCCGGGGCCGGCGGGCACCTACCCGGCGCGGCGGAGCCGCCGCTCTCCGCCCCGGCCATTTTGTTCCGGGCCCGGCCGTGCCTACCCGGCTCCGCTTCCCTCCTCCCCTCGCCGGCGGAGGAAGGAGGCGGCCGCCGGCCCTTCCCCGACCGCGCATGCGGCTGTGCCGGGCCGGGGCAGCGCCGCCGCGCTCGGGGCTCCGAGTACGGCTCGTCCCTGCCCCCGGCCCCGCGCCCTCCTCCCCGGAGGGCCGTCGCCAGCGCCCCGGCAGATGGGCTTAGGCTGGAGCAGCGCGGAGGAGCGGCAGCCCCTGCTGCCCCCACCGCCGCCCCACCAGCAGCAGCGGCGGCGGCCCCAGCAGCTGCAGCAGCCGCGGGGGGCTGCGGGGGGCCCGGCGGGGCCGGTGGCGGTGCCGGTCCGGCGGCTGGCCCCGGCGGCGGGTCGCGTCTACGGGCGGCGTTGGCTGGTGCTGCTGCTCTTCTCGCTGCTGGGCTTTGCGCAGGGCCTGCTGTGGAACACCTGGGGCCCCATCCAGAACTCGGCCCGCCTGGCCTTCGGCTTCGGCGGCTGGGACATCGCCCTGCTCGTCTTCTGGGGGCCCATCGGCTTCGTGCCCTGCTTCTTCTTCATGTGGCTGATGGACAAGAAGGGTGAGAGCGGGCTGGGGGTGGCAGGGCATTGCCGGGCTGGGCAGCCTGCTGCAGCCCGATGGGATGGGACCTCCATGGGGTCACCATCGTGTGACTGATGCCCTATGTGCACTAGTGCAGCTCTGACCTCAAATAAAGGCGCTGAGAGGTGTTGCTAAAGTTTAGGTCTTTTCCAGCCTTTGTGATTTTATAGACCTTATTGCTGTCTACAGCTACCTGAAAGGAAGTTGTGGGGAGATGGGGGTTGGCCACTTCTCGCAGGTAACTAGTTATAGGAATGGCCTCAAGTTGCTTCAGGGGAGGTTTGGGTTGGAAATGAGGAGGCATTTCATCTCAGAAAGAGCAGTCAGTCATTGGGACGGGTTGCCCAGGGAAGTGGTGGCATCACCATCCCTGGGGGTGTTCAAGGAAAGGTTGGACGTGGTGCTTAGAGACATGGTTTAGTGGGTGACATTGGTGGTAGGGGGATGGTCGGACCAGATGATCTTGGAGGTTTTTTCCAGCCTTAATGATTCTGTGGTTCAATGATCCTAAAGTTAAGAGGGGCTATAGCATTTTCCTTCTGCACACGTCTGGAGGAGAGCCACTCCGCTCTGGCATTGCCACGCAGGTGTTGGCCATGGAGATGGTTGTGTCACCAACATTGTTTTCTGGTAATCAGCTGAATACCAACAGGGATGTCTTGATCAAGGGATGTTGGTGCTCAGAGCGGCTACTGCATTGTGGTGAAATGCCTCATGTCTGAAAATGGATCACAGCAAGCCAACGGCTTGTTTCTGGTGCACCAGGGAGGCGCAAAGGCAGCAAACAGGAACCCAGAAGTTAGGCTCTGTGGTTTTGGAAGACAAGCACGAGGGAGAGTTTCCTAATTCACATTCGGGCCTTTGTGTTTCAGTAGCTTACTTCCAAAACCAGCATTTGTCTTTGAAGAACTTCTTCAAGGCCTGTGAAGTTTGTGTGGTCACCCTGGGGACTGCTAAAGTGCACGTGCTTGCAGATTTGAGCTTCTGGGCCTAAATCCACGGAAGCGTTTAGTCTTTTAATTCCTGTTTAAACAGGCCTCTAAACAGGAGATAGGAGCCTAAATACCCTTGTGGATCCTGATGTTAAGTGCTGCTCATTCCATTTATTTAGGAATTAATAGCTCATTTGTGTGGAGCAATGGGGAGAAAGTGGAGGAAGACAGGGAGAAAAGTTGTAGCTGAGAAGGCTTGTGCTTTGAAATTGGAATTGCTTTTCCTAAAGCTGAAGAGACATTGGGGGAATAAAACCTATTGGGCTGAAAATACATTCTCCACGAGTCCATGGTGGCTCTACAGCCAGCCTTCTCTCAAGCAATTCAAACTTAAGTCAACAATGTCTAGACTGCTGTATAATAGCATTGTTAATTATCTTGAAATTAAAGTGAGTTACTTTGTTTTCTACAGTGAAGATGACAACTCTGCTCATGTTATCAAGGAAATAAAACTAAGCTTGAACCTATGCTGGCAGAACTGAGTGTATGCTTTTCTCTTATATGGAGCTGATTTTGAGGGTTTTAAAAAATACTGGAGTATGTTAAATAATGCTTGTGATTTATTTTTTAAGTTCCACAATGAACAGAGATACTGATACAAACCATGTCTTTGATCTTGTTGTGTTTCTGTCCTTGTTGAGACAATTTCAGTTTATAGCCTTACCCAAGAATCTTAACTCATTGGTTTCACGCATGAAGAATATTTAATGGCCCAGGAGCGTGTTCCTTGCACAGCAGTGGATTTTGTTGGGTTGGGGGGCTGTTCTGTTTCATGCTGTACTTGGGTGGTTCCCATGGAAAATGTGGTGCTGCTCATGTTGGGAAGTGGGTAACGGTGAGCCCTGACACTTTGCTTCCAGTGGAGCAAGAAGTGCCAGCGTGGCCCAGCTCTCATGTGGAGCATGTCCCACCAGAGGCACCTTGTGGGGATGTATCTGCTCTCTAGAGGAGGAGCAAGACTTCTTTGAAGCTCTGAAGTTGGTTGGGTGTGACCTTGCAAGAGCAGTATTTCACTTGCTCAGGGGTATAAATGCTTGTCATTAGATTGAGTTCACTCTGTACCAAACATCTAGAGAAACAACACTAGTTACTCTTCTGGCTTCAATCACCTGTCACTGGAGTTGGCTGGTAAAGAAACTGTCAGGAAAATAAACTGTGAAGTGTCAACTTCTAAAAGCTGGCATGTATCAGAAGTATGACACTGTAGATGATGAGTGTCGGGATTTGTGAGAGGAGATTCTGCTTTTAGATAGTCCTATACTTTACAGTCAGAGGTGTACCTAACTGGTATCAATACATAACTGTCTGCTGTCAGGTAAGTCTGATTTTGTGTTATGATGCTTCAGATTAAGTCCAAAAGTATTTGTCTGTTTTTCAGTTGTTGAGTGTAGCATGTAGTTTGAAATGGGAACTGGTTTCCATACCAAACTTCTGCTGCAGCATGTGCATGTCTGTTTCTTATTTCAGTGCTGCTTGTAAGGGTTTGGTCACTTCCTCCCCCTTTTAATTCAATTCAAGTTAAAAGGTTGAATATTCAGCAACGGGCATGTTAATAATCCTACAAGTGCAGAAGCATTTCTTAGTGTGTTTCAGTTGCATTGCAACTTCTCAGAGAAGCGTGGGGTCCCCCAGGAAGAGAGGATGGCAGTGTTTATTTTTAGTAAAATATGATTAAAAAAGCAATAGTTGGCTGCTCTTCCATATCCCTTTACATATAAGGGATCCATGATGCTCAGATTACACTTTTTTGTGTGTGTGTGTTTTAATCTAGAAGGGTTTATTTGTCTCTGTGACCTTCCTGGCCTCCCAAATAAGTCTCCTTTTTTTTTGCAGAGGCCTGTTTGCAGTTGACACACGTGATGTGGTTGGAGCCTGGGAGGAACATGTAGGCTGGGAAAGGCAGAGACGGTGTCACTTCTGGCACCTTCAGGAGTTTCTGCGGAAGACATGACAGAGGACTTCATGTGTCCCCTGTGGGCTTCTGTGACCCAGAGCGGCTGTGGATGTCAGGAGCAGCATGACAGTCTTGGTCAGCTAAGCCTATAGCTCTGTAGTGATTTCCTTTTTTTTTTTTTTTTTTAATGAAATTAAGTGAATTTTCATCAAGTGAACAGTGATGGTCTTTACGAGACTGTATGTGTAGAAGGTCCTACATTAAGGTCTGAACACATTCAGAGGCGATTTTTTTTGAAGGGTGATAATGCAGTAGTTTAAAGGGTCTTTGAAGCCTTGGAGCGAGCATGGTATTTCACTGGGGTATGTAAATTGAAAGATCACTTCTAATTTTGCCGAGCTCATGTTGGACTTAAAAATACATTAGTTTTCAGACACTTAGCAAGGCTCACATATCGCAGCAGGAAATTCTTCTTTGGCCCTTTTCCTGCCTCCCTGCTTCCTCTGGCAGACCGTGTGCTTGTACCAGCACTGTTCTGGACTCAGCAGACTGGAGCAGCTTTCCAAACCCTGCTTCCTAGGGCTTGTCAGAGGGGCAGTGATGATATCCGTAATGTTTCCTAGTCCTGGGCTAGGCTGGATGCATGCTGAAACTGGGGGGATTATGTTTGTGAATGTCACTTCTGAGTATGTGACATTCTGAAGTAGGCTTGAAAACCCATTTCTGTAGGTGGAATTATAGGGGTTTTTGTTGTTCCTGCCACTGTGTATCTTGGTGAGGAAAGGTGAAGAGATGGAGTGTGCACAGGAGCTAAATGTGTCTCACCAGGTGCATTTCCTTTCCCAATAGGATACGGGAGTCATTTTTTAATTCTAATTATCCTTAGAGATTTGGTAAGACTGAAATAAAATGGAAATTTATTTCAGTGTGCCACTGGATGGACCCTTGGTGTTTACAGGATTAAAATTAGCTACGATTTGTCACATGATGCCCGAGTGTTTATGGAGGTTTTGTGCCTTGAGTGTTTCATTTCATGGGAACTGTAGACATGTGTACAGGTCTGTTAGGGTGTTTGTGTCTTAACTCCTCTAGAAGCCTAAAGCTTAAATATTTGAATTATGGCTCTGATCCTCTGGTCTGTTTATAAGTTAAGTTCATAGTTACGATGCGAGACACAGACTGATGTTGTATATTTCTTCTTCATTATGTTCCCATGTAAGCAAGGAAAGGCAATAAAGAAGGAAATACTTTAAAATTCACATTAAACTAATTTAAGAGCATAATGATATTTTTCATTAACTTCTGGAATACAGCTCTGTCTTGTATTGAGTTTGAAGAAATGTCACTTATTACTGGTAAAAGTGAAATGTAATCTATTTCTTGGTCCTTTTTTGTAAAATGGTATATGCTTACATGGATTGTATAGATATTCTTAGTCACTTTTTTTTAGCTAAAATTAAATTTACATAGTATTGTTATCCTAGTGATTAAATTATAAAGTAGAGAGAAATTTTCAATAATCTATTTTTATTTTCTTAGTGGAGATCAGCTTGTATATTGAAACCATTAGTGTTTTTCTTGCTTAAATAGTTATTTTTTTTTTCCTGAAAATCAAGCTCCTAATTTCGTTGCTGTCTCTTAGCTTCTCATTTTTGTTCCCTTGAAATGTTTGATATAATTTTTACTTCTTTCACCAGGGAATTTTGAGGTTAAATCCTTCAATACAGTCTGACCAAATAGTAATGGATATTGAACGTGTGTAGTAAATCAGGCCTTCCTAATATAAAAATGCCCTAATAACTGTTCTCTGTAGAAGATAAACTACACGTGATAGATAAGGAGAATTCTGTAAACTAGCCTGCATACCTGAAGCTCCCAGATTGTCACCTTGTACTGCATGCATGGAGGAGCTGATCTTGCTTTCGGGGCTTTGAACTGCTCTAATTCACATCCAGGGTCACGGGGACAGCAGGAGAAGACTTCAGATGAACATCTCTCCCCTGTGGTAGAATGTCATCTGGGAAGTGTTTGTGAGATGCCTTTGGTTTTTGAGGGTTGTGAGGTTGAGTACAGTGAGCAAAGAGGAAGCAGGATGTTGTTCTAGAACTTGATGCGTTTGTGAATGGCTAAGTGAAGCCAACAGATGAGGAAGATTTTCTTGCTCTTTGGTGTTTCTGTTGTGCTTGGTGTCTCAGGGTCCTGATCTCTCATTCAGGCTCTCAGACCGCGTGGCAGCAAATACAGATTGGAGCATGTTTCTAATAATTTTCAAAAGGTTGTAGCAGGTGTAGTTCCTGATAAGTATCACTGTTGGCATAGATGGACAGTGTTAAATACTTCCATGGTGACACTCACAACAACATGCTGATGTTTTCTTAGAAGTCCTTGTAGTTCTGTAGTGTCCCAAGTGATCCTAAGCACGTGGAACTATAGTTACCAGCAGGTCAGCAGTAGGTGAATCACAAACCTTTAAAGGTTCATGACTTTAAAATCTGAAAGTTTTCATCTTCTGGCAAAGAAACACACTTTCAGCAGCCTTTTGTCATGATCTCAGGAACAGACTTTTCTTATCTTGGGTATGTGACTGCAAGATATAGAGCCAGTGTTTCAAAATGACCAATTTGATAAGTCACAGGTCAACCTCGGGTGTGAGCCTCAGCCAAAGATTCCCAGGATAAGACTCGGTGTAAGGCAGTAAGACTTTTGTGTAATTTGGTGAGATCAAGCTAAAAGGATTTATGTACTTTGAGAATAAAAATGGTTTATACAGACAGGGTTTAGCTAGGTTAGCACAGCCTACGGGAAATAAATACCCATGGGAAAGATTACAGGTATGAAAATGTGGGCAGAATGGCAAGGCGCCAGGAAGAAGGGAAAAAGCAATATTTCTGGCACTCAGCTGAGGTGTGCTCAGGTTATGAAGAGTGCGCTTATCATAAGGAGCTGATTCTACTCTGTAGCATTCAGATTAATGGCAGAGGTCTTGTTAAGGCCAACAAGAGCAGCAGAAGGCTCTTCTGGATTTAATGAAAGCTAAATGTGAACTTAGTGCTCTAGTTGAAAAAAAAAAAAAGAGGGGAGAAGATGCTTGGATTCATTTGAAGTGGAAGCTATATGTATTTAGTGAAAAGACAAGTGATTTATACACTTCAGTGAAATGCACAGAAATGTGAAGGAAAATATCTGTTTTACCCCATCTGTTCCCTCACATCCTGTGGAGTGCTGTCCTACTGCATGCTACGAGCAATGTGTATTTCATTGTCTGTAAGTGATACTGATCCAAGCCTATCCAATTCTGTGAAAGGGATTAATTTTCCTAAACTAACACATCTTGGAAGGAATGAGATGAAGTGCTGTTTTTCTGTGGAAAAATGAAATAAACAATTAAAGAGCTGTGCATAGGTAAATCCCACTGGAGTAAATATTTGAATAGCTTGATTTTGCAAGACTTGTTTTGATGAGTTGCTCTGTGTGTATGTGTCTATATAGACATGTTTTGCCACTACACCATCAGGAGAAAAGGAAGACCGAACCAAACTTAGCTTCTGTTGCTGAATTTTATATGCTGTGGTTGCAGCGAAAGTCCGCAGAGCATTTGTGCGAGTGTTTGCAGAAGTGAGGGCTCATTAGAGAATTGATTGGCCCACCCTCACTGGAGTCAGACGTGCTCCAAAAGATCACTTGAGATACACAGAGTGATTAGCAACACAGAGTGGTTTAATTAGGATCTGATGAGTTGTATTAACTTGATGCCACTATGATTCCTCACAGCAATACTGGCGTGATTGGTAGCAGCACTTCCCATACCTCCTGATGGGCCAGGCTGAGTAGAAATCAGGGCTGTAGACAGATGTCCTCTTCTGGAGGTAGTTCTTACTTTTAGATGGTGGCAGCCCCAGCCTCTGCTTTGTGCCATGTTTCCACAGATGTTTCTCTGTATACTACTACCCTTTAAGCAACCAACATGCGATTTGCACACTGCAGCTCTGGCAGTGGTGCAAGGTGTTTGAAACGCCGCACAGTAAAGATTATCAGGGAGCTGCACTCTGGGTTTCAAGTAACTTTGTCTTGATATAAAATATATCCCTAACATAGTTATGTAGCCTACAAAATAGTACTGGCCGTGTTACTGAGGGTCAGAGGCTTTGAGGTCCTGTACGGTCAAGCTGACCGTGGGCTGTGTAACTAGCTGCGTGTCTGCCTGCTGCTGTGGCTTGCCAGTCTTGTGCTCCAACTTCCCTCTGACGCCTACTCTGCATGTTTTGTGGAGTGAGAGGGGTTGGGTATGGGATGCTCAGGGGACAAAGGTGTGAGACCTCGTGTCCAAAAAGTCCTTGGATAGTCAGGAAGAGGTGGAGAGAAGAGGATGGTGTGGGATGAAGCAATGGGTGAAATTGTGAGGCTCGTATGGAGGAAGAAGACCTAGAGCCAGAGGGATGGGAGTGGAGAGGATGGGAAGGACCAAGAAGGGTTGGAGGGAAAGAAAGGCACACTGAATGGCTTCCCAGGGAGCGAGGGGCAGTAGTAAGCATGATGGGATGTCAGTGGCAAACGAAGAGAGGTGAAGGGGCTGCCTGCATGTATCCCGAGATGCCTGCGCAGCCCTTCACAAAAGCTGTGCTTCCCACCCTGTGGTTGAACGAGCTTGGGAAGTGCTCTTAAAATGAGTAGTTGGGAATTCTGTTTAAGCATAATTGCCCTCTTTGCCATATCTTTTACAAGGTCCCAGTCTTCCGCTTTTACAAAATCCAAATTCCGGACTCAGGCTGGCAGTGCCTTTGCCTCCCAGCAGGGTTTGTTTATCTCTTCCTTTTCTTTCATGGTCCTTGAAGTGCCTCGGATGGGCACAGCTAACCCTCTCCCTGCCTTCTCCCATGGGGCTCCCCGGACGTTGCACGTATGTGCCTGCAGCACAGCCAAAATGCAGCCGCTCCTTTTGGTGTGGTTTTGGTGATGACAGATGCCTGGCCACGTGATGGAGGCATGAGCTGCCTGAGTGCATGCGGCCCCTCTGTCTGGTGGTGTTCTGCTTCTGGAAGCCTTTCTGTAACTGGGACAGAAAACGTTAAAATACCATTGTTGTCCATTGTCACTCTTTTAATTAAAATCCAATGGCAAGGGAAATTGTGGCTTGCTTTGCCTTTCTCTAATTGGTGCCGTTCAGTGCCGTTCTATCATTTCCTGCCATATTTTTGGTGCTTTTTTAATGCTTCTCACATGCATGTATTTATTGTAGCTCTGTAGCCATGCTGTAACTTTGTTTTGCAGAAGCTTGTGATCAATGCTCCAATTTCCTCAAAAGCTACAAATTAAGCTTTCTCATGCAAATTTGTTGTAGAGAGGATTTTTAGTTTTTTCCTCTTTCTAAAGCTGGAGATCCGTGTGACTCAGCTCAAGGGAGTGATTTGTTCTGAAAGTGAGAGGTCTTCTGCTTTTCGCTAAGTCTGATGTTTTTCTGGAATACCAGATGTCAGATCCAACTGCATTTAGGAACTTCTTACTTGTTTCATTGGACTTTAAGTGACATCCCTTTGGAATATTTGGGAAAGGTGGAGTTAAGTTGTAATTGATTAATCACATGAACCTAAAGAATTCATCCGGAGCATTTAAAACTGTAATGGGTTTAGGACCCATTACAGTCCCCCAAAGTGTGTCCTTAGGTTCAACTGTGCACCCTAAATATTTTGTGGTCCTTGTTGAAACTTCACACACAGGGAAGCTGAATGCTGACTCCAGCAGCTGAACACTCTCAAGACCCACGTGGATGTCACATTGACAGATTCTTACATCTCTTTTCCCAGCCTCACAGCAGGGACAGGAAAAAGCAGGAACTTTGCACTTAGTGTCCCGCTTAGTGAATCCACTCAGTGGTATTTAGCGTAGCTGCCAATCCTTGCTGCATGGGTGCTTCTTGATACTCTGTTGTGGCAAAGCAAAATGCCTGTGTCTCTTCAAATGAAGAATTTCATGCACCATTGGGTGGTGTGGGCAAGTGCCACTAAGATAATGACAGAACATCTTCCTGATAGATGTGTACCAGAGAGACTGTTTTTCCTCTCTGTCACGGCAGGTAGGGATCTGTGGTTAGCTGTACGGTAATTAAGCCTGCTGTGCAATCGGGAGTGCTCGAAATGAGTGGGAAGAGAAAAGAAAAGAAAAGCTTTCCTCCCCCTTGTTCAGTGCTGAAAGGGCTTGGATTGTCGGAATTTGTCCAGGAAGACAACAGTGATTGCTACGGTGAAGGCTTGTTATCTCATACTTTCTATTGACTTGTTAATGAGCATCCATGGTTTAGCTTCAGAATTAATGACGAGGGTTAGTCCTCTGCCAACGTAACTAGGTGTTTTTGTCAGTTGCTCGGTGTCTCTCTGACATGTACGCACATGCACGCCCCTTGATGTAGTTTTTAGTTAATCAAATGGAAAAGACCAATTAAATGATTCACCCAAGTCTTCATGTTTCATCAGGCTTGAGAGTAGAAAGCAGGTAGCTGAGGTGAAGGAAGAGTACTTCTTCAGTCTTTCTGTGTGAGTTTTACAGATTTGGTAAGCACTCCAAGTCCTTTTCTAGTGTATCCCAGCACTGCACTGACTCCAGGTGGGGAGAAGACTCGATCTACCAGCTTGTATAGTATTGGTGGTGAGACCGGCTCCTGTTTCTATGTGTTTAACCTGAACAAATAAGGCAGAAGAGGGAGAAGAGGAGCAGTAGTGGCCTGCCCAATTTCCTAAGGCAAGTTAAGAGAGGCAGGTCCCACTGCCCCAGGCCAGTGCTCTCTTCTTTGAGGTGCTATGCGCTTGAATTAGTTGTGGGTAAAATATCCGGCAGTGAGCAGCTAACATAAGCCAAGAAGCAATATTAAAAATAAGAGGTATATGCTGGAACCAAGTTAAAACAGTATGGTTCCACTGATCCCATGATGACATAGCTTGACCGTATTGATGCAGATGAGACAAAAGCACCCTGCATCCTCCAGACATGGTTGTGATTGCTTGTTCTTCCTTCTAGCAGGTGCACTGAAATTCTATATATAGAGTAAGATGAACAATAATTTTCATGTGCTTTAATGAAAGAAAAGGAAAACAAAAAGAAAAATACCATAAAATGAGAAGAGCTATTTTATAATGTGAATCAAAAGTGAGCTGTGCAGTTAGAATGTAAATATGCAAGTATCTCAGTTACCTAACAGTCAGGATGCATGTAGAGAAAGGTGCAGCAGCTCAACAACTGGGGAGGTGGCTGTGTGATTGCCACAATAATTCTCAATTATGTGATGCTGAGCCTTGCTTCTCACGATTCTGTCCTGGTTTTGTTTTAGGTCTTACACATTTGGTCATTTCCCTCAAATAGAGCCATCTTTTCTCTGGAACAGTTGGCTGGTCAAATTTTGTGATTTGAGTATCTTAATTTTATTTTACAATATTCTTATCTAACCTCATAATTTGAGAGTGATGTTCTTATAAGCCGTTGCATGATAACTTTTATGCAGATAATGCCTATTTTCCATGTTCTGTGAGAGATACTGAATACAACTAGTGGGGATGAATGTTAGGCCCCATCATTTCAGTTTTGTGTGCAGTTTTGTTGTGTCTGTCCAGCAAGTGCTGGTAGCAGAAATAGCTTCATCTTTAGGTCTCGTATTGTCCCTGGCAGCAGCCTTTGTTCCTGGCTGACAGGGACTTCCCTGCGGGTTGCCCTGTGTCGGTGGTGACTTCACTTCTGCAATAAGGACTTGTCTGTCTTTCTGACCCTGAGCAGGAGGCCTGTATCGAACCCCAGGAATTACTTTGTTTGAAGTTGCTGTATTCATACATACAGAGTTTATTTGGAGAACTTGTATATGATGAAAAATACATTTATAAGAAATTTCAACCTCCTCCTGATAGCCTGGGTGTTAGCTATTGCTGACAGATTCTGTTACAACACATAAGAAATTATAAAGAGAAATTGCCTCTCTGAAGATCATTATCTCCTACATCTACATTTCAAGAGACTTCTAGTACATATTTTGTCTGGGGATCCAATTCTACCTGCTACTTATGTCAGGCAGAAATTGGAGCACGATGTCTGCCAGAATCTGCCTTTTGCCATGCAGTCCTCCCCTGGGAAGTGGAACTGGGCTGTGTTGTGGGCTCTGTCCGGAAAAGGTCTACTTTTTGTGTCCTAGATGAGATATTTGAATAAAATTTGTTTCAAATGGGTCCTATATGCTTAGTTCTTGCTATTTGATACCAGAAAGGTGCTGTCAAGCAGAATGCTCGAATGAATGTCCCTAATTTGCTGTATTTTCAAACCAAAACAAATACCCAAGTCCTAAACTTATTTAGGTGAAATGTGAATGCTATTTTGTTAGTACCACATAGAGCAAGGGAAACAGATGGAAACAATTAGCTTTGGTTTAACTTGAAAATCACAGCTTACAAAAGACAGGACATCAGCACCGTGGACCCAGAGAAGGGAGGTGCAGTGTATGTGTAACAGCACCCCATGACATGGTGGCCATCAGACTAGGAGCAGCTCTTGGTGAGCTGCATATGACCTAGCAGTTGTTCTCTTCTGCATGCAGTCTGTGTATTTGGTTTCAAGTTTTTAATGCTTCTGAGTGTAGTTGATGATATTCTTTAGAGCATACTTATTTTCCACTGAGTTTCCAAACACAATTTATGCTCCTCTGCAATCAAGTGCTTTTGTGGAATCGACATTGGGTCTGACATACTGATTTTTCAAGTTTGTTCCATGTGCTAGAAGAAAGACTGGGACCACATCTTAACTAGGAAGTCTTTTCATGTCACTGAAAAGATTCTTTTCTTTTCTGAGTTGTATTGCTTGTTGTAAGGATGCTTTATCTGAAAGAGGATTGCTGCTTATATTCTTAGCAACATTAGTCAGTTTGGTGAAATGCAAGCACACCAAAAGTTTTGTTTGCTCTATTTAGCAGCAAGGTAGCTTTTATTATTATTTTAATTATGACTGATAACCTTGAGAGAGAAAATGGTGCAAATATTAGTGTAATTTTGCTAGTATGAAATTTACAGTACAAAGATTTCTGAAGCAGTAGATAATGAAGCAGGGACTTCTGCAGGGCTTTGAGGAATGCCTAATAAAGTATGCTGTTTCATCAAACTTTTGTTTTAATATGGCTAAATGTAAAGCCACACATTAAGGAGGAAGAGAAACAGACCCTTCCTGTGGAATGGAAAACAGGTGTCCAATAAAAAATCCTCCTCTTGAAAAAAGGATGCTTGAACAATGAGGAGGGTATTTGGACAAGGCATACAAAAACAATTCCAGGACTGAAGGAAAAATTGTGAAAAACTCGAAACTCAGTGCTTTGTTTACTGAAACCAAAGGTAAAGGTTATTTATTGTATATTAACTTCATAGAAGGAAAAATACAAGGTCCTCTGCTTCTTCCATCCTGAAAGGCAAAGCACAAATTTGTTTGACAACTGATTTTGCTTTAAATAGGAAGGAAAAGCACAATTTAACAGTGATTGTTGGAACAGCTGTTGAAATCGGTGAGTTTTTCATTTCCTCGTGTGTGCATCAGACAGGATTATCTTTTTAGACAGATATGCTTTAGTCAAAATAATAATAGAGTAGTTGAGTGAATTAAAAATGCTCCGAGTTGTGTCAGAAGGGATCATTCTTGCTTCCAGCCTGATCTTTAAAAGCTGTGAAAATGTGCAGTGGGCCGATGTCACTCATCTGTAATTAGAGCGTTGTTGTATTCTGTGTTTTTGAGGACTGGTTTTAGTATCTGCAGCTGAAGGAAGGAAAACGTTTAAATATTAATGCATTTGAGAGAGATGTGGGTGTAGGAGAAATCCACTTTGGCCATGGCGGGTGGAGGGCTCAATTCTGCAGTCATTCCTCTGGCAAGGCTTCCATTAGGCTTAGCAAAAGCTGAAATCTGCTTGTTCTGCACATCTAGCTGGAATTTCCCCCAAGATGGGCACTTTGTTAGAAGGGAGAGAAACAAACAAACATTAGCTGCCATTTGTGTGCTGCTCTGAAATAAGTTTTGTTTTCTCTGGCTCTGTAGTGGCAGCTCGTTAGCAGGCTGTGCTGCTGCGTGCAGGCCACATCCTGCTGCACATCCTGTTGGCACGGGTACATCAAGGTTTGCTAGTACCACATCATCTTGTCTGGATTAAAAGTCTGTGTTTTGCAGGAGAGTGAAGAGGATTGTGGGTTGAGAATTTCTGGTAAATTTCTAGTAGTGGCAGGAGTTTGGGGGTAGTCATTTTAAAGAGAAGTCAAAGCCAGCAAATGCAGCGTGGGCTGCTGAGTTTGCAAAGCAGACTGTGTTATTAGCTACAGGAAGGTTAAACAGTTGAACAATATTGATTATATTAATTATTATTTGAGTGAAATATATTATTACTGACTGAATTTCTTATGCTTCTGATGAAGTTCTGTATAACCACCAGTGACCACTCAGAAGGTGGCCGCAGACTGCCCAACAGCCAGGGCACCCTGTGGGGCCCAGCAGCCTGCAGGAGCAGCCAGCAGGAAAGGCTCCAAAGAATGGAAAATCTCCTCCACCTGCAGAACATCCATTTTGAGAAGTTTTATCCCTTTCCAGCTGCATGTCAGAAACCTCTGAAAGAAGGGTATTGGAAACTGGATGATGGTTTTTAAGAAGCTGTACCCCTACCACCATCCCTTACCAGCTGCATACAGGGTAAAACCAATAAAATTAATTAGGTTTACTCAAAATCTTGAGTGTGCATTTAGGTGTTTTTTTTTTTTTTTTAATTAGAGAAATAATTTCCTGCAGGGTTCACAGGCTTTCTTTCCAGGCTCAGTTGGTAACTTTGGCTTATTGTCCTCATGGTGCATAGTGATATCCTGAAACACTCTGAGGTTACCCTTTGGAGTAGTACAAGATTTCCAGTTCAGGTTAAGGGACACTGCAATGTTCAAAGCAAAACACTTGCATGGTTCTAAAAATACTATTAAAGGCTGATTTCTAAGATGAAAGGGAGAATGAATTCAGAGAGTTAAAATGTAAAGCAAAGCAAAAGGGGCAGGTGCTCAGAGGGTCTAAGTACATCATGTAATTAGCAACGAAAATCTCTAATATGCTGCTTGTCTGACAGTCTTTTTTACTTGTTCACTTTAGTGTCATCATTTTCAACATGCTGCTTTAACCAAAATAATTTGTAGGTGTGTTTGCACGTTAAGGTGAAACAAAAGGCCAAAGAACAGTCTGTGCAATCAAAACACTTAAAAGTGGCACATTACAGTGTATAGTATTCAAGATGAGGACTTCAAAGAACATTCGGAGAGATCAAACGTATCTTGATTGTAAAGCTTTAACTGGTAATTTTATTTTTAAATTACATGACAAGGACGGTTGCTGGTAAAAAATAAGCCTATAATAGGAGCTGGTGGGAAATTTTGACATCCAATTTATTTTTCTCTGAATTATGTGGCACTGTTATTTTTAATGAAACTTTTCTACAGATTTAAAACAAAACTTTTTCTAATGAAAGGAAAAACAAATAGGTATTTTTGATCTAGCAAAGCTCATCCTGTGGTGATTTAAACCTAAATTTCTGTATAATACTTTCTGCTTTGCCCTGGGATGTACCTGGACTGTGTCACCTGCTGTGCCACTTGACTGAGACCTTCCCAGCTGCCTGTCCTTGTACCTACTAAAAGGCAGAAAGTGGCATGCTTTGTGAAATGTTATTCAAAAAAAATCCTGATTTACATAACTCCAGTAATGCATGTGTCATTTTCTGTCTTGAAACATTTGCAGCAGTGTTTCCAATGGAAGTCTACAGATTTCTCAGTTTGAAAGACTTATGTTTTGACTTTCAGTCAATAAAATTCTAATTTGGATTGTGTCAGGTTCTCATTATATATGAAAGCAATGCTAAAAAAGATTTTTTTTTTTAAAGGAAAAAGGCAAGATCATCACATGTAGTCCCTCACAACACAAATAATTACCCCCACGGCTAATCCAACATGGTAGTGCAGGTTTCAGCACGCCATGAAGGCTCACGCAGTGGCACAGAAAATGTGAACAGCAGGATTTTGAACAGCCTTATCAGGACATTAGTTTGGGCTTTCTGAATGTGCGTGTTTGAAAATCCAGTTCAACAGCTACATGTGCTGGTTAAATGCAGAGCCAAGTCAGTCTGGGTGGGCACTGGGAGTCCTTCAAGGAAACAAATGTTCTCAGCTAGTGATGCTTCTCCGAGGCATTAAGGGCATGAGCTGTAGGAACCTGGGTCACATTCCTTTTGTTAATGACTCAGCTGTACCGAGGAAGTTGTGCTTCCATTTCAGAAAACCTGTAGCGTTAACTTTGTTTTGGTTTGGTTGTCTTGGCTTAGTTGTTTGAGAGAGAAGCAGTCATCGGTTTGTGCAATGTCCAGCACAAGGACTTGTGTATTCACGAGTGGGGCTTGCTAAGAGCTGTTGCAATAAGAGCACTATTACACAGTGGTAAAACACCTGCTGTGAAACCCCCTGTAAAATTCCCAGGGAAACAAAATGTTTAACATGACTATTGGTTGAACTGTATGGGTTACAGGAGTCATTGACATACCAGGAGCATTTAATTGAAAACTGGCAGTCTAGAATCAAAATCTGATGTCTGTTTGTTATGTGGATTATCATAGCAAGTTGTTCTTCTGTCTCTGTTTTTGGGAAGTTACTAGTCTTGCCTAACCATTAGGGATGCTGTGTACTTTGTCATTGTTCAGTTGTACTGCCAAGTATATCAAAGTCCTGTATTTTCTGTTTGTTGCTCTAAGTTTGTTTCAAGTCTTATGACTTCAGAGTTACAAGCTGTATCAACATTTTTAATTGTACATATTTGTTTTCTGTGTTTTACAGTATTCTGGAGGTTGAGCCCATCAGTTGTCACTGTTTTTGTGCTGCTTACTGATGATGGAAACACCTTAGCAGCAGCAAATAAACTGCTAGCAAATGGAATTGCAGCTCTAAGATAAAGTTGTTTCTAATTTAAGCGCTTCTCAGTTGAGAATCACAGTATGGGGAGAAAGACATATTCAAGGAATAGGTCGATTGTAGCTTTTTTTCTAATGTCCTATATTTACAACCTCTGTCAATTTGAGCTGAGTGCAGCAAAATCCTGGCCTAATTGCAAGGCCTGCAAGAAATACACTACACTTTCTTTCCTGATGAATAAATAGTTGTTTCTTCAGGATGAAAATAATATCTGCATTATGAAAGCAAGTAAGCGGCTGGGAAAGATTGTACAAACCCAGATTTTTCTTCAGATCTGCCTAGATTTCAGATCATACATTGGAGCATCTTCCCTGATGCTTCAAAAAGTACAATATTTCCTTTAGAATTAGATGATGCTTTTATTACCACTTTTCACTTCCAAGAACATCTAAGATTTTAGGTATGATCCTGTTTGGTATTATGCCAAGAGTAAGCCTTTAATTCTGGTGTATTAATATAGAAAATGACAGGATTTTGCTTTGTATCTGTAATTCTTCTGAGCACCAATGTTTATGATTTGAAAGAACATGCATAATTTCAGTAAGACTGAAAATGTATATACTTAGGCAAGTTTTTTTTCTTTTACTTCAGCATTGCTGACTTAACCTGTGAAATCTGTTGTTTTCTCATTTCAGGTCTGAGGGTAACTGTATTACTAACATCATCACTCATGGTATTGGGAGCTGGCCTGAGATGTGTTCCAGTTTCAGACCTAGAAATAAGGAAGAAGTAAGTGAATTAGTTATTTTTAATATACATATTTAATACTTGCTTTTAAAGTATTTTTGCTGCTGCTGCAAAGAAATGTTAGTACAAATTTTCTGTATAAAATTGATACTCTAAATGCATGTTGCATGGGTCTGGGTTTACATGTTTCTCAGCTTCTTAAATTGATTTTTCTAGTTCTTTTTCTGCATAGTATCTGAAGATCAGAAAGGTCTTTACAAACTTGAGTTAATTAAGCCTCACCCCATCCTGCATAAATAATATTAATCTGTTTTGCAAACAAGGAAGCAGAGGTTTAGAGAGGTACAGAAACTGGCCCAAGATCACACAGGGAACCAAGCCACAAAACCCAAAAATATGTAATTTATATGCAAATGTTAAATAATTAGTTCATGCTTCTCATATTGGATGTATGAGATTGTACAGTGGTGATATGGCTGAATTTATGCAAAATGGCCTTTTCATATAGTCTTTTCCAGTCTGCATTCCAAAGTAACCTTATATTCTCTCTGAGATTGCAACAAATGTCTTTTGTACACATGCAGTTTAATAGTTTCTTATAGAGACAGTTTCCTTCCTAAAAATCAGACAATCTAAATTAGTCAGTTGTCCTGTCAATATATCCTGAATGTGGGAATTTATGGTAAGTACAGGAGATGCATCCTTTCCATACAACCATGGAATGTGGATCACTTCTTCATGTAGAAGAAGCAAAGCCAAGAGGAGGAATCACAGAACTGTAGACTGGTGTGGTTTGGAAGGGACCTTAAAGATCATCTAGATCCAACCCCCCTGCCATGGGTAGGGATGCCATCTACTAGATCAGGTTGCCCAGGGCCTCATCCAACTAGGCTTTAAGCATCTCCAGGGTGGGGCATCTACAACTGCTCTGAGCAACCTGTTCCACTGTCTCACCACCCTCTGAGTGACGAATTTCTTCCTAACCTCTAATTTAAATCTCTTTTAGTTTAAAACCGTTCCTCCTTATCCTTTCATTGTCTGCCGGACCAAAAAGTTGCTTTCCATCTTTTTTCTAAGCCCTCTGTAAGTATTGAAAAGCTGCAATGAGGTCTCCCCAGAGCCTTCTCTTCTCCAGGCTGAACAGCACCAGCTCTTTCCTTTACAGGAGGGGTGCTCCAGCTCTCTGATTGTCTTCGTGGCCCTCCTCTGGACCCACTCTAACAGCCCCACATCCTTCATGTGCTGGGGGCTCCAGACCTGGATGCAGCATTCCAGGTGGGGATGATCACCTGCTGACCACCCCTCTGTAGATGCAGCCTGGGATGCAGTTGTTGGCCTTCTGGGCTGCAAGCACACACTGCTGGCTCATACTAAGATTTTAATCCACCAGAACCCCCAAGGCCTCTGCAGGGCTGTTCTCAATGAGTTCTCCCAGTCTGTATTGCTCTCTGGGATTGCCCTGACCCAGGTGTAGCACCTTGCTCTTGAACTTTTTGAACCTCATTAGGCTCACATGTTTTTTTTCTTTAGTATTGCTTACACTGAAAGTCAGCTTGGAAACCATTAGGGTGAGAAAGTAGAAGGCAGCTATCTAGATACCATGGGTGAAACAAAGGAAGAGCCTCAGAGGACTGAGAATATGATACCAGCTTTGATTTTAAAACTAGCCCTGATCAGTAGTAAGCAGTTAGTACATAATGACTGGTTTAGTAAACTGTGGGTAGTGGGGGGTGTATTTTCAGTTCTTAGGTGCTTGGTGAGTGTATAACAATACCCAAGGTGCTCCAGATAGTTGTTGCCAACACTTGCCCATTTCAAGGTGCTGTTCAATGACTTAGTGGGCAGAGGAGGTTAAGTTAACTGTATTATGCTACTACTTAAAATGGCCCTTTCAATTTGAGGTGGAACCACACTGTTATGGTGGTCAAGAATAGCAATCCCTACTGGGCCCCTATTTCACCTGTCCTCAAGGCCCTAAGGGATGCTGAACATCCAGTTCACCAGTTCAGACCAATCTTGGTTTTTATATGTATAGTTATTACTGTAAGTTATAGATATAGTTATATCTTGTAAGTTGATTATATATAACTATATAGGTATATGGTTACAGTTTATATATATAGTTCAAATGGGTCAGATAACTTAAATGCAGTGAAATGTGCTGTCCTATGTAGCTTTTCATTTATCAGTTATGCCAAAAGGTTGCTTCAGGCAAAAGGTGCCGTAGCTGCTAAAGCTGCTTTGATATAGCAAAGCAAAGATAAACACTGTAAGAACTTTAAAATAAATTCCCAAATAATGTTTAGATGTGTGACATGGTTTTGGGGGTGGGAAGGGGAATTTCTGCATTCCTTTAAACCTTTTAACCAAGTTTTCTAGTGTAATAGCAGTGAGAAGACCTGGTAAAAGAAATGTTTAAGGAGAAACACTCAAATAACAGCTTCTTTAACTGGGGAAAGAAAGCCTGGGCGCTTCCAGTGTCTAACAAGATGTGTAAAATATGCATTTTATTAAGAACCATATTTTTTTTAAAAAAAAGGCAGAATCCTGATGGAAAAGGTTACTTATTTCATTTTTTCGTGCTGTGAAAATAAGCATAATTTCAAGCTGAATTTGATAAAATTATTAACTTAGTCTACTCTTTAAAAAGTG
The DNA here is from genome assembly GCF_011077185.1 of Oxyura jamaicensis. NCBI lineage: Eukaryota > Metazoa > Chordata > Aves > Anseriformes > Anatidae > Oxyura > Oxyura jamaicensis. Next base: position 25,274,770 of record NC_048899.1, on the reverse strand, counting down.
AGGGATTTGCAAGAATTACAGTTCTACCTGAGGAAGTAGTTTGATCTTTTACAGTTTGATAAAAATCTACAGAGAATTAATTATTGCAAACTGTGTGAAGCAAAAGTATGTCTTTTATTGAAAGTGTCTCAAACCACTGTAAACAGTTGTGCACACTGATGTTATACCAGGTATCCTGCATTTGTTTTGAGGGCTAAGACTGGCCAATTTTCATGAATTAATTGAAGCATGGTAACAAACAAAATGGTACTTTGGAGAATATCATTACTGCTTTATGGGTTAGCAACAGTTGGCTGAGCACTAAGCTATGCATTTATTCTGAATGTGTGTATGTATTAATATGATCATTTGAATATCAGTCAACCAGTCAGATGGACAGGATCACACAAAAGCTAATATTCAAGCATCTCAAAAGCTGGCACAACTGGAATTCCTTTAAATGTTTTGGCATATTCTATAATGTTTCTTCATTCCCTGGGTAATCTGCAGTAAAATGCTGAAGGATTTCTCTGGGACAATTATGTCAGAGCTAAGATATGTAAAATTACAAGAATGTTCATGAGATTTGTCAGTTTTATTTTATTTTTTTCTACTGTGTGCTCACTATGTTCATGTAATTTAGTATTAAGGAGAGCTACTAAAGCCCATCACTTATCAGAGCAATCACAGAAGTGAGGAAATCACTGTTAATACTGACATTTAATCCTCATAGCGTTGTGCTCCTTATCTTATACGGACCTGTAATATCCAAATGCATTCTTAGGCTCCTTTCTAGTCTGTAATTATTCTTTTGGCTTTGGCGTGTAAGAACTATGACTATCTCCAGCAATCAGAGTCATATTTTAAATGCAAACCCTAACCTCTGTTTTCAGTTTATTTGACGTTCGTACATATGCATGTGACTTGCATACACAAGAATTTAGGTTGAACATTTGAGAGTGTCTCTTGAGGCTGCAGTTCCTTATGGTGAATTTTCATTCTCTGCCAATGAGACCTAAAACCGTGCTGGGAATCCGTCCCAGAACTTCATAAATGCAGGCAAGGCTGAGGAGGGAATGTATGGCTAAATGTGAAAGTGTGGACTTGTGTGTGAGATTGAGGAACCAACCAGTACTTGAACTAGCAAAGTCCTGTCCTTTCCCCCAGTATTTATAATATGTATTATAAATATATTATTATATATACACATACAAACTCCTGTTTACTTGGTTTCCTCCACAACCCATATTAACCTGTAACATCCAGACAAGGAAGCTACAGAATAAAATTTACAATCTGCCCTGTACATCTGAGCTTGTCAAGTTAGCGCCATACACGTGACAGGAAATTTGACTTTTAAAAATAAGACTCCGTTCTCGGTACTATAAAAGACTCATTTGCCACATCTAGTTTTTCAGTTCATAGTTTGTGTAAAATATATAGAACTTAAAGAAAAGGGATGTTATAAAATTGTACCATTTCCGGACTTGTAACCTTCCCTGAAGATTACAAGAGCATCTCTGAATGCTCTGCCTACATCTATAGGTCCATTCCTTTTCTTTTTGAATGCTGCTTGGCACTGAATGAGTATTTTCATTGGACTCTTACAATTAACCTGAATATCAGTAGTTACTAGGAGGCCATCTTTTAATAGAAAAATATCAGGATTTTTCTTCCCTCCCCATGTAACACAACACAATTTATATTCTGTGTTTTGGAATAGATTTACAAGACAGCATATATAGTTGTAAAACAGCAAATCTAGGCAAAAGGCTGTAGTAGATCTACCTATGAGCTGAAACATAAGAAAGAAGGAAATAAATGATGAAATCAGCTCATAGCCGTAAATCTGTGGCTTTTAAGACTGACCACGTAAGCCTTCTTAAAATGTGAAAGATGGGATAATTAAAGAGATAGAATTCAAGCATATAACATAATTTGTTGTTTGTATTGAATACATTAATTAAGAAATTTATTAGAACTTAGTATTCCCTGGGTTGGTAGGGTTTGACCTTCACATTAAATTTCACAATACAGTATTAGTTACTGAGGACCCTGAGTCATGGTAGTGAGAGGGTGCTGTTTGGTAATAAGTCTCATTAAAACGTTGGTTCCAAAGCCAGCAAAGCAATGACAGAGAATGACAGTGGAGACAGGAGCAGTATGAACTGACAGTTTTGGTATTTACGAAGTGTTACAGGGAGGATACTGATAATTGGTAGTTCCTGTAAAGAGACTTATTTAGCACTGCTTAGGATTTTGATTTTTTTTTTTTTTTCCCCCTACTTAGTTGTATTAACTTTTCCCTTTTCTGTACTAACAGATGATGGATGCTCTCTTACTTCATCTTTTGTACATTTTGTTTCTATTAGCTGGTTGCCACCTAGTTTGTATTAAATATTTTGTTCTTGTCATACATATTCTTTGATAATTCCACACTTTCTGTTTTTCATCCCTGGAAGTATAAAGAATGACATGGGATCATCTCATTGTTTGAAGTGTGATACGTGATAGTGATGGTGGTAAACTCCTGAATTAGCTGTTTACAGACTCCCGGTCTGTTTAAATTCTTGGAGTGGTAAATCCAGCAGATAATGTCTTAAAGGAAACTCTGATTTCTCAGCAAGGGCTTGGCATTGCAGTAATATTTAATGGACAGTATTTCTGCAAGGCCTCTACTAGCATATTCTCTTGCCTTCCAGCATAAACTTATATTTGTGGGATTTTCAGCTCCATCTCATATAATAGAAATTCTTATTCTCCGCTGTAGAGATCCTTAAATTTTTTTTGTCATCTTGAGATCTTTGACTTTAGTGTCTTATGACTCTTACTCTGTTGGGTAATTTCTGCTCTTAAAGAGGACTTCATATTAATTGAGTTCATATCCAAGTTGCTGCATTACGATCAAAGTGTCCTCTTGCTCTTTCAATGGCCTGAAAAAAAAGTTGTGTGGGAATATTTAAAAGGGTCTTGTTTATCCAAGTCTTTAGTTTACTGCCTCTCCCATACTCTCCTACTCTTTCACTTAAAAATCGTACTTAGTTTTTGCCTCTAGCACTAAATTTTCCTCAGATTTCTCACACAGCAGAGCCAGTAGCAGCCATTCCTGGTGCCCTTCCCCAATAACTTGTTTCAGGATGTTTTGCCTCATTAGCCCCTAATGTAATTGCCTACTTTTAGTTTACAGCAACACTGTTTGTTTTGGATCTGATTGAATTTGATGAATTCATCCTCTGTTAACGTTGCTTTAAAGGTATCCCCTTTTAATGAGGGGTTTATGGAATGGCCTTAAAAGGAGGGGGGGGGGGGGGGGGGAAGGGGGAAGGCCCCTTTTAATAAAAATCAAAATGCCAAAAAGAAGTTTTGATTTCGTATACCCTCATCCTTCAAACCTGGGTAATGCTTTCAGTGAAAAACCACTCTTTTCTGCCGCGTGACAGCTGTGATGACCGTACGATCTCTTGGTGTGACGGCGCGGGGATGTGAGTGAATTTGTCACTGCGCTGTCAGGGGTCTTGCAGTGCTCCTGCGCCGTCCCGTTCTCTCTGTCAGGATGTCTGACAGAGACATCAGGGTCTCGGCCTGAGATTGCCGCGTCTTCTCCTTGCAAATCCTTGTCTGTTTCTTGGCAGGCTCTCAGTAATAATAGTTTCAAAGTAACTCTGCTGTTCGATTCTTTCAGATTTAAAGCCCAAACTTGCTGTTCCTCAGACCACTGCAAATTTGTTTGCTGGTTTGCTTGACTGAGAGAAGAGATGTGAGGCTGCAAAGTCTGGGAGATGCGGTGGTCTGAGGCCAGCTCTTCCAAAGCCTGCTCCTGTAGCACTGTGACAGGTTGTGAGGAGGCCACGGTGCGTGCCATGGGTGGGAAGTGAGCCGAGTTCCTGATGGAAATAGTCGACGGTGTGTTTATAAAAGTTTTCTCTTCTTCTTTTTTACTTTCATTGTTGGAGATAATGTACCACACAGTGACTCAGGCTTTCTCCTCGTAATAATTTTTCTTATTGATGGGGGAAAAACAACTTTAAATTATTCCACATATCAATGGTTGTATGCATCAAAAACAAGCTAAAAATGCTAATGGCCTCAATCCATGAATATCCAGAAGGCATAAAGCTTTGGTAGTATAAATATATCATTTAATGAAAATATTGAAAAGTGCATTCCCATGAAATTCATCTTTCAGAATGTTATTTTTAATAGATGAATTCATTGCTTTACCCAGCGGTATTTTTTCTTCTCAGTCCTTTTCCAGACACACAGCCTTATTGCACTCTCTTTTGGTTATAAACAGGACAGCATTTGCACCAGGCTCTCCCCATACTCCATGGCAATGAACTGCTACAAAGCATGAATTTGACCTTCCAAATTCCATCTGTACCTTAGAAGGTACCACTTAATAGAGGTGTCTTTTGTTGTATTTAGTTTGGGGAGCCTAAAGGAAAGGCTCTGTCCATTTCTAGTAACTTGATTGTGAAAAATCAAAGACTTTTCATTACAAAAGTGGTATCAGTGCCCTCTGAAGTACAATAAATCTTCTAATGTATAATGTAGATAAGTCCATGTGTTTTCTTATTCTTTTGCTTGGGCAAGCAACTTGCATCATGCATCAATGTAGACACTTGAATAGGAGGTATTCTCTGGCTTTGTTGCTGTGTAGTAAGGCTAAATTCAATAGCACTTGAAAGTGCTCTGAAGTCCTCCAGTGGAAGGGTCTCTTTCATTTGCTTCCACGAGCTACCACAGTAAGCTAATCACTATATGAACTTATTTGTCTTCCAAATTAGCAGGAGATGAACAATCCACTTTTTTCAGTGAGTGAAAATGTCAGGCATGTGAAAGACAAACCATCCATCTATTTCTGTAAAATACTAACTTATTTATCCAGAATCCCTTTTTATTTTGTTAGGATCAGCAATTAATCTGCTATTTTTTTTCTCCAAAATGAGAGGCGCACACAGTGCTGTTTCCCTGGAGCAGCTCTTGGTGGCTTCCTTGCTTTGCACGCACAGTCAAACAGTGACAAAACTGAGTTATCAATTTTTTCATTGCATCTGTGTAGAAGTCAGAGTAATGACTAAGCAGTCAGTTGACGTAGCAGCTAACAGGACAAGCATAGTAAAAGTTCCAGGAAAAAAATCAACCAGAAATCCCATTTTCACAAGGCTCTCGAGATGGGCTCCTCTCCTGCCTTTCCAGAGGAATCTCATTTCCCAGTCAAGTTGAGGCTCATCAGAGGCTGACAGAGAAGATCTATGATAAGATCTATGATAAGAGAGTCAAAGTGATGCACTGGGGCTGGCTGCCTCATTTTTCCAATGTATTCCTGCCAAAGGAAAGTGAAAACACTTTCCATTCTGTTCCTTAGTGTTAAAGCTCTGATATGACTTCTCCATTCCTAGCCTTCACAAAATAAGGTCAGTTAAAAGATGTTAGATGAGCTTTGGAGAACTATTTCAGCACCGTGGTTTAAATCCATTGTGTTATGAGTCATTCCTTGGGTGGCTCATTTTTTCCCTCTGCTGTTGCTTCTGTTTCCCTATCTGAGAAAGGAAGCTAATGAATAGTGGTTTTTTTTCCACTTAAAATGCTCCTAAGTTTGGGCATGAGACATACTGTGGTAGAAACATTAAATATGTTATTTTTACATGTAAGAAGTGTTTATGTAACACAGCTTTTAAATAGCTTAACAAATCCAGTACCTTGTGGGACTCTGACCATGCATGAAAAGTTTCAAACTGTACAGGGAGAAAAAGATAAGTAAAGCAGCCTGTAAATGGAAGCTTTTACTAATCTAAACTGTATGGTATTATCATCAATCACTAAAGCCTTTTTCCTGTGTAATGTCACTTTTTCATGCCCAATTCATTCAGTGATGCTGTAATTTCGGCGTTTATAGCCTCACATGTTTTTGTTGTTGTTGTTGCCGGTATGATACTGCAGCTGTGACAGCGGGGAGTGAATAAAGCAGATATAACCAGGTTACTACTTCAAACTTACAGAAAATGTTCTCTTAAGGATGTGATGAAAAGCACATAACTTATTTCAAACTTAACTTGACAAAAATTGGAGAAGAGATGAAATATATTATGGTAAGACTTTTTCTTCTTTAATTCCTGTTGTATTTCAACTACTCCTTGCTCTATCTTTTTGCAGAGGCCAGTTCAGGAAGAAACATGAACAAATATTTTTCCATCTAGATAGGGTCCTGAACTAAAGTTGCCCTGTTAGCCCTTTTCTTGGAGAACAGAAACCATGTTGTATAGACTCAAACTGAAATAGGGGCAAGGAAAAATCCAGTTGCCCTTTGTGCATTTTCGAGAGCAGAAACAAGAAGAAAATTGGGGAGTAACAGAAACAAATGTCTCTTGATGTTGCAGTAATTTTTAGCATTGGTGTACAAGAGCAGACTCCTGTGGGCTGTTAGACTGAAATGTAGTGCAGTGTTGATAAGACATTGTAACAAACAGCAAAAAGCCACCAGTGCTGTTGCGTTCATATTTCTCTCTGGCAGCTGTAGTGGATGCTACATACGTCTCCCAGAGTAGCAGATTAGTAAATGCACTGCATCGCATTTTGAATCTTTTCCCTGTCTCTCTAGGGAAATGAGTTAAGGATATGTAGAGGAACAATACGCATATATATTTTTTTTTTTTTCCTGAGAAAAAAAAAATAAAGCTTAATTCAAGCCAGTATTGAAAAAGAGATAAAATAAGCATTAGACTGTTATGTGTAGAGAGATGTTTGGAGCGGTCTGTACACCAGTGGCAATTTAGTCTGAAAATGGTTTTTATTAGACCCAACATGTTAGATTTGAAAAATTAGGCAATATGAAGATAAGAGATGCTCTGCCCTGCATGATAATGTCAAGCTTGGTAAATGCCAGAAATGCAGATGGAAAGGCAAATCAGAGCAGACAGCATACCACACAGGATAGGGCAGGGGAGAGCAGACGAGAACATCAACAGAAGAGGCCTACAGAGAGACAAAAACAAACTCTTTACGTGAAAACACTAAGCAAAGGCAGAAAAATAATGTACAGTTTAAGTTCTGAACTACAATCCTACTTTCTCCCTCTGGATCTCCAGAGTAAAACTAACAGATGTGTTTCCCTCTAGTATAAAGGCCTTTATGTTACAGAGTTTTATTCAGGTGATGGAGTTGGATATAAATAATCTGAAGTGTAAGTACATTGAAGGAGTATTTATAATTTTCACAATATATGACTTTTTAACAAAACTTTTTCTATCAGAAGATACAGATACAGAACCATAGTATTTTTTCTGGTTTTAGTGAGTTCTATTTGCCCTTAGATTGAATTGCCCAATGAAGTGGGCGTACCTGAATTAAATGGTATTATCAGAGTGAACAGAGGGGTTAGTATAGCACCTGTAGCTATAGAAGTTATTTTGTATTAACACATTTTTCCTAGCATACCATAATTTAAGTATTAAACTCCCTTTGGAGCAAGGCAAAATGCTCAAGTAAAATTGTGGTAGTTATCTCACTTGCTACTGAAATGCAGCTGTTTCTAGGGATGCAGAGTAGCTGCAAATACCCTGAAACAGGGTTTTCCCATATAAGTATGGGAATAACTTACCACAATGGGGAAAGTAGAATGATTATGCTAAAGTACACAAGGTACTACTATTCTGTCTATAGTACGCTGCATTGGAGAGTAACCATATTTGTGTGATGAGTCCTCCAGAAAACTATACCAGAGTATTGTTTAGATAGTGCTTTTTATTAATTTTAAACTGTTTCATTTGATTATTCTGGGGGCCACAGTTTAAAAAGCAGTAAAAAGACCAGGCCACGCCTTGGTGATGTCCAGCTGAAGCACATCATGAACAAATAGTAATGAAATGTTTTCTTGCTAGGTGAACTTTATAAAAATAAATAAATAAATAAATTACAATTGCTTATGTAATTGCTTACAAGACTGGGTATTACTTTTGTCCTAGCTGGGAAAGTATTTCCTTCAAATGGTGTGTTTTTCTTTGCTGTATATTTTTTCATAATTTTTTCTTAAAGACTTAATTTCTAATCAACAGTCAGTAACATTTATCCATTTTTATTACAAGCTAGCTTGTTAATTTGATAAAGAGCCTGTCAGCATTTCTTTTGCATATTTTGTACCCTGGTGGGCTTTAAAAAACTCGTGCCATGCTATATATTATTTAGTCATTTGTGGCTTGAAACATTGCGTAAACATTGCTAGCTTGTGTTTCCCCATTTTCAGGCCGTAGCTTTTTACGTCTGACAACTCAAGTCTTGAGCAATGACATTGTGTTCCTGCTATCCTTAGAAAAACATTACCCATTTAAAAATATCATCTGCCACCATTTTATTGCACAATGGATAGATCTGCTTTGTAGGGTTGCAGTGTTTTGTTTGACTTGCTAGCTGTTTTTACATAAATTCCCAAATGATTTTGCCTTTCATGGCTGATCACTTTTGTAAAAGTCAAAGTGGAAGGTTTCTGGCTGAATTACACATTTAGGAGAACCTTCAAAGAGTCCTTTCTGTAAGTGCTTATTGTACTAATACGAAGCCAAAAGTTGTAGAGACTTCAGTGCTTGGAAGTAGTAACTCTGTTATGTCACCAGTCTTATCTGTTAAATCCAATGAGTGTGAAAAACAAGAAAAATCTGGGTTTCCTTGGCTGTTTCAACAGTATGTTGAGAATGGCCAGATTGCTGCAGAAGATGATTCTCTTGGAAACCTCAACAGCCCAGCCTCCTCATCTGTAGGCACATAAAGCTCATCTGAGTGTGTAAATAAAAATAAATAATGCAGTGAAAAAATATTCAGAGTATTTTTGCTCAAGTGTTTCAGCTTGGGTTCTGACGTAACTAATTTAAATCTTCTGTGGGATTTATGCAGGAAAGGGGTCAGGTTTAAGATGCTTGTAGTTTAAAGCTTTTCTGCTACTATCCCTTTTATACTTTTAGATCCTATCATGATACCTTTTTTTTTTTCTGCAAAGAAAGTCCCTTTTATTCACTCTTCCTTTCCTGCTTTGAAGAGAACATTTGCTTCTCCATTTATCTGAGGTAATGAGAACAGAGTAGACCTGGATTCTTTAAATCAGTCTAATTGGGCTTCTTTTAGTGTATTGAATATTCTTCTTTTTTTTTTTTTTTTTTGCACAGGACTTTCATTTCTTTGTGCAGTCACTCCATTTCAGGCACTCAGTATCTTATGTGCATTTTTTTTATTTTTTTAAACAGGCGATTATCATCCAAATGGCTGTCATCTCTATTCTCTGTTCCAGGCTGATTCATGGAGGGCAGCTGTTAAATGGCTTGGCGGGGCCAACTGTGATGAACGCAGCACCATTTCTTTCCACGACTTGGTTTTCTCCAGATGAACGTGCCACAGCAACAGCTATTGCATCTCTGCTCAGTTACCTGGGTGCTGCCGGTGCATTTTTAGTGGGACCTCTTGTAGTGCCATCTCCTAATGGAACATCTCACCTTCTGCTGGTATCACAAAGCAACACTGAGCACATCAAGGACCGCATTGAGGCTGTATTGTATGCAGGTGTGTTTAAAAAAGTTAATTATAAAACATTTACATACTTTCATATGTCTGGTACTTGTGAAGCACTACCCTCTAGTGGCTGGTCTGCAAAGGAAATAGTAACTATATTGATAGTAAATAATGAAGTGGTAAAATGTTCTACCATCAGAAGGGTTCATTTTTTCACTTTTGTGTAGCAAAAAATATAAAATAATCTCTTACACAGATTGATTCCAAGTGAAGTAGTTTAATTGTTTGTGTCAGCTGATCTTAGGAAGGACATTGTCTAGGAGAGCTTGTGCTTGCCCAGAGCTTCCAAACTGTTGATCACTTCTTGAATTTTCATTAAAAAAATAAGTCTCCATGACAGGTTGGTTTTTTTCCTTCTGTTTTTGTGAGGATGGAAATCAAATATTCCAGCATTAAATTATACTCTGCATTAATTCAACTTTAATTTATGACCTGTATGTGCCTTTCAAATGTGATTAGATTATTAATATCTCAGAATCTAATACTGGAATTAAAACTCAATCTGTTTCTTAACTAAAATTCTGGTTTTAACTGAAACCCTCTAGTTCTTATGTGGTGAGGAATTTCAATGAAGTGACAACAGTTTTGGTGCAAAAAACACTGATATAAAATTCACCCGATATAGATTTCCTTTCCTTTCTCTTTTTTCATGCAGTGGCTTCACAGCTCTTTGTGTCACTTACAAAAATTAGCAACACTCAGCAGCAAGCTTTAAAGAAAAGAGTTCCCCAAGTGCTTTAATGGTCTGTGATCTGATTTTTAGTTGATATAAATTGGTGTAGCATTGAGAGCACCTAAACTTTACCATGTTACGGCATTTTTGTTCCATATAATTCCAGCCTCTGAAATGTAGCTAGGGCTTAGCCCTATGGATTCCAGAAGTCTTAAAGTATATATTGTGTAGTTCATAGTCAAGTTTATGGGATTGAGTTAACTGTTTGTGATCACTTATTTCTGGCTGCTATTCTTATGGAAATTTTGTGAAGTGAATACTTGGGTGAGGTCCACTTTACCATAAATTTCAAAGAAAGTATAGTAGAGATTGGATCCTATTTCAGCAGGTAGTTGACTCCTGCCTTTCAAATACTTTTTACTGGACTCAAATTTATTGAAACAAAGAAATTTGGGTTCGGTTAGGCATTTATCAGAGATAAATCTGATGTTAAAGTCAAGAAATTTCATGGAAGATAAAGTGACCAGTGGGAAGGAAGGAAGGAAAAGTGGAGGCGAGCGAGTGAGTTTGTGTCCTGCGGAGCAGGAGATAAAAGAGGAACAAAAATCCAACGAATGGAAAAGTGCTTTAGCCCACTCTTCCTGGATTTTCCATGGAGCAAGAAGAATTCATTTGCCTTAAGGAAGTACAGTTTTGTGCCTAAAACCACTTCTCTGAGTCTGTTAGCATTAGAAATGTTGCTTTCAGCAGCCCAGCCCATTAGATTCACTTTCTCTTCTGTTCTGTTCCAGGAGGCTTTCCTGAGCATTTTCTTGAGAAGCTGGGAATAGATCTTGCTTACTAGCAAGGTTCAGAGATCTGTCTTGCTGCACAGTGTTTCACGACAGCTCTTTCTGCCTTTCTAAGTCAGCAAGGACTTAGAAACAGCCCATCCTGTAAACCTTCTTGGGATTGTTGGTCCCAGCATAAGATTATCCTTCAGCAGCTCTTCAGTTTCTTAGGATGTGTGTTTTGTGGGGCAGCTGTAGTTCTTACTTTGTCCAAAGTACTTTTAAATACATAGCTGGGGTTCATTGTGCAGCTGCACTTGCAGTGTTAGCTGTGTGTCTCAAGGGGTCTTTCCAGGATCCTTTTGCAGTTCCAGCACTGAAAGAGATGGTTCCTGAATGTCAGTGGCCTGTGGAGATCCACTGTGACAGTGGCAAAACATTCAACTGGTTTGAATGGCAGGAGCCATCCCAGGAGGAGGTTGCTTCACATCCCTTATGGGATTTGTCCCATCACACTCTTTTCCCCAGAGAGCTCAAGAGACAGCTGACGCTGCTGTCTCTTCTGTCCTCTGCTGTGCCAGGTAGGCTCCAGAGACAGAGGAAAGTCTGTCCCGTGGTAGGTAACAACTTGTGGTGGGTACCTCGTGGTAGTTGTACAGCTCTGTTCACCTGTGGACCACAAAATACCTTATAGGTGTGGTAGGGTACTATTTGTCCCTTTAAAATCAGCTAGGCAGAAAATGAAAGTCAGTCTTCAAAGATAGTAAAAGTGTTAGAGAAGGGGACAGAACAAGGAGCTGGACTCAAGTGTCCCACTTCTTTAGGAAGTACAGTAGAGCTTGGTATGACTTCTCGTTTAAGGTGCTATAGGAAAGCCAGTTTCACAGGATAGGCACTCTGCATTCTTGAGTGTTTTGTTTGTGATGGAGCTTGTTGCTGTTGCATGAGGTACTATTAGATAAGCAGCATCCGGAAGTTAGTTGATTTTTAAAACCCTAATAATGTGAATTGTTAACTTGGGATCAGTAGCGTGACAAGAGTGTGCTAATTTTCCAAGGACTTAACCTCAAACATGATTACGAAGCAATTGCTTATAAACCCATTCTGAAATTGCTCTGTTAACTCCAGTCTCTTCTGTGTTTCATTAAATTGCTGTTCCTGTATCTCAAACATGGACTAAGAGCTCAGCTGAAATATCACAACTTCTTTCCATGTCATCTGTGTCTCTACACATTCTGGTTCACAGCTGAAATAGTACGGATATAGCAAATCAGGATTGAGTTGTATTACCTGTATTGCATAAGGAAGCTTGAATCACTCTGGACTTCAGCCAGAGCTTTTAGCTATGTGCTTTCCTAAATATCAATGAGAAATCACCATTTCTTACAAAATTTTGCATGTACACATATATAGCTGTGTTAAGTATATATACGTGTGTATATAAATATAGGAGAAACGAAGGGGTAAGGCGGGCACTTCACATATGTGTGTATATTTGTATGTGCACATATACCTAAAGTGACTTCCTTTCTCCTTTACATTTCAGGAGAAGGTGAGGGTTTCTTTGGTTTTGGGTAGGATTTTGTCCTATAAGTAATCTGTCTTTCAGAAGGAAAAGGACTTGTATCAGGGAGGCTTGTATCTCTGTAAACCTCTTTTTTTTTTTTTTGTTTAGGGCTTACACAGCCAGCAGGAGTGCCTGCTTCCAGGGCTATGGTGCAGGCATCTCTCCACATCGACATTCACAGGTCACTGTGGCATGATATCCTCATTGCTTTTGTGAGACATTTCAGATTCATTCCTCAGCAAAACACATACAACACTCTATTTCTGCACACTAATTTATGCTGACTTGCCCAGTTCCAAGTGCTTTGCTGCATCCTTTGCACTGTCAAGAATCTCATAGCTTCTGTGGAAGAGCTCCTCTTCCATGGCAGCAGCTCCCTTGGTCTCAAAATGTAAGATATAGGTCAATGTTATCTTTTGCCTTTTTACTCCCTGCTTGCAATCTAAAACCTGTGAATGTATTTAGACTTTACCTAGTCTGGTACAATAAATAATGAATGTGTTGATGGTAGGCTTCCTAATGAAGAAGCAATTCAAGATGTAAGGAAGGAAATGCATTTGGCAGTACCTGGAATTTTAGTAGAGATGCAAGTGTGATACACAAAGCTAAGATGGCAATAAAAAACTTCTATTTTTAAGTAGAGGGAGCTGCTTTGGTTTTGGATAGGCTCCAAAGTGAATTCTGTTCTTTTGTGCATGAGGGCAGTGCTTGCAAGGCACATTCATTAGCCTAGGAAGTATAACACTGGGAAACATTAAAGAGATGCGAGATGGTACTACAAGGACTGCATGCTGATTTTAATAATTAAAAAAAAAAAGTGTTACTATACTGCTCCTACTGCAGTAATTTGACTGGCAGGAATCTTGAGGTGGTAACCCTTAGAAGAGGCCCCAGATGAGCACCTGTTGTAAAATATTTCCATGACTTAGAAAAAAATCATCAACCTGTTTTATATTCTTTGTAGGAAGATGTAGCCTCCTTTCACCTTATGCCATTGCAGTATAATAAAGTTAAATAATAAGCACCTTAGAAAACCTCTATTTTTGTGATCACATTCTTGTTGGCTCTACCCATCTGCAGTCTGAAGTCTTCAATATGTTATCAAGTGCAGATGTGCATGTACATATGCCTGTACCTATAAATGCATATGTAGATGCAAGACAAGGGGATAAAGAGTCTTTGGCAAGCCTCGATTCCCTGTCCAGTGTCATCCTATAATGACAGAGCCTCTCTCATCGTTTTCTTAGATGTGAGATAACCAGTTGTGGCCAATTCTTTATTCATTGCTTGTGTTCTTAAAAACTATATACAGGAAGATAGAAATTCATCTGTCTTCTGAAAACTAGAGGAGTTGTAGAGGGACTACGAGGACCTTGACACACAAAACCTGTAATTAGACCACAGTAGGGGAAAAGAGACACTACACAGTTGAAAAAGAATCCTTCCCGATTTGATCGTGGAGACTGGCATTGTCACATTCCTGGTATGCTTTCAAAATAAATTTAGGGTAGATTTTTTTTCCACATAAGTGTTTGTTTCCCCTCCCAATCTACAGCTCATCCATTAACGCTCTTGAGTATTATTTACTTTTCAGTTTCCTGAACTTCTTTTCTTTTAGTTCAGCAGAAGAGCTGGCAAAGTGCCATGTTCATATTGATTTATTAAAAAAAGAAAGAAGAAAATGAATGCAACGGAGTATCCAGCTCTGTTGGAATTTATTTGTGGTGTTGGTGAACATTTCTTTGTAATATGATCACAGGTTCTTTTAAGATAACACACTTCAGCTATATGTTTTTCTCTCTGGCAGCAAAGAATCTTGTTTTCAAAGTGGACAGCAGCAATATTTTGGATTGAGGTCTGTGGATAACATAATATATGTTGTAAAAGGCCTATAAAACAAATTAATTAGACTGAATGTGGATAGAGTTGTTTTTCCTCAGAATGTCTGATCATGGGGCTTGCTGACAATTTTCTGTGAAGTGCTCATCCCTTTGCAGGATCATGTCCAAATTTCTACTATGAAATTGTTTGAAGATCTGGAACACCTGCTGCTAAGCAAGAGGAGCATCTACAAACAGCTGTATTCTTTCATTTTTTCCCCATATTACCTCTGTTCTCTCTATTCCTAAGCAATGGCTGCTCTTACGCTTTTCCTTTTATATTGCATTGCCATGTAATACTGTTTGTGTCCAAGATGCTGCCTTGGTTGACCTTTCGTTTGCCTTCATCATCCTGTATACCAAGTAATTGTCGTTCCATGCCCTGGGGCTTCCCCAGTCCCATCTGTTTAAAGTCTCTAGCACGCTGTTACCTGCCTTGCATTACTTCCATTGCAAAGAAATGTGACCAGATCTTCATAGTTCTCTTTAAAAGAGAAAAAACAAAAGCTTGCCTTTTGCTTCACGTAGTTACCCATGTGTGAGCCTGCTGCTCTGCAGCTCTTTTCATTGGAATTGACTGCCAGTATTTCTCTGTCTCATTGATTCTCCATCTCAATTTGAAATCTTGCTTGGGGAGGGAAAAAAAAAGTCCTCCTTCAAGTTACACAGGCCTGTTGTCAGGAGCAGTAAAGCACTTGTGGTAGGATTTATGTATCAGAGGCTGGCTGATAACAATGCTGTGCTGAAATAAGTCTTTCAGTGCTAACATCTGTTCTCTGATTTGTTTTTCTTTGCCCTCTTGTTTAGAGTTTGGAATGGTTTCCTTGATATTTTCCGCAGCATTGGCCTACTTCCCCTCACGCCCTCCATTCCCTCCCAGCGTGGCTGCAGCTAGTCAACGGCTTAGTTACAGGAGAAGCTTTTGCAGACTTTTAAGGTAGGTCCTCATTTGGTTTCCACTTAAAATATCAGCACCTGAATAAATAAACACAAGTGTGCTTTAATCTTCTCATTGAACAAACAAGTTAGTTCGTAGTGCTTTTAAACAAAATCAAATTAAATATTAATGCTGAGACATAAAAGGATGCTAACTGCTAAAAAGCCAACATTAAATTTTAAATGGGAATACGTCAAGCATTCTTGCCAGAATCCTTCTGCACCAACACTGCTGTAGTCATCCTTTTAGCACAGCTTTTCTTATGCTACACTTCTGTTACATCAGGTTATACAAAATTGTTAACAGTGCATTCTGCTGGGTGTGAGATAACAGTTAACAACACTGGGTGTAACTAACTATAAAGCTGCTTTCTTCCATGCTTCTTACACTGGAAGGAATTTGGGGGTTGCTTACCATTCGAAGGAGTACGCAGCTGCTTTCATTCAGCCATGGGAGCAAAGAATGAAGTATCTGAAACCATTGTATGATCTATTAAATCTCATTAATCATACATTAAAATATAAAGTGGGGATAGGAAAAGTCTCCAGATGCTTCTAGACAGGTTCAAAGATGTTAGTTTTCTTTATATTTATTTTAAAAGAAAAAAGGTTATATAGAAAGCAACATCTTCAGCTTTACAGCTTTTTTTGTTGTCTGCTTAGATGGTTAGCTCTTTTGGTAAGACCCAGTCCCTCCCCTCCTGTTTTCAGAATGTCGTGTGTAATGAGAATCTGGTATCAGAGCAACTGTAATAATAATGCTGAGTAACTGTGAAGGCCTGTGCCTGGTACATGATAATGCATGGAAGAGCTTCCTGGGGCAGAAAAGAACCATGGTGCAGAGTATGGTTGACTTCACTAGGGAGCTTCAAACTCTTACTACAATTGTTTTTTTGTAGTAATTTAGTTATAGGAGCTGAATCTGTTCAAAATGGTCTGCTTAAAACTTGGTAATTTTAGATCTTCAGGCATTTAGTTGCTACAGATCTATTGTGTTCTATACTTTCTAAAAGAATTTTTAGGGCCAGCAAAAACAACTTATCCCCCATTTTTGTTCCCTGGTGGTTTTGGAGAGTTTTGTCTCAGTTTGGGGGAGTAAATTGACAAAACATTTGCTTCTGTGCATTTGTCCTGGAGTAGGCTGGCAGCTGGGAGAAGGTGTGAATACAACTGGCTGATCAGTCTGCAAAGTGACCTACTCAGGATATTAAAAAATAGCAATTCCCATAAGGACACTTAGCGCACACGATGATGTTAAACACCCAAGCTGGTATGTGCTGAGACCCTGCCTCAGGGCTGTGTTGTAAAAATGTTGCTGTCAAACAGAAATCCAAACAGCAACTGACTCCACAGGTGAAGTGTAAAATTTTGGTTGACAGTGTTTCATTTGGGATCTTTATAACTATTATATGGCTTGTTCAACGTATTATAAATACTGGGCCTGTGATACTAGTACAGTCAGGAGATAAATAGCAAAACTGGCTTACCATTCACAATCAACGAAACTTAGGAAAACAACCTGGACACTTAAATAATGAGCATAGTTTATAGCATTTCCAAGAACCATGAGGGTTTTTGCTTAATTGCAGTCAGGTAGATCCTTCCCTCCCCTCTGGTCTTTATGCATTCTTCTATTCTACCCCTTATCAAAGGCACTTCTTCATTCCTCTGTACGTGAAGCAATCAACAGTTCATCATTAAAACCACTTATCTTGGGGAACCTTTCAGCAACAATCCATCAGGCAATGTTTTTTTTTTTTTTTTTTTTTATAAAAGAAAATGGTATCTGCTGTGCTTCAAGAGAAATCCATCAGCTGGTTCATTAGGCTTCTGAGCCCCATTCCCTGCCTAATCTAGACTTCATAATTCTTGGCAAAGAGGGTTTCTTTTGACCTAGTCATGCAAGCTTAAAGGTAATCAGCTAATGACTACCAGGAAATCAGAATTCCTCCTTTATTGCATACTTGCCCTCTGGTGTGAGAACTGCGTGTAAGAAATTCAGGATGTGTGTGAGCTGGTCGGCTGACTTCACCTAACCATGCACCAAAAAGAAAAGCATTCTTGAGAACTGAGACTTTCATCACTTCCCTCTTCTCTGCTCTAGGCTTCAAGTGTTTGGGTTTTTTACTTCAAACTAAAGCTGTTCAGCATAACTTTACCATTGAAGTCATGGACCTTTTTCCTTGGGTGACAAAGGGATCTGTCACATCCTTGCAACTCCCACACTGCTTCGTGCCTTCAGGTCGTTGAGCGGTTGTCTTTGCGAGCTGCTCCTTGCAGAGGTGTATTTTATAGGTGGTCTAAGGGTCAAGCATCCTCTGTAGGCCATTTTTGGGGGAGTTACTTAGGAACGTGGTTCCTTCTCCAGACTGGGAGGCTTCCTGCTTCTGACAGATTATAACAATTAGCTGATCTCTGGTTATCTCTCAGTACCAACTCTCTCAGCCTGCAGTGGGAGTTGGCAGATTAGTCATGGCTTGGGAGCTAAGCCCGATTATTTTAACAGTCTATTACACAGTGTAACGAGTGTACTTTGAATTTCCACTAAAAAAAAGTGCCGTGCCCTTTCTTAGTTTCTTTGGTGAAGTGAATATGATTTTTTTCTTCATATTTCAAAATATGCCAAAAATTTCCCTGGGAAAAATTCTAATACAAGTAAGTGGTTTGTCTTAACATTTGTGTTAAGAGAACAAACAGTGATTTTAGCATTTAAGTAATTAGATGCTAGTAGCCAGTTACATGCCTTTTATATTTTCAAGGGGCTGTGTAAGACGTTTCTCAAATTTCTTAGTGAGGTTTTTGTAAATCATTACTTCTTTCATGAAATTTTAACGTGACATCACCATCCAGGCTGAGAGCAGCTTGGAGTGTGCCTGATATTAATAGGCACTGTCAAAGTTATTCTGAAAATGTTGACTGACTTTGACAGGGCTCCCCTCCGAACCAGCCTGTCTTACGAATTCTGGTACATTAAGCAGGATTCTGGGGAGGGGAAAAAAAAATAAAAAATAAAACGGGGGGGGAAAAAGAAAAAGCCATTTTGTATTCCAGGAGAATGGAGCCTGATGCTGATATTCTGTCATAAAGGCTGCTATGATGGAAAACAGTGTGGGTTCACCAGTTGATGGTGTGACAGACAGCTCATTTCTCTATTTTCAGTGGAGCAGTTGCAAAATTGCAAAAACAAATATAAGTTGCTGAAGCTGTGAAAAGCGGAGCTGGTGCTTGAGATGTGTGTTTCAAATGGCTTTAACACTTAATGCAGCCAATGCTAGCTATTGCTGGACAAGGGGACAAAGTGACATCTGGTGATTGATGCTACTTTGCCACTGCATGCACTCTGTCTAGGCCAGCTTCTTTAGCGTGAAGACTAGGCAGGATGGCAGCATGGGAGCCTCTGTCACTGGAGGATGTTGTGATGCAGAGCTGGGTCTGGCACTGGGGCTAGGAGCTGCACATGGTGGAGCAGCTACCCCACATGCCGGTCTGTCTCATTGCTGGAGTTAAAGAAAATAAACGTACTACAGGAGATCTGGGTCAAGTGAGATACAAAGTACTTACCCCGCAGAAGTAGCTCTTTAACGAAGGTGAGGTTCAGACAGATACCCAAAGATTTTGAATAATGAGCAAGTGTTATTTTGGAGCAGTGCTTTCAGACTTGTTCCTTCTTTGCAGTCTATAATGTGGTCCATGTAAAGTGAGCACGTTCCCTTTTATTTTCTTCTACAGGTACTGGAATAGCTTTTACATGGTAGTATTAAGTAACATCAGAAAACCTGCCTTAAGAGAGATGTTAGGATGACACAGGGTACACTAGCATAAGAGTATGGCATTCTTAAAAGAGAAGAAGTTGTCAGGAAGACAGCAAATGCATTAGCATTCAGAGAAATAGAAGCTGTGTGTGGAAGAGCTGAAACTTTGGGAGTTGTTTTTTTTTTTTTTTTTTGGCATTAAAAAAAATGAATCTGACATGAATGATACCAAAAGAGGAGGATCATGTGATCTAAATCTGTTATTCAAGATGTGGATGCGTGAGAAGAACAGTGCGCAAAAGAGCGCTTGCAGGGGTGCTTTGAATCTTTGAGGGGAGTAAAACAGCGTAAGCTGCAAACCTCAAAATGTTTTGGAGAATTTATTTTGAAACTCTTACCTTCCCTGTTGGCCTTCATAACTAGCTGCTGTTAAATTGCTGCTGCATACCAAGGAACTGGTACCGCTGATCAATATCAAGTTTATATAAATTGTTTGGGAAGGGGTGTGAGGGGGTGCATTTTGTGGTTACACAGATAGCCCTTGGGATAACCTTGGAATTGCCATAACATCTTTTCACTTAAAAATGGAAGTGTTACAGGGTCCAAAGCATGTCTTCTGTTCCCAAATGGAAACATTTTATAGGAAAAGTTAGATCCCCTTAGCAAGGGTGTTGCATTTAATTTTGGTTGCGGTGATGGCTGCAGGGAGGTGGGATTGGTGGTGTTTGTCTGCCAATCTTGTTTAGCTGTGTACAGTGATGATAATGACACAGCTTTGATACTTTATCTTCACCGAATACTAAGAGTTGGGTACATTTAATTGAGGGAAAAAGCAATCATGTTGAGGATTTAGAGCAGACTACTAAGAGCAGACTATTATACTTGTCTCTGTGTTTTGATAGCTCAAACTGTCAAAATTTCCCACTCTTGCAATTGTGCACACCTTATTCCCATAACCTTCCCTCTCACAAAATAAAAAGTAAAAACAATTTTACAACTGTGTATCTCTGATTTTATACTTGAAATACGCTTTTTGTAAATTGAATTAGTGCTTATTGTTTCTAACATGCACTTAGGTTAAATGGGTTGCCCATGCAAATGCAGAATTGCTTGTGGAAATGAGAAACGTATGAGCCCAGCATGTTTCAAAAAGTCTTTAAATGTAGAGACTGGCTTTTTAAAATACCACAGTGCTAAGGCAGTAACATCTCAGCCACTGGTATTTTAGTGACATGTCCGGATAACTTCATTGTTTTTCCTGGCTCACTTATTCTTCAAAACCCTACTTTTCTTGACAGGCAGAATATAGATTCTAGGGTGCAATTTACCCTAGCAGCTAATCTTGGTGCACAATTTCTAATATAAGCTGCAGCTAATTGCATATGTTTTGTCTTCACAGCAATTTCCGATTCTTGATGATTGCTTTAGCCTATGCTATACCACTGGGTGTTTTCTCTGGCTGGTCTGGTGTTCTGGATTTGATATTAACGCCAGTTCATGTAAGCCAAGTAAGTATCTCCTGACTGATAATCAGCAGCTGTTTGTAACTGGCATGTTTTTATTCTGCACTAACATACAATTTTATCAGGTTTTTATGTTTAAGCCACTGTTAATACATACGGACCACTTTTCTCCTGAAATTTTAAACAAAATAATCTATAGCTTTCAAGCTGTCATGATTCTTCCTGCTGACTCTCCACTAATGTTTAATAGTTTCAGAGCTATGTACACCTTTTGACAAGAACAAAGAGGCAGATAAACAAATGGGAGTGTTGTTGGTTGTTGAACCTTTAGTAATAGAGAATAATGTTTACCAGGTGAAAGGGATGAAGTGGGGGGGGGGAGGGGGAAGAGGATTTTTAAGCATTTAATAGGGTACTATAAAAATCCAGAGGACATTACTCATATGATTGTATAAATAGAGGTCACATTTAGGGCATAGACTACTTGGTCATACTTTCTTCCTAGTGAATTTATTTCCTCTTAAATATCCTAAAAAAAAATGGTCTAGCCTCTCAGGTTGTTTTGGGGGGAGGTGCCAGGTGGGGTTGCTAGCAGTTTGCAGCCCTTGTGCACTCTTTGTTTTGAAAGTAACATATTAGCTTCTGACTATCTTAGCTTTAACACATTTCTTTCTGTTTTTCTTTTTTTGGTCAGGTAGATGCAGGCTGGATTGGATTTTGGTCTATCGTTGGAGGTTGTGTTGTTGGCATAGCAATGGCAAGGTAGGAATAATTGCATCCATTTCTTCAACTGTGATTGTCATTTAGCTTATACTCTTAATAATATAACTTCTTTTCTCTCATCTTTTAGATACTTGAAATGGAAAATGCATAGTTCTGGGATTATGATGTGTTTCTTGTAAAGCATTGGATTTGTATATTGTGTTACTGCTCTCTGGGGGTTGAGAACTCCACACACTTGTGCCTCAATTCAACAAGTCATACTGTTACTCCTGACAAGTGCTTCCCATCCGTTCTTTTCAAATGGTTATTGTGAATTCAGCTGCCTGGAATTAAGGAGAACCCATTATAGCACATTTGGAAAGCATTGAAGAAATAGTGTCTGTCTCCTTCCATCAACACTTCTGGATGTATTGATTCCTGAAGGGATATTGAGAATGTAGCACAGGCAGCCTAGACACAGTAATGGTATGTTCCACTGCAGAGAAATTAGTCTGTGTCTGTTATGACAGGTTGCTGGATTTCTGTATGGCCTGTTGTTATACTGCTGTGGGTTGTGGTATAGGTGTACGTATGCTTTGCCTATATCTAGACACAGCCATTGTAAATGCTCAATGGTATGGGAAGCAGGAAAACAAGGAGTGGGTTGCCCTTCCAATAAATAGGCTGCTGATTTTTCTTCACTGAGGAAGTTTGGAAGTTTTCTGGAGGAATTTTAGTGAGTTTACTGACTAAAAAACTGACTAAACAGACTAAAACTGACTGTTTCCCTTGCATCTGGATTTCAGAGTGCTACCATGGCTTCTTAATGCCCGCTCTCTAGCTAGTTCTGCAGTGAGTTTGGCCCAAGTGCAGGGGGTCTGTCATCACTGCCAGCACTGTGGGTTTGTGGACCCCAAGAGATATCTTCATGGGTCAGAAATCAAAGCTCTTTTCCCTTCCTCTGCACCCTCAGAGCACACGATGCAGAAAAACACGTGAGGTTCCTCATCCTGGCACTTGATGTGCTGCTTAGCAGCCATGGCAGAGGAGGAGAAATCCCCTGAGTGAGGGAGAGGGAACAGGCATTTCCCTCCTGTCCACTCTGTGCAGGCCAAAGGGCCCAGAGTATCCAAAGTTTGTGCCCTGCTTTCTCAAAAAAAAAAAAAAAAATGTTTTAGATTGTCTAAGCTCAGATACAAGTTTTATCCTAAAAGAAGCAGATGCTTAAAACCACTGCTGTAGGTGACCTAGATAGATCACAGGATGTAACAGGTGGCATGCCGACTTAATCCTTTTCATCATAGGTTAATCTCATTTATTTGTGATGTTTCAATAGTAGAGGGGCACCCTTAGCAGCTCACTTACCTTTTTTTAGGAGAGAACCTGCTCTCTCAATGCCAACATGCAAACCTCAATCTTTATGGTAGATGAATTTATTTAATATATTGCCTGGGTTAAGATTCAGGAAATGCTGAATCTCTGACTTCTTAATTGATTTGAAACCTTGTTGAATACTAGTACTTTGCAGCATCCAGAGCTTTGCTTTTGAGTAAATTAAAAAAAAAAAAAAAAAAAAAAAACACCTAACAGTCTGTCTCCAAATATGTCTTCCCAACTTGGGCAATATACAGTTCAAATGAAAAGGTTTACACACAGAAAGCGAGGGAGATGGTGATTTGTCACTTCTGATGGATGACTCTCCCTCTTAGGTCTATTCAGCATTTATCTGTGTAGGGCAGAATCAATGACGAGTCTGACTGTAATCTGCTGAAAGTTGTAATTAGGAAAATTAAGTAATGATTCTTGTCAAGGGTGACAGGCTGATGTATTTCAGTGTCAGAACTGTGATTTGCCAAGCAAGCAGCTCTCTCCCTTAACCACTTTTTAAGAAGCTGGTTTTTTTTCTAATATTTTTTCTACTAGTTTATCAAAGCAAAATTGGTACAGTTCAGGAGTTTGGTCTCTCCATTTTTGGCAATGCAAATTCTACCATTTAGAACAGTAACAACCTGGGGCTTGCGCTGGAGCATTTGTTCCTGCACGTCACAGGAGATGTTAAATCGTCTATATTTTAAGTAATGCCCAGTTTGGAAATTCATTTATCTATCTCATTTTCCAAATGGTGCCAGTTTTCCTCAGCACAATATATAAATCCTCCTGCTCTACACCTACTGCTTTCCCAATAGCTGTGGACTAAACTTAGATATGTTTAGCTAATTTGTGTGATGCATTTTTCTAATTGAAAAGCTTGGACTATTTTGGGCAGCTGGCAGGTGTTTTACCCTTTGCTGGCAGCTTTCAAATGATACTGGCTTGAAGAAAAGCAATGTCAAAGAGCGACATTCATATTATTGCATGGAAACATAAATCTGTTCCCTTTTTTTTTTTTGGTCGCATTTACTAATGATCACATATTTCTGAGGTTTTATCCTTCACAGTTCAATCTTTCTTTCTGCTTTTAACCTGCAGCGTTAGTCAAAATGCTGAAACTTTATGACATGGTGATAATTTCCTTAGCAACAGACAGTGTTGTCAGCAACATGGGGTTGTGATTTTAAATGTAGGATCCAGCCTAGGGCTGATTTACAGGGTTACAAGAACCTGCTACCAACAGCAGGCTGAGAGATCTGTGTCCTGGGGGTGGGAAGGGTGAGTATACACCTTCTTTCATGGTGTGGCTGCTTTAGCAGATGCAGACATCCCCTTACGTGCTAGATAGTGAAAAAAGATTTAAACAGAAAGAGAATTTTGGAAGTGAATACTGTGATTTAAAGCATTAACTATATATATATAAAATTATTGGATTGAAACCAGCATTTGAAAAGTTGATTTGCTTTACAGTCTTCTTTATTCAGTAACCAGACAAGAAGCAGAAAGTGCTCAATTACCAATTCCAGGCTAGTTTGCTAAGTTATTTTTTTCCATTATTTCTGTTGCTGGCTAAATTCAATATCTGATAAACCTTTCAGTTTGTATTTGACCCTTCTGGATTCCTGTGGTATCTGAGAGCTCCTTGGAGCACGTTACTACCAGTGATACCCAAACCAGGTTATTTCTGTCAAAAAGAGTTGCAACAGCTCAGTAAACATAGATATTTGCTCCACTGAATTATCTTGAATGGTTTAGGTGGGTGTCATCCTCCCATTCCCACATATCCCTGGTAGTAGGGTAGAAATACAGGATCCAGACCTATTGTCTCTGAATGTCCCTCCCTGGAGGCTGTTATTTCTCACTTTCCATCATTACCATCATTAGAGGGGATGTGCGTAACTATTCTTGCCTTTAAAAAGAGGGAGTAGTGATGTTGCCTGCCAGCAGACAACGTAGGGAGTCAGGGAGTCTCTGTGGAAGATGTCTAAAACTTGCACATTGAGAAGCTTTTAAAATTGCTGATTTTGACCCCAATGATCCTGAAGAATAATTAAAGAAACTGACAAACTACTGAGAAGAAGTAATTCTGATTGCTGAATTAGAATTGTCAGAAAAAAACAACAGTAGCAGCTAACCTCTGACTATTGGGGATTAATGCAAAAGCCACTTGAACACTGCAGTCATAAACTTTTAAGATTATATACAGCATTGATCTCCCTCTACTGCTTATTGAATTACTTGCTGCTAAATTCAATGTGGAATTAAAGCTCGGGGAAAATCAAAATAAGAGGAAAAATTGATATATATTTTTTAAGGATATCATTACTCACACATCTCTTCCATTGTATGTGGAGCTAGGATTCCTAGTTTTCAAAATGTTGGTAGCATTGTCTGTTTTATCAAGTAGGCAGTGGTATCTGCCTGTGGGGTGATCATTGTCAAGGAAGAAAAGGCAATTAGCTGACAGACTGGATGGATTTTGTCATGAACCAATGTAAGTGGATTGTGCTGCCATTAGCCTGAAAGAAGTAGGGGAACTATAAGAGGGACTGTAAAACATTCTTTAAACATACGTCCAGCCTGAAGTCATATCTCCAAATCTGTAGAAAATTACTAGTGGATAAATGACATAGCCTTTTTATAGTGTACCTGTTTTAGTATCCAGGTTGAAATCACTTTTGAAAGGAGCAGTTGCACAGGTAATTATGCCATGTGAGTGTAGTTCAAATGCAATATGTCTCCTTGAAAGAAAAATGAAAAGGAAAAAAGTGATTGTGCCATCAGGTGGTATAAAGATCACGTTTACCTATGGGCAACAGACTGCCCTCGGACTTTTGGAGATATCCTCATCCAGATTATCACGAGGCATGTGTGAAGGAGGGGAGTGGCATGAAGATGTGTGGCTTCTGAAACATTTCAACCCAGAACAGCCACTGGCAGAGTGGCCATATGTGCAAAGAGTTCCTGCTTTGCCTAAGCCATTGAGAGCTTCATGACCGGTGCATTTTAGGGTTCAAAAGTTGTTCCTTGTTATCTTCCATCTAGTAATTCTGGTATTGGGAGTTCTGTCATTTCCCATAGGAATGAATCATTAAATTTAACTATGTCTTGAATGAAATAAATCAACCTCCTCTTATGCTAATTGTGCAGTGTGTTTGCCAAGGGAGACAAAACAGCAGTGTAAAGTTGTGATGTAATGTGTCCAACAAATGCAGGGGAAAAAAAAACAACAAAACTTCTTGTATACCAAGTGCTTTCAGTTGATGCCTTGAGAATTTTTCTGCTTTGGTTGTTATTTCATGACAGCTAAAAAATCCATGGCTCTTCAGCTTGACAGCTAGAAATATCACTGTTCTGTGAAAAAATGTTTTATTTCTTATTTCTGCAAATGAGGAACAATTTTAAAATTGTGTTTAGTTTCCAAAATGTTTAATGAGAATTTAATGAAATAATTGTGAAGCATTACATTTAAATAATACGAACATTAACATTGTTACTGCTCTGACCTGTGCTTTTATTTTAGATTTGCAGATTTTATCAGGGGCATGTTGAAATTTATACTGCTGCTGCTTTTATCTGGAGCAACGTTAGCATCAACCTGGTTCACTCTCACCTGTCTAACTAGTGTCACTCATCTGCCTTTAACCACAGGTATTGACAATTATTTTAATTCTTACTATTTATAATTGGTAGTACAGGTAAATATTTGCAATCTTAAATCAACTATATTATAACCTGGTTTAGTATCTTTAGTAATATAGTAACTTTACCAAGAGCAAACAAAAGGTTTAGAAAACCTATCTGAAATCTCTGTACCATATTTTTAGTAACTTCATAAAAAGATTAAAAACAAAAAAGCCCACAGTAGTTATGACAACATAGAGTACGCATTTAAGATTTTTTCTGGGACTGAGTGCTTTTCTGTTTTGAGTGTTTTGGAACAACAATGGTGAGAAATAAAAGAAGAAAAATCCTATGAATGAGAGTAGCGTTGCATATAAGAAGAAACAGCGACATGTCTGGCAATGTAGGGGTTTGAAATTTGCTTTAATTATTGGAAGTGAGTTGCAGTTCAAACCAAAGTGCACTGTGGTATTTTCAGTTATCTGTCTCCACACTGTGCTGACTTCCCCCCCTGCATGCAGGTTCAGGGAACAACTCCAGCCCAAAATTAACTCATCCTGCATCTCAAAGGGATGGGGAAAAAGCTGCTGGCAGAAGTGGAGGAAAAGATCGGAGTTCGGGCTTCCAATGGGCTGTGTCCTTATTTGAAAACAAGAACTGCTTAATTCTTTTAAATCTGTTGTTCACCTTCCTATCTGTACCGAAGGATTCATACACCTGTGGTCCCAAGACCTTCATTCAGCAGAGTATTGAGTTACTAAACCAAACCATCAATATTTAAATTATATATGTAATTTAATAAAGAATTATGTAATTCTATTTTGAATATAGTGCCATTTCTGTGATATGCAAGTATACACGTTATAGGAGAAATATTTTTACCCCCTATTTCTAAGAAAGAAGTTGTTGTGGAAAGTAGTCTATAAAATGGTGTTTTGTTCAAATTAACTTTGAGTTCCAGTAAATGTCCTTGGCGCATTGCATGTGTCACAACTATAAACTAGAAGTGGATACAGCAAATTGAAATACATGATCAATTCAGGAGAAACACCATCTGGATGGTGGTTGGTCAAATTCGTGATTTATCTTGAAATTTCAACTTTTTTCAAAAATATTTCCACTCAAAACTGAACTTAACAGATAAATCAGACTTCATGGTAGCTATTGTCATAATAAATGACTACACTTCTCTTCTCCATCAAAGATAAAACAAATGCAATAAAAGCTCTTACTTTTTTGTGCTTGTCTGCTTCATCACTACAAGCCTGCAGTAACGTAAATTTTTACAGTGACTCCATCCTCTGAATTGATGCAACAAGCCAAACATATAAATACCCCTTCAAGTCTATGCATAAGAATGAAGCAAAGAGGTTTCAAGAGGTAGAAATCATTATGGATGTACTCACCAATGATCCAAAACAAAACCGGTGGAACTGATTTTTACTCTGTTAAAGTACTCAGCATGCAATATAGGTTCCATAAGAATTCTTATTTATTTTTTAGGTATTTTTGTGATTTTTTTTGAAAGATCAGGCACTGTCAAGGTGTAAACGTACCTAAGGTATTTAGTGTTTGATAGGATGTATCCTGAACTAACATCCCTTGATAAAAAATATAGGGATTGGATTGTTGTTTTCATGCATTTATTGTTTGCTCTAAAATGGACGGTTCCTTAAAGTGAGTTGTAAATTATCTTTTAGAGTTTTCTGTCTGTGCTGTATATGTAATTGTAAACGTTGAAAGCTTTCCTATAAAACACAAGGTTGTTTTGAATAGAAATGCCATCAATATGGTGCATTCTTCTTGGGGCGAGGGAGGGAAAAAGTCAATCAAGGCATCAGGCATGGGGCCTCAAGGCCTGATGTATAGCTACCAAATAAGATTTCCTTTTTCTCCTGTGTCACAATATTTAAACTTCATAGGTAGGCTGGGGAGGTGCCTCATCAGCCTTTTCTCATTAAAGTTCATATAAAATAGATGCAATGCGCCTGTTTAATTTAGATCCTTGTACGCCAAAAAGCAGTGGTATATCTCTATGAAATACGCTGTTATGGATGAAAACACACAAGCTATTTAAGCTAATTTATGGGACTTCATGCTAGATTATTCCTCAACATAATGATGCAATATGATGATGACCTGTGCGTTCCACAGTAATTGGGAGAAATGGTATGTTTGAATTGATTTTGATGAGCTTCTTTCTTTTTTTATCTTATTTTAATTAAAAGTTTGGGATGTAGAGTGTATCAGCCAAAATATGGGAGGTCAAATGCAGGCCACTGGTTAGTGGCTTTGTGAAGTAGTTTGACACAGCTGGTTCATTTAGAAGTCGCTCTTTGTACTCAGCAGACCAGGGTTGACAGTGGACCTCTAGGTAGTTGTCCTCAGAGTATTTTTGTATGGTTAGAAGATGGGCAGAACTAAAGCAGCCATCACTGTGGTGTGTTGTCATTTCCTTTTTTTTGTTTGCTTTGTAGTGTTAGTAGTAAAGGTCTGTATAATGCTTTGTATCCTAGAGCTACTCTGCAGGCATTGCTGAAGGCCTGCTGCAAAGCAGGGATGATGTTACTGAAGACAACAGGATTTGATGTAGCCAATAATTTGAGCACAAGTGTTAGGCCTGTCAGTGCTGCTCAGCAAGGGATGGATTTTGATCCACACATTCAAACACTGAGGCAGAGCAGGCAAGGTTCAAAACTGACCCTCGTGGAAACTTGTGTGGGTATTCCTTTGATCTTGTAAGGATGTTTTCCCTTCCAACCATGCTAGCTCCTGTTTCCTGAGGGGTTGA
Source organism: Oxyura jamaicensis (assembly GCF_011077185.1). Lineage (NCBI taxonomy): Eukaryota > Metazoa > Chordata > Aves > Anseriformes > Anatidae > Oxyura > Oxyura jamaicensis. The sequence continues at coordinate 25,245,707 of NC_048899.1, read as the reverse complement.
TTTCCCCCTCCTCTCTTGTTCTGCCTCCAGTGTTGTACTCTTGAACATGTCAGCTTTTGCACCACAAAACCACAAGCACTGCCACATTTGGCAATGTCTAGAAACTCCTAAAGTAACCCCATGACCTGGTGGGCTGCTGGTATGTTTAAAAGGGAGCTCTTCCATTCTTTCATGTGACAGGACAGTGATTCTGGTGAGACATCTTGTGTAGGTTGTTGTACTGGTCCAGGCGTTAAGGAAAGTTTCATCCTAGAGATGAAGGCAGGTTAGAGAACATTGTCATCCCCTTCATCTCAGCTGATACCTGATTGATCCACAAATAACACTAGCATCTGTAGGAAGACCTTGCCAGTGGTTTCCTGAGGTCCAAAAATAGCCTTTTCCTTTAGTACATGGATATTTTAGTACATGGATACTTGCTTGTTCCTCTCTTCTGAAAACCTGCCTGTCTCATCTGGTCACCAGAGTAAGCACTCGCATGGGTATGTTTGCATGCAGGCATGCTTTTGAAATGCTAAAATGACAAGAGTTTGGGCGATTATTCATCATAAAGGAAGGAGTAGAAAATCTCTAAAGACCTTTTTTTAAACAAACAAAAAATCTCTTTTAATCAGTGTACTCTGTAGCAGTTGTAGTAGTGCCTTGTTTAAATAGTGAGGGAAGAATTGTATTCACGAAAATGGTCACAGCAATATGTTTTTTTCCTGCACTTACATTGTATAATACTCTCCTAATTCCTTGTAAATAGGCACAACATCATCTAAAGATATTTCCTACACAATGTAATTACTTAGAATGGAGACCTTTAATGCAGATATTAAAAATCAATGACTGCATTGTGTTTTCTTTAAATGATACTGTTTAGCATTGTTTGTATGGTGTCATGCATGCATTGCTCTGCATTACCATAATATGCTTGGGTTTTCCTCCTGCCACAGTGAGACAAGCTTTCTCTCACTTGTTGACTTCTTAATATATCTCCAAAAGATTTTATGAAAGTGTATTTGGAGTCATATGTATGAACCATAACTGCCAGTGTGGGGGGGAGAAAAATCAAGGCAGTAATGATATGGTGCCATCATAGCTACTATATCATCTGTCTCAAACACCTCTCATCAGCTAATCACAGCTCTTAAAAACCCTTGGTTCTGAAATCAGTTTACATTTTAAGCAAGCTTGAATTTTCTTCTAAGAAATTTTAATTTTAATGTATATTATTTGCATTTTTCCAGCAAGTTTCGAAGATAATTTTATATAGACGTTGAGCATTAAAACAGTTTTCTCCATTGAATTCCCAATGCAGCTGCTGATCTGTTTCTGAGTGCCAAGTCCATTGTTAGTTTGCTTTGTACTGAACTTCATTATGTGAGTTTATGTACAATGGGATGCTTTGACCCAAAATAATTGCGTAACGCATTGTAACGCCAGTTTTGGTATCATGCCACTTTGTATAGCTGGTAGGATCTCTGGATACAAATGCTAGCATTTTCCAAAAATTGATATGCAGCACTAGTTGCTTGCAGCTCAGATTGAATGTTTTCAGCATAGCATATCAAGAATATTTATGAGCTAATATTTATGTGAGCACATTCAGCAGAATTTTGCTTTACAAAATCTTATGGCAGATACTGAGAATACTATGGCAACTCCATGAGTCGATGACTATATTTAGGTTAAGCAGTCTAAACTTTATTTTCAGGTTCACCAGATTGAACACTATAAACACATCTGTCTCCCCACCCTCATCTACAAAGCGCAGTGTTGAAAGATGTTAATTATTTAATACTGATTGTTTTATTCTTTGAGTTTAATTTCTGTACTATAAACAAGATGAGCTTAATAAGTATAAAGCATGCTGCCTCAAAGGATAAAAACGGTGGCCTGAAAGCGTGGAGACCTTTTTTTTTCTTCTAGCTTCAATGTTCACCTGTTTATGGCTGTGGACAAATTGTGTTACCCCCCCTCCTGTTGTGCTCCAACTCATGAGACTGGAATAATGATCTTTGTCTTCCTAATGTCTTCTGTTCCTGTAAATCCACAATTAATTTTGGTCTTCTCTGAGCACTCTAAGGGTTTTAATTGAAAGCAATTAAAACAGTGTTAGAGGTAGTGTACAAATTTGGAAGGAGAATTTCAGGGGTGAGTATCTGTAAATCTGGCCACTGTAAGTATCCATCAATAGAAAGCCTCAAATATTAGGATTTGTAACTATACCCCCACCCCTTTTTTGGAGGATCGCTTTCTGTGTTTTTTTAGTTCTCTAAAGTTAATACTCTGCTTTCAAAGTAAGTTCCACTTGTTTTTCCCTTGAAGTATATAAAACAAATTCAATTTGATCAGATTTTTGGTTACTTTCGTAACTATGTCATGAGATAGGAATTTGATCAGCACATGCTGGGATGGAAATTTATGCAATGAAACATACTGATGTTATAAACACAGTACAGGGACATCCTTCTTCTACTGTTTTTTTTTGTTGTTGTTGTTCCTATAAATGAATTATAGTAAAAATTGCTGTCTTACCTTGAGGCAGTCACATTTCTCATGAAAAAATTGATGGGGACTTCTTCAGTGACAGTTCTTACCTTGGCCGGTAGCAAGAATTAAGTCATAGGGAAGTTTGTTACCACTTTAGCAGACTTCAGGGAATTTGATAGGAACTAATTTTGAATTGTTTAGCTCAGTCGTGGAGATACTGAAGTCCACAAAGCATTCATCCACATAAGGCATTATCCTTTCATTGTGGTATTTGGGATGTTGTTATAATCAACAATAATAAAATGCCCCAGATCTCTGTAGGCTTCACTTTAAATTATATGCTGTGCCCACGAGAACATACTCAGTGGTATTTACTTCCCTGTTTATTTATATGGAATTTGTACGAGTCCTGTCTCAGTTTGTCTGAGAACTATTATGAAATGTACAGTATTCAATTGTTTCTGGCAAAGGACTTTGGAAGCAGATGCTGGACCGCTTCCTTGCACTCGATACTGCTCTCGAGTATCTGCATTTCTCTAGGAAATTTATCTGCAAAATACTTCTGTAATGAAATAGTAATATTTCATAGTGTCTGTTAGAAATCAGCCAAGATGTGTGTGCCAATGGGCTGATAAGAAACATTTAGATTAGTGGAAGTCCTTCCATTAATTTCATTTAGTTTCGGATTTGTCTTTGAAGTTACAGATTAGTGATGGTGTAATTTAAAAGGAAATTTGTAAACACATTGCGGGTCATTCTGGGAAACTCTGGGAGCTGGTTTGAATGTCTGAGAGAGATTTGAGAACCAGTCTGCTGTGTTGGAAGCTCATCTGAGAACAAACAAGTGTACCCGGTCACTTAAATCTCTTCCCTGTTCTAACTCCTAATCTTTGTTTGGTTTTGGTATGAAGCTCTTGTCACAGCAGGTAGCCTGAAGAAAACAGTCTGTTTCTGGGATACAGGCATCTATTTGCCATCCTGGAGCTAAAGACCTGTAGCAGGTAGGAAGCCAGGATGGAACCTAGTTTTTTCTCCTTTTAGTGCTAAGCCACTCCGGCAACATCAGTCCCAAATAGGCATCTTGCTTCTAATAGTAGCATCCACAGTGATGTTATCAAGGTGCATTTGGTTCCTTGCCTTCTTCCTGGCAAAGAGAAGGAAGATAGGCACTGGGGAAATAGCATGAGCTGCATCACACCCCAAGCGGGAATATTACATGGCTAAAAGGAGATTGAGCCTCCTGCCAGGGCAGCTCCAGGCCAACTCTCTAAAGGAGCTGTGCTTTGGATGGGTGTTTTGCATTTCCTGCTCCTTTTGCAGTGGCCATTTGGTGAAATAGCTGGTTAGTTTGCGTGCACATCGTTAAGATGTGACATTAGTCAAAGTAGTTTAAAGAAACCCAGCCTAGTTCCCTTACTCATGGATGCCCACAGCTGCCACTGTCTCTGGTGCACACCTTTGCACAGAGCTTCACAGACAGTTAATTCCTTTTCCTAAGAAAAAGCAATCTATTTCATATTAGCAGCATGACATACTTCCCCAGCACATGCTTCTTACCCAAACACGTGCAAGCTAGTTGTCCTTGATAGGCTTTAGGGCATAATATTCGCTTCTTCATGAATCATTTTTTTTTTTTCTGGTTGTTCTTGTCAACACTTTCAAATCCTTATATTCATTTCCAATGACTGTTGTCAAGATTGTCTTAATTGAAAAAACGTTTACTGTAACTTTAGCAGCTGTTCTTCTACAGTATAAGATTGTGGCAATTGTTTGTGTTCGTTCAGTGCAAGGTCACTGTAGTAGAAAGGAAATGGCCTCCCTTAATAGGTGGCATCCTCCCTGTGATGGTGTCTTGGTGCCCTTGAGGTGAAAATAAGGTGCACTACTTAGTGTATGAAATAAATAGCCAAACTACTTTTGAACTCTTATTTATTTGACTTCTTCCTGTAACTTATTTTTCTGAAACTGAGTATCTTATCTTTGACTTTCTGTCTAGTTGACCAATTGGATTTGTGACTTAATCACCACGTTAATGGAATAAGCTTATTTGTATAGCACTCAAAGACCCTGAATGATTTACAGAAACGTGGAATAAAAACACTTTCCCATAACTATAATATGTACCCATTAAGTGAGAACCGCTTAGGCTGTCATCTTTCACTTTTAGAGCTGCTTTTTGTGGTTTACCAGTTCAAAGATACCATTTCCTTTAGGTCTTAAAACTTGGCAGCTACTGGACGCTATATTCTACCTATAATTTTGCACTGACATTTCCCCTTACTGGTTTCCACATGTGTGCGCATGTATACACGCAGCTTGTTCTTTACATATTATCTGTGATCTCAGAGGCTTTGTAATTGGTACTCAGCTGGCAATTTTCAGTGTGCATGTGAGGCAGATAAAACTGGGGGAAAAATAAAAGGTAATGCTAAAGCTGCATTGGTCCTGGGAGTGTGGAAGCACGTGTTGTGTGCTGGTGGGTGTCCCTGCATGGCTAAAGCAGGCTGAAGTGACCAGGAAATTGAAGGATGCAGTTCCTAAAGTACAGTTACTGTGTTTGCTTGCTTACAGACTAGTCATCTTAATCATCTTAACATGCTTTTGTAAGTGATGAGCAATAATGTAATAGGGCTAGCATGTTTTAGACTATCAAATAGGTTTGGGAGAGTGCTATTTGTTTTATGGAAATTTTTGTTCCTCCTGTATTGGATAAAATATGAGGTCTTGATAATCATCTGTTAATCTTAGATGCATATTGTTGTCTTCAGCTTGAGCACAACTGAGTTTCTGAAAATTATGCATCTATGCATCTAAACTGTTGCAGTTTATGGAGGTTTCAGTCAAGCTGTAGGGGTTTTGCCTCCACTGCAATGTATAAGCAGTTCTACTTTTGCTGGCGCTCGTCCTCTGTGAGCAGCTTCATGGCTATTTCCACTGTTTTCCAGTGTTTGAGGTTTCTAATACAGAATTCTGTATTTACCTATGGTTATCTTTAATTGAGGGTAATGAGGGGCAGATGTTTGTCTGCCTTCAGAGGTTCTTGCATTTCATTTATGTGTTGGTTTCTCAAGCCGACACAAATTTCATGTAGCTGAATGCTCTGTGCACATTTGCTGGGTACAGCTGAAAGCAGTTACAGAGTTAGAGCAAAGTGCTGTGTTTGAGGTAAGCAGGTGTTCAAAGAGAAGTTTATGAAATTTTAAATACTGAGGACTTCCAGCAAAAATCGAAGGAACTTGTAGCTAGAAAATCAGTTACTCAGTTTAACCTAGAAAAGCCCGTTAGGAAGAACTTACTAAGGAAGAATTTACTAATAAGGGTGGTGGTTGTTCTTTTTCTTTAGCAGTTTTTTTCCTTGCTGTCTGCAAACTGTTGGAACAGACCCTGCATCACTTTCTTTGACTTCCACTCTGCAGTTTATCAGAAAAGAATTTGAAAAGTAAAAAGTTACCTTGGTTCTTTCCTTCTTTATTTTAAACAAGACAAAACATTCTGGTATGTTTTGGGGAGGGGAAGGGAGTGAAGGAAGAGGGGCCAACTGTCCCTCCTGAAGTTATGCCATCTATATCAGCTTTCTGTCTGCGTCTTCTGTCTTCGTTTTTTTGTCCAGTCAGATCTTCTGTTGAGAAAGAAATGTCTCTGTGCCTTGGAAGCAAACCACATCACATGGTGGATCTGATATAGCCCCTTTCTACTGTATCTTTAATATTTTTTCTCTTTTCCATAATGCTTCATATTTTAACAAATGATTATTCTTATTTTTAATTTTAAGCTTCTTTCAAGTTTCCTGCTTCCTAATGGTTTCTCAGTTGAAAGGCTGAGCAGTGCTTAACAGAAGATGAAGCAGAGCTTTTTCAGTTCTCCCCTTTCCAAGACAGAAGAAAGTGAATAAAACTGAAAAAATCTATTTTATATAAACATATATAACCATACAACAGATTGTCTAAGGGTTTTGCACCATGATGCAGTGAGATGTTATAGTTTTCCTGTGACTTAACTCTTTTGCTTCTGGAAAAAAAATCTCTACACTTTCTTGCCATTTTGATGGAAATTTCAGAAATTCTTCCAGACTTATCCGTGCTCCAAGCCTTTCGATTGCTTCTTTATGTTTTGTTTTCTTGACCGGTAACCTCAGATTATAGAGGCTGCAGGTCAGGAAGTCGTATTCTTCCCAAGATAGCACTTAGAAATGTAAATACGTCTTTGCTGAATAGTACTAAATTCTTTTGAGGTTTTCTTTCTTTTTCAGAAAAAGATCTAATAGATAATATAGGCATATTAAGACTCAACATTAAGATATTAGGCACTGTGAAGTACTTGGCAGTGTCAGAATTCATAGAGCAAAATATCTAAGCGTACTGAAGAAACATTTGCATTCTTTTATTATTTGTTCAAGAAAAATGTTACACATTGGAAAAAATTGCATTATCAAATGTCCCATTCCTTCCAGGCACTGGGTGCCCTTCATTTCCTATCAAAGCCAAAAGATTCAACATGTAGCCTCTCAGGCCACGATGAATACTAATGTCTTGATATCTGGTAGATCATTAGTATTATTTGTAAAATGGAAGCAAAATTAGTTCTGACCTTTAGATCGAAGCCAAAAGGTTAATCCATGTCCATTTCCAATTCAAAGCATTAATTGCTCCCTTCTCTAATTGTGTATAGGACAACAGTTACTGTTCGTTTCAGAGAGAAATCAAACTAGGTGATGGTTTGCATTCATAATACCTTTCTGTTTGCTTCTACAATTGAATTCGACATCACAGAAATTGTCTTCGCAGGTTCAGTTTAAAAAATAATTTTTTAAAAAAATCTGTTATTCTGATCTATTAATTTATTTTAAATCAGTGCTTCCTTTCTGCCTGAAATGAGTGGTATGTGATATACTTCATGATAAACAGAGGATAAAAATAGGTTTATGCATTTTTCAGTTGTTCAAATATTAGTGTTCTTGGGAGCTCCAAATATGGACAAATAATGCCAGTGTAAAATTAACAGCTGTTTTTGTTTCTCTTACAGCTACACTGTACACGTCCTGCATTTTGTTGGGTATATTTCTCAACAGCAGTGTACCAATATTCTTTGAGCTCTTTGTGGAAACAGTCTACCCTGTTCCAGAAGGAATTACCTGTGGAGTTGTCACCTTCCTGAGTAATGTGTTTATGGGAGTGCTTTTGTTTTTCCTCACGTTTTACCATACAGGTAAGAAATACAAGCTACTTTGAAAATATAATTCTCCATGAACACGTAGCCTTGTTGGTAAGGGAGGATTTGCATATGTGATTTTTGTTAATAACCAAGCATATGAATCCACATTGTAGTAGTAAGGAGTAACTTTGTTCTTTTCTACATGCTTGCTAATAAAAAAAAAAGATGCTTCCATGCAGGTTGTATATAGTCATGTACCACTTCAAATTCACTGTAGCCCGAAACCATCAAGATACACCATCATCGTATTTTTATAACTATTTGGAATTTTGTAAATTTTTTAGGTAAATATTTATTTTTAAAACTTTACAAAAGCTTATTAATGGACAATATGACCATTAATGTTGTTTTTATCTATGCATGTTCAAAACCAAAACACAGCTAATCCAATCTCATGCTTCAGGGTATAAGTGTATGGCCCAGGAGGGTCAGAGAAGAAATGCCCCGTTTGTGGTCAGCTCTGTTCAGTGGGTCGGGCATGTCATTAAGGGATATGAAAGAGCCTCTCTTTTGCCCACTGCTCAAAGACAAAATATTCCTTTAGGTAATTCAGTGGCCCAGTGAGGCAGAACAGTGTATTGTTTGATATTTGCATCAGCTTCTTCAGACGGTCTCATCTGTAGAGTATGATTAGCTTCCTCAGAACTCATACTTGAAACTTGCTGTTTAAGAGGAGGCTGAGGGGAGACCTCATCGCTCTCCATAACTACCTGACAGGAGGTTGCAGAGAGAAGGCTGTTGGTCTCTTCTCAGGTGACGAGTGACAGGACATGAGGCAACAGCCTCAAGTTCCACCGGGGAGGTTTAGGTTGGTGTCAAGGAGAATTTCTTCTCAGAGGGGTGGTTAGGTGTTGGGACAGGCTGCTGAGGGAGGTGTTTAAGAGATGTGTGGATGCGATGCTTAGGGACGTGGGATAGCAGTGGAGTTGTAGTGCTAGGTGCATGGTTGGACTTCATGATCTTATAGATCTTTTCCGTCCTATTTGATTCTGTGCATGGTTCTGTGATTTCAAGCTGCAAAACAAGAACCAGTCCTTCTTTAAAGTGGAAGTGGTCCTTATTAGCAGTTTTTGAAGATGTAGATATTGGGTTTATATTTTGTTGTCATGATAAATGTTTGCTTCATGTCAGAAGATTTGCAAAACGATGTTTTACTTTTGCTGTGGAAGGATTAAAAATTGAGAAGCTTTAAATCAAAGCATTTACTTCTTAAGATGGTTTGTTTTATAACCCAGAGGACACTAACAACTTTCAGAATGAATTGTGCTTGAAATTATGAAGGTTACAGTGTGGGGCAACTTTTCAAAGTGGTTTGTGCATCTTTCTGACAAGGAACTGTAAACAGGTTAACAATGACATTCTTAGTTATGTTTTGTGAACACAAAAGAGAATTCTTTGTTTATTTTTGTTTTTCTTTTTTTCTAAGGTTCCATCAAAATGCATTGTTGTAAAAAACAAACAAACAAACAAAAAAAAACCTGAATTTATCCACACCAGCCTCTGGTGGTTTCATATTTAGTCTTGAATTTTTAAAAAATGTTTCTATGCTTAATATTAATTGGTGTTAATTCCTTTCACGTAGACTGTTATTTCCAACATTTCTACCTGAGCTGAAAAGATTATACAGAATACTCCGAGGATATTTTCATCATTTTTCAGTCTAGTGTTCTGAACTGCTTAATAATTGAGGATTGGGATACAATGCATCTTACTGTTTTTATAGTCTTAACTTCCCTCTGACTAAACAATTATGGTAAGGTGAATGTATTCCCTAATAAATAGGGTATTTGGAGCCATTTTTTTCCTCTAGTGAAGCTTGCCCCAGCATGTATCAGTAAATACAGGTAAGGGCAAACCTGAAATTAGTATACCCATACACTTGGAATCTTTTCCCAATTTCTGCAAAGGAGGAGAAACATCTGTTTGTGCTCAGGGTGATCCATTCTCAGTGATGCAGTAACAGAAATGATCAAAACTACAAATGTTATGTGGTCGCTAGAGGCGATCAATGCCAGTGGATGCTACTGCTCCTTTGATAAAAGAAAAATCCTTTAGAATTTAGATAACGATCTTAAATACTTGTCTTCCCTTTGATTAAAATACATCTTCTAATGGCATCTAAGAAGTTTGAGTAAATCAGAACTCAGTCAAGTTTATCTTGTTCCCTCAGTCTTGCTTTTTAAGCCAAACAATCTTTCAGTAGTTTTAATTCTATTTCTTTTTCTTCTCATACTTTGACATTGCAAAGGCTGCAAAAGAACCAAGCCCTGGAAACTTCAGGGCTGAAGATTTTAGTCCAGCTGACTCAGTTAAGAAGGGGAAATGAAAACCTTTCAGAAACCTCAGCATATTTTCTATTGGTGTGTTTTGAGACAAAAAGCCTCAATCTCTGGATGTGGTTTCCTACAGGGAGTTCCAAATAAAAACCAAAACCATATCACCCTTTAGCTTTGTGTGATCAATATGTGAGTGTGAATCTCCAATGCTGCCCAAATTCTGGGCCACAAAACACGTGAAGGGTTCAAAAGAAAATGTAATCTTTCAGGATATATGGGTTAAAATATGTTTAGTCCAATTAAGCAAGGCTATCGCATCATATAGAAAATAGCAAAGCGTTTGTCCTTGAACAATGTAGTCTTCTCCAAGCCTAGGAAAAAAAAAATATTAACATTTTATTAATAAGATTACTGCTTAAGCAAATCTGTAAGCTTTTGGGGAGAGGGTGTTGCTGAAGGCTGCTGGTGTTGGGGGGTTGGTTTCTCAGGTTTTCTGACTTATCCTTTGAATTGCGTAGTATAAATTGTGCTTTCTATTTTAGCAATATAAATTTTAGATTTCTGAAAGTAATGGTGCTGAGGTATTAATTATGATTTATTCAGACCCTGAGGGAGAGTTTAGTTTCTGTAAAATAAATAATAGTAATAATAAAACAACAATAAGAATATATGTTTTTAAATGAAACAAAACACTGTTTCCAGTAAAAGTAATGCGTCATTAAATTAACAGAAATAAAGGGGAAAAAAAGGCTGCAGTGCACTTTTTTTTGAATAAAACTGCTTAATTGTAGTCAAATATCAGAAAATAGGATTTCTTGAACATGGAACATATGCTTTTAAAAGCTGTACGTTTTGTCTAACAGCTCCAAAGAGTCTTCTGAGGAGCTGTTCATGCAACTAGTTTTAAATTGCATTGATTGCACTGCTCACAAGGTTTGTCAGAGGAATTAGTTTTCCCTCCTCAGACCATGTAGCAGGTTTGATTCAAAATCAAACCCTGCTGCTTCTTATGCTTTTAATTTGTTTTAGTTTTCAATCCATAGAAATCAAAGAACTAATGAGTAGAGTGTTCAGAAGTGGTTTATTCTCCATTAGCAAGGATAGATTTCTCCCCCCCCCCATTCTCCATTGACAGGTTGAATAAGAAGCATTAACATTAGCTGGAGGCATTGGTTTTATATATATAGAAGTCGTTCGTGGAGGAGTCTCATAGACCATGTTAACCATCTATTGATTGCAGAGCTGGCAAGTTTTTGTTAAGAAGACAGCAACTTCCTTCAAACCCACCAGCCATGTTTTTAACTTGGAGTATTACAAGTTTAGGTAGCTTTAAACACGGAGCATGATGGATAACTCTGAGATTGAGTCTGTCTTCTGCTTTACAGAGTTTTCCTGGTTCAACTGGTGCCTCCCAGGATCATGTCTGCTCAGCCTGCTCCTCATCCTGTGCTTCCGAGAATCCTACGACAGACTCTACCTCGACGTCGTTGTCTCTGTCTGATAACACAGGACTGCTGACTGGTTGGAAGAGACTGAAAGCTGATTTTGCAGTCTGCACATCTTCCTGGATTTGCACAGCTGACCAGAGGAAAAACATAGAATTACAAGACTTAATTGTGGCTTTATTAGAGAGGGTGAGGGACAGGTTATTTCTTATGTTCAAGACCCCCTTGATTTGCATTAATTGCAGGCAGATAAACATGGAACTTGAGTGGTGATAAAGATGCCTGAAATGCACAAAGAGAATATATCTGATGTACAGGTACCAGTGTCAGAACTGGAGTTCTCTATTTAAAAGGCTGTTCATGTAGCAGTGAGATGTATGAGTCTGTGTGTGTGCATGTGTGTGCGCCAACTCAAGGTTGTACACACTGGGGTACCAGTAACCTTCAAGTCTTCTATCAGAATAGGTATAGTGAATAATCTCAACAAAAGGAAAGAAACAAAAAAAAAAAGGAAAAATATTTTTTTATAAATCTCTTAAATTGCTAGTCACTTCTATAACTAATGTCCATCAAACAGTTAAGCTAAAATAATTTGGTGCTGTACACTACATTTACATTATAATAAAGTGATTTCTGATATAAGACACTGGTACCAGGGTTTTTAGCCATACTAAAATCCCAGTCAGTCCTTGCAATGTTGTTAGAGGTGTTTATCACCCTGGAGCACATGTATGCTGAACGATAGCCGTAGCTGCCACTGAAACGTAGCTGCAACTGCAACCAGCAGTTGCCTCTGAAATACTGCCGTGGCTCTGTATGTCCTCAATGCGTAGCGGCTGTGGTATCTCAGAAGTTTACTGTAGAGTCACTCTTGGTGAATGTTGCTGTTCTAAAGGCCGCCGCTGTCTCACCTTTCCATCCCCCGTCTCCAATACTGCTTTCTGTTTTCTATTTACTGTGAAACCTGTGTTCATGCCGCTAAATACTGTTGGTGTGGATGTTCACGTCCTGGTAGTTCTCTTCTGATACCCTAAGGTGTGCATGGCTTTTAGGATTAGTTTACAACTGAGGGTGCCTAAGCAATACTGTTTGTTAACCCAAGTCTTTAAAAATCACAGTTTCCTTTAAAAAAAAAAAAAAAAGTTATAGTTTGATGGGGTGCCCTGATGGCGAAATGACAATGAGTTTGATGAAAAATAACTCATGAGTTTTGGCATAATATGGGAAATATAATGCCAGCTCTTTTTATCAGTAGTAATTGGTGGTCGTTCTGGCCCTTACTTGAACATAGATATTGAAGACACTTTTAATAGTTTTTTAACTCAATTTTAAACCTGCTAATAATTTCTTAATTATCTGCTTAGATTTCAGTTCAGCATCATTTACAGTATTCCCCATGTGTGTGTTCTGTGCTTTATGTTAGGTGTGTGTGTGTGCATATTTATATCTATGTATACACAAATAAAGCTTATATATATCTAATATATATAAGTTATATAAGGTATGTGTTTACATAGGTTTATTTTAAATAATTATGTCTCTGAATGGTGGTGGTATGCCACTGTTTGTAACTAAACCAGTCACTGCCGTGAACAAAAATGCATACATAGGCTGTCTGTGACATGGTTTATTTTTTTTCATGGGGTGAATGATTTCCTACTGTAGCTATTTTATAATACGGAGCGCATGCACATGTTAGAGGAGGTTGGCGTGCAGAGTTCTTCGTCGATAGAAGTTTGAATCAAACGCCCTTTGCTCCTACGAGGGGCTCTCCTCTGCCACTCTTGAGTGATACACTGTAAACTCACTCAAATAAAACCTGAGTGCTACCTTTCCGACATGTATCCATTCATTGTCTTCTCGTTTTTCAGAGAGAATGTGCCACTAATACCTTCAGCTCAGGAGTGTATTTGTGCAGCAAAATAAAAGCAAGCTGTTTCATGGCATCTGCTTTATGTTTTCAGACGTATTTACTGTACTAAGTAGCAGAAGATTGACTTAGTTCATTGCCTATATCAGTGACTAAATGATCTTTTTTTCCCCTCAAAACAGGCTCTTTTTAGACAACGGAGCTAACCTACGTAGAGATAAGTTAATCGATCTATCACATTCAGAACCACCGGCATCATCCTTTCATCATTTTTCAGATGGATGGTATTAACTGTCCAACTCCTTTTTACTGTTTTAGTGCCTGGAATAGTTTCAGTATCCAGTAGCTGTTGCTACCTATTGTTTTCTGAAAAACTAGGATTGCTTGCCAAGAATTTGATTGCACTTGCATTGTCATGGCAGAATTGCAAGCTCAGATGGCTCTTCAGAGCTCTACTTCTGCAATTTACTGTAGCTATATTAGGATTAAAATTGCACAGTTCAGGCACTGTCCCGAGTGACGGATTTCTAATCCTTTCACTGTCCAGACTATTTTAAGGTGGAGGCGCACCTGTGGCAGTGTTCAGACGATAACCTATTCCTCTGTTTCAGAAAGCAGTGAACAATTCAAAATATTTGTCAGTGTTGCCAAATCTAGACTCTCTGTACCGTCAGGGGAGAAGACTGAACATCTTGTTTTAAGCCTTGTTGATTGTTTTCCTGATTTGCTGTGAATTGCTCACTGCTCTCCTGAACCTTAGATGCTTTTGATAGAAGTTTCTGTGTCTGTCTTGGGCACTGTAATGTGTGGTCTTAATTACAGCCCTCAGCACCTCTGCATTGAAACAAACGTTATCCAGAGCTGAGCAGTACAACAGGACGCTGCTGGAGGGAGACCCGTGCCATGACTGCAGGCACCAGTCTGCAGTCCGGCCTCAGCCAGAATTCCCAGCAAATCTCACGAAAATCTTCCTGAGTGAAAACCGAAGGATTGCTCCCAAATTACTTGAAGTTGCTGAGGATACTGCTATGTTCTGGGCACACAATCATTAGGTCTTTATTAGATTAACAAGTCTGGCTTTGGACAGGACTTAGGGATTGCAAATGTACTTGCTGAGATCTCTGATAACTTAGCCTCATTTGTGATCATCAGCATCCTCCTCCTTTGGAGGAGCAGTACATTTCATGTTCGTAACTCAAATGAAGTTTTGGGAATATTTCCTGGATAAGGGTTATCAGATAGGTACATTGGTGTTGGGATCTGCCATGGGTAAATGTTGTATCAATTACTGGTAGTTCTCTCCAGAACTTGTGAATGTGTTACAGCAGGATTTGTTTGGGTTTTCTCTAAATGAGACGTCGTCTAGCACTGACACAGAATAGCTGGAATTGGCTGCTGCTTCACCTCTGACTTGCAAACAGAGGAAGGTGCTCTGAGAAGTTATAATATTTATTTCTCTTCATGGCCCTTAAGTTCATGGCACAGGAGAGCAATTTTTCCCTGCAGTGCAGAACCCCTTGAACTACAAATAATTGTGCTATGTTTTATACTGAAAATGCTAGGGAGGATGCACTGTAGTCACTCCTCTGTCTTTAATAGACCTTCATTTCAAGTAGTAACACTCTGGGCTGCCTCTTGGATTTCTGCTTGGTTTGCTAATAACTCTAAATCTGCTTGGCTCACTAATAACTCCAAATTCATCTTCCAGTTCTGCTGGTTTTTCTTCTTGCTAGCTCTGGAGCTGTGCTAGCCTTCATGCTGCTAATGAGGAAGCTCAGGTTTAGAAGAAGTTGGCTCTGCTTAGGGCACTGTTTACTGTCTCTCTTCCCTGTTTTACCCCTTAATTTCCTTTTGATTTCTTTGCTTTGCCAAGTGGCCTTCTACTCCCTTGTGCTGGTGGCAGTGCAGGTACTATTGCAAAAAGCTCCCAGGTTCCCAAGTTGATTTTAGAGGGATGGGTCCCATCTTTTTAATATGTATAAAAATAGTGAGTTATAGAAAATCATGCAAGCTGAGGGAGGGTGCAGACCTGAAGGATTTTACATGTGTGTGAGCAGTCTGTTGCAAAGCAGGTGCTAATGTTCCTGGTACTCACAGACCTGGCTCCTACACCTAGACAACTGATTCAGACCATGCTTGCTGTGGCTGCAGGTTCGCAGCGTGGCTGAGTTGTTCAAACCATCTGACAGATCAGAAATGCGTAGGAACAGGACGTCTTTCTTTGTCAAGTGGGTTAGAAAATCCTGGGCAGCATCTGTGTTTGCAGCCATAGCTCTGGGGGGACAGGCTGATGGACTGAATGTGGGAGGGAGGGGTTTCTGGAGGGCATTTCAGCACTGAAATACTGTGGTGAGTTACCAAATCCATAGAAAACCTGAAGTTTCATGATGATGGAAATGTTAATTTATGGCCTATTCTACAGTAAGCTTAGCAAGTGAATGCATAGCCTTACACTAATGTAATTAAACTGACTTGATTGATATTTGTATATTGGCTGTTACTAGAAAGGGAAGTGCTGTTAAATGTGGGGACTCATGGAAATATGAATGGGGATTATGCAGTTTGCACAGTGAATTTAGCTGTCCTGTAATGCTCTGACAGCAGATTTTTAATTGTTAATCCTCATTTCTTACATTAGGTCACTTTCAAACGTTAATTAGTGTCTGTGACAAAGACATTCCAGGTGGGACTTTTTAGTTCCATTAGATTTATTTTTTTCCCCAAGATTACAATTATGGATTATGGTAATAATTTGGCAAGACAACTGCTACACTCATACGTTGTGTTCGGTATTGATTTCATGTCTGGTGTCACTGCTCCCAGCGCTGCCGAAGCACCAGGCTGCCGGAGCGGGGGACGTGGTGTAGGTGAGGGTGTGAGAAGGTGCCCTGCAAAAACGAACAAGTTCCTCTTCCAGCATCTTCCTTGGGCTCCCAGGAGGGGAGCACACCTCTGAGAGGCACACAGACATCTCCCTGTTTGTGCAGGGGAGCTTGGGTACAAACGCAAGCTTCATGCATTTCCCTGCAACAGTAACTGCTGCCGTGTTGGTTGTAGGTGGCATCGGAGGCTCTGCTTGGCTGCACCAAGGAATCACTTTGGAGCGTGGAGCAGAGCTTCAGTAGAGAAGGCAGCAAGCACAGTAAAAAAACAGATGATGTCAATCTGCTTATTATTCTTACAGTTTGTGTTTCGAGGCAGATGAAACCAACAAATAGAGGAGGAAATGTAGTTCTATCCAGAGTTTTGACAAGCAAAAGCAAACATTTGCACAGATGTGCTGGCTCCTGCCTTTTGTTTGCGATCACAACGTGTTTAGAGCGAACCATACCCACCCAAAAAGCCTTGCGCACTGTGCTCTCTGTGGCTAAGCGTCCTGCAGCCGTGCTGCAGAAGCTGCTGTGCCTGGGCCGAGGGTAGGGAAGATCAGGGCAGAGCAGGAGAAGGGGATTTGCTGCACCCAGGGGCTGCAGAGGTGCTGTGGCCCTGGGTCTGGGCAGGAGGGATGTCTCCTACAGCCCCCTCTGAGCTGGTATAGCAGGATCTCTTTTCCAATCTCTCTTCCAGGGGCTGCCTCCTCCCTCTGCAAAACATTTCAAATTCAGCTGATCCAAATCCAGGCTCCTTAGACCTAAATCCCTTTTGAAAACTTTAGTTCTGCTTTTCAACTGCTTTCTGGCTCGGAGGTTGGGATGGGCCTCTCACCCTCCCCTCCTGTGGGTGATCTGCTCTTGTGGTGCTTCTGGAAAGGGGAGGGCTTGGCCTGCAGGTTCACTGCCAATCCTGCCGCTGGGCTTCCCTCCTCAGGATGTCTGTCCCCTTGGCACTGCCTGACCCGCACTGAGCAGAGCGGGCAGGGAGCGTTGGGGTGCCTGGGGCCCCGCTGCCTCCTCCCAGACTGCCTCTGTGTGAGGCTTCTGGGGTTGGCCTCTGGGCGCTAACAGAAGGTGAAGGGGGAGACATCCGGGCTCTCCTAGGTGGCTTCAAAGCCTTCCTCATGAGCATGGTTCACTCATGGACTTCATGGACTCCCTCAAGGACGAGGTTCATCATCTGCAGCGCGGTTTGTGCTGGAGCAGGTACTGGCTTGGCGCGCGGCTTCTGAGGTGCAGCGGGCAGGGAGGGGGCCTGCGCTCTGCTACGAGAGCTTTTCCTTTCTCCGTGTCTCACACCACCACCTTCCCCTGGGATTTCTTCCCTACTTGTAGCTGGACAGGCTCCTTACGCTCACTCTGCGTTGCAACATGAAGAAAATACCAGGGGCAAATTCTTTCTTCTTAGGGAGAGCTTTTCCCTTTAGGCCTGGGCCCTTTCTCCACCCTTAATCCATCCTCACTGACAAGGCCCAAACGCCATATTTTCCCTCAGAGGTGTCAGGCAGGCTGCCTGTGTCTGTGACATTTGTTTAATTAAGGTCTCGTTTGCCATGCCCAGCTGGGTCACAGTGAGCCCTCAGCGGCCTTGGGCACTGTCCTGCAGCCCAGGCCTGGGGAGCACCGTGGGCAGCTCTCTCACAGCCAGGCCCTTCCCTTTTACCCCTTTGTATGCGTCCCACTTTTGTAACTTTTGAAATGATTTGATAGAGTTTTATTTTGAGGTAAATTCTACTTTTTGTATGCAATATTCTGAGGTGATGTATTTTTATTTTTAAGAAAATGTTTAAACCACTATATACCTGTCACTGTAACACAGCCTCTGTGTCATCTCTTTTTAAAACTGGAATCTCACCATGACTTGTGTGTTCCTTCTCGTACTGCTTGTTGCACATTAAAGAGGTTACTCAGCTGTGTTGCCACTAGTGTTCATTAATTAAAAAACAAACACAAAACCAACAAGGGAATCATTTATTTCTGCTGTGACATTGCTGAAAAATACTGAAGAGATTGCTGCACAGGGGAGACTCCTGTCTAAAGGACTGAGCCCGACCCCTGGGAGAGCAGAGAGCAACAAAGGGAGGTGGAGGAGACAAAGGGGATGGGGGCAGGCAGGGTTCCAAGAGGAAAGGGTATTTCTTGATCCCAGCCCCATCCCCAGAGCCCTTTTGTGCAGGCTCTGCTTCTTCCCACCACCTTTCTGATTCCCCATCCAGTTGCATCCATGCTCCAGTCTCGGGATGGTGTAAGCCGCCTCGTTTTCCTAATTGCTACCATTTCAGCTACCATTTCAGTTTGAGCTTTTGGAAAGGATGCCCTTCATAATCCCCTTACTTGTGTTTATTCTTTATTTAATTGAAATAGGCCCAAAATAGGCCCAACCTGGGGTCTCTTGATCCATGTTTATTTTCTAGGACCAGCTCTTCAATAACCTCCTGACCACTTACCACGGCAAGTTTAAAATAGCCTTACATCCTATTAGTGCCGGGAAGAAATCTGTCAGCTCTGGTATCGCGGAATATCTGGGCCCCACTATTCTTAGCAACAGCCTCTTTCCAGGCTATATATGGGAGCTTGAGGCTCTCTCACCATACAGCTCCTGGTCGTATTTATCTTTGCAGTGCCGCAGAAACCTCTGTGCTGGGGGAAAGCAGGGCCAGGGGTCCAGCTCAGATCCACGCCCTGGCTTTGTGTATTGCCAAGCCCTCTATGCTCAGCTTTACTCAAAGAGATTTTTATTTTTTTTATTTTTATTTTTTTACCAGTTTCTATTTTAGCTTTGTTGTTGAAATCTGTCTCCCTGGTGCGTAAAGGATGTTCAGGCGCTCTGACTGTCTGCTTGCTGCCTTTGTGCTGGCCCAGCAGCGCACGCTGGGCTGCAGCTGCTGCCTCCGGTGGAGGTCAGCCTTGGGAAAGGGCTGTGAGAACCACCTTCACTGCCAGGAGCCAAATGAGCATGGGAGCGCGGCTTGAGGGCTGTGAGGCATGTACCTATCTGTCCATCCTTCCCTACCTCCATTTGCCTGGCTGCAGTCCTCTGCTACCAATGAGCAGCAGGAGGGGATTCAAACCCCTCTCGGGGAAGCACCGTCCTGGTCGGGCACTGGCCAACAAACTGTTGGCAGAGTGCCCTAAAACTCATGCTTTCCCGCAGGCGCTCCCCAGCTGGCCTTTGATCGCAGAGCTGAGGTTTGGGATTATGGAGGTAGCTTTGTGGTTGAGTTTTGGTGCTGAAAGAGCGTCTTGGGGGGGTGAAGGAGCTGGTGAGTGAAGGAAATGGCATCTTTGGAAGCTTTGTAGTGAGTGCAATAAAAGCGTGTGTTAAACCAGTGCAGCCTTATACAGAAATAAATGTCTTCACCTGCCCCTGGAGCATGAAAGAAACCTTTCAGAGAGAGGTTTTTCAGAATGGGGCTATGCTAAGGCATTGCAGCTCCTCTTACCCATGTACTTCTGTGGTACCAAAGGCTGATTTTTGTGGCTTGGGGCACGAGGCTGAACCTGCTCACCCTGTGGTGACCGAGCGACTGCCCCGGGCAGCCTCCAGACAGGAGGGGTCTCAGCCCAGCAGCCGGCGGTGACGGGCAGAGAGCGAGGTGCTCACCCATGGAGTGGCTGTGAGTCGGCATGCAAATGGCACAGCATAAACACAATTTCAGCAGAGCTCCCGTGAAGAAACCTACGAGCAAAAAATGTTACTAAGACATGCAAAAACAGCAAACAGTAATGCTGCCAGAGCAATAAAAGCGCATCAGCGTTGTGCCCGGTCCCTCGTACAGATTGCTTGCTTATGACATTAAATTAAGTGCTGCAGAAATGGGGCTAGTTCTCTCTGTGGCCACCGATGCTTCACATCATGGAAATACCAAATGTTTCTGGTGGCTGGCCATTACCCTGTGCTGGGAAGCAGAGCAGTCCCTTGCTGGCTCTGCTACTCCCACGGCAGCAAGGAGGTGCAGGGATGACAGAGGCACCGAGGTCGGGCGCATCGATCCGTGTCCGCACGGCGCCATCCCCACTGGTGCCAGCCCCGGGTACAGGAGACACCGCGACAGCCCAAGGGATGGAAAGCCGAGGGATGGAAAGCACATCTTGCTTCCAGCTCATTGCTGGTTGAGAAGCTGTGGAGTTTGACCTTGAAAATCCTTCCGTCTGTAGAAAACTTACTCTGAAGCGTGACAGTGGCAGGGCACAGCTCCCCAGCTCCCCAGCCCAGCTGCTGCAGCTGGAGGTGCCTCCAGGTGTGCAGGGGACACCACAACTGCTGCTGTCGCCTCAGGGACCCAGCGAGCTGCAGCTTTGGTGGTTTTTAGAGGCCTGAAGTATGGCAGTGGTGGATGGACGTGGCCTTCAAAACCTGGTTCTGCCCACTGCCAACTATTTAAGGAATTTATCTCACCGCAGATGCTGGGAGCAAGGTGGGGGTGGCAGTAGTGACACTGGGATTTGGCTTCCGGGAGCAGATCTGGGCCGTGCTGAAAGTTGCCTCTTGACTAATCTGCAACTCAGCTTGCTGAGTGGAAAGCAGTGACAAGTCCACGCGCCTGCAGCTTTATGAATGAACCAACCAAAACACGTCAAAACGCATTTCAGCTGCTAGCAGAACAACGTTTTTAATGACTCACCAAAGCTTTTAGTCATTGAGCTGCATGTTTGAGAGCGCGTGGTCTCTCAGATGTATACTTAGAAGACAGAAAACACGTGAGACACCCTGGGAGCTGATGCTTTTGCAGGAGAGAGTTTGGAGACCAGCAAAGCCAGGCGTGAAGCCTAGCCGTGGGCTGAGGCCCTGTGGGCAGAGGCTGGGGATGGCCAAAACGGCAGCAGGGGTTGCTGTGAGCTGAGTGTGGCCAGGAGCAGCCCAGCTGCAGGGCTCGGCGCAGGGACAGTGGGGACCTGGGGGATAACCCAGTGTCCCCCGGTCCCTAGCACAGCCAGGAATTACAAAGGGAGAGAATTGATGCTGCTGGGGGGTGTGGTGAAGGTGAGAGAACAAAATGCACCGGGGCTGCGAGCGAAGCTGTTATGTTAATGAATCAAATTAGCACCTAGGAAAAAAATGTTGTGGTAGGCAGATTTTAAGGAAATTGGAAATAGGCTCCGACGTGATGCGTTGCTCTAATTGTGCGCAGAGGTGTCTTGATGCAAAACAAACCCATTCCAGAGTGGTCTCTGCATGTTATTCTGCAAACTAACTAAAAAAAAATCAATCTTATTCACAGCAAGTTTGTTTCTACTGATCCTGTGCCTCTCAATTACTTTTTAATGGCCTGCATTGAAAAGAAATTCCTGTGTGCACACTTGAGATCATGAAAACACCCAAATGATAGCTTATGATTTAGTAGGATTAAAGTATTATGCATGCAGGTGTAGCACGTTTCAGGTTATTAGTAATCCAATCTATTTTTTATGACATTATGGTGTAATTTTCTGTATAAAACTTCAGTATAAGTCTTGAGCTGTATCGGAACATAAACTACAACGTTCCTGACTCTGTCACTTTTCATGGTCTTTACTTTGATTAATAAGCGCAACAAGAGCCATAACGCTCCGCAGCGAGAGGCTGCCGTCATCCTTCAATCAGAACGCGCCCCCCCGACTTTTACAGCTTTTCACAGCGCGATGTGAGGATGAGGAGGGGCCGCGGTCCTGTGGCACCAGCCCGTACCCAGCCACCCACAGCCCCTCGCCTGCCACACCGCGTCCCCGCAGCCCACCTGCCCCCGATCCCAGGCAGGGCAGCGCCTCGTCCTGCGGCACCACGCCGGGATTCGGCACCCCGCGTTGCAGACAGATTTGGGCTCACCTCGCCAGGCACCCTGGGCGGCAGTAGGGTATTTCGGATGCACCAAAAGCTTGTTGCGGGGCTGCGGTAAGCCTCCCCTTGGAGGGGAGCTGGCCTGGTAACGGAATTTAGCGTCACACCCGTAACACGATTTTGTGACCGCTTGGTCTTCAGTCATGACAAACACAACCCGAACTTGCTCTGCCAATGCCCCGCAGGGACGGAGGGGAAATAACTCACACGCCTGCAGGTTGTTCTGTTTTATTTCTGAATTATTCTTTACATTGTACAATATATAAAAATACAGAGTACCCAAAAAAAATTCACAGTGTCTAAAGGCAGTGATTACAGTCTAGGTCACCTTTATACTAAAGTACCATCGAGTTCAATTGCATAGGAAGGGTGATGTGCCTTCACAACAGAGTCCAGCGACACGCTCCAGGTTTTGCTGTTTTGGGGCAAGCCTTCCCACAACGGTTTCCCCTGCACCCCAGGCCCAGCGCGGCCTCGTCACGCTCCTGCCCCGACCACGAGCTCGGCCCTATCGCTTCGGGGCCACCCGCGCCGCGTCCTCCCTGAAGCCTCCTCCGTGGGAGCGCTCCCCGTTCACCGCGGTGCTTTAAGGGCCCTGCACGCTCGGACGTTATCCGAGGGGCTGTGTGTGGATGTAAACCACGCTGTCGTGCAGCTGGCTGCCTTTCATTGTTTGACGTTTTGGTACTGAAAATGTTTTGCTGCAGTTCCTAATGGCCTGGCCACGCTGACCTCTGCCTGACTCCGCGGCACCCGCTCACTGGGGCCTCAGCGGTGCTCATGCTTTGCACCGTCAGGTTTGTTTAAAAACGACTCAAGGGTGGGAATCCCAGAAAGCCAAACACCGCTCTCATCTCACGGACCCATCTCCACTAGCAGGGGTGAATTTGCAGCTGAGGCTGGAGGCAGAAAAGAAAAAAAATGGCCCAAAGAAGGAATTTCAGGGCAGAACGGCTGAGGCTGAATAATCCCCCAAGGACCCCCATGCTCCGAGGGTGTTTTTGTGTTTTGGTTTGTATTTTGTTTTCTATTTTTTTGTCCATTTTGAAGGCTCTGGCAATCAGTCAGCACCAAAACCTGTGGGTTTGCTCACCCATGCCAAACCTGCTCTTGAAGCCTTCTCAAGTTTTCTCCTAACAGGCTTAAAGTACGAGTCTGGTCCTGCTCTGAATGGCATGACAAAGACCTGTTGAGGAAAAAAAACATCAAACCCAGCTTCCTGGTGTTTCTCTGCCGTGCCAGACGGCTCCAAGGGGCGCCGTGCCGTGCCGTGCTATGAGCACAGCCAGCTCGTGGAAGCGACAGGGCAAGGAACGGCTGGGGAGCCATGGCCACCAGAGCTGGAAGCACCGGGTGCCTGCCTCTGCATGCCGTGGCTATTTTGGACCCCTCAGAAAACCCAAAGCCATTGGTTTTCAGGGTTTCTCAACCCTAAGCTGCACTAAATCCTCCTTGTGTCACTGTAAGGCAAGTCTTGTAATGCTGATCAATAACTCAGAAAGTAATTGCTAACTTCTTTAATGTGGAAGATGACATTTTTTCCAGTTCTGGTAGGTTGTGTGTTTTACTCTAATGGTACAATATTTGTTACTCCTACTTGCTATTTTAATTTTCTTTGCACAATTCCTCCCTACTTATAATTACAAAAACTACAGAGTGATACACATGAGAGATCCAGGAGGCTTATTCAGAAAATATAAGCGGTAGCAAGAATCTTTTACTTAGGCATTCTGAACCAGAATGATTTAGGGGAGAATCAGCACTTCTAACTAGAAAAATCATTTTTCTTTTCAATTAAAAAATTATAGCTCATTTACCTCAAAAGTGTATTTTGTTAAACCTAATGGAAAGGACAGTAGATTTTTATGTATTTTTTTCCTTCAGTTTGTCCTGTGGAATTGGAATCCCAGCACTGCCTTTCTTATTCTAAGTTTCCTCTGCAGGCGTTTTGCTATATATATATATATATACTATATATATATATAGTGTGTATATATTATAAATATATACTGTATCTATCCACTGATAGATGTATACGCTATTACAAAAAAAGAGCAAGTTGTTACACAAACTTTACATTTATATTTTATATATATATATATATAAAACTCTCCCCACACTACATTTGGTACAAAGAATAAATCAATCTCAGCGGACAGCAATTTCCTCTCCAGGTGGGCTCAACATCAGATTAACACTGGAGGCGTCAGATTGTCTGCATCAGACGTGGACTCCATTCCTACTCTGCTGATTTCAGAGAAAGCTCTCTCTTTTCTGAAAGTAAGGCATTGGGAACAGTGGTGTAACACCCTCCGCATTCTTCTCCTACGGTATCTGCACAGCTCGTGTATTGAAGAGCAGCCAGGGCTCATGCTCAACATTCAAGCGCAGCTCTAGGGCAGCAGCATCTCCTGTGCTGGTGTGTATCCGAGCGAGCTGCACGAGTTATTTCTGGTGGGTGAAAGCTGTCTGGCTGGGCTGGTGAAGCCATTGTGACCGCACACGATATGGCCTGGATAAGGCTGGGTGCACACCCCTTCTGCAGGAAGGAACGTGGCCACTTGCACGGAGAAGGGAAAAGGAACGGCCCCATTAAAGATGTTTCAGCAAAATGGTTGGCCATAAGATTTCCATCGTGTTTTGCTCGCTGTATACCTAACGCATAACCCAAGGTTTGCACAGAGCCAGCGTCTCCAGACCAACTCTGTGACTGCCCTGGGTCCCCCATCTCTTTCTTAGAAGTGGAAGAAAAAGGTACATTTATAGCAGGCTGAGTCCTCTGGGATGCAGTGCTCCTGATCTAAATGCATTTCCAGTGTACTTCAAACTGGACTTAGGAACAGGAAATCTTAGCAGGTTCAGCATCCAGGAGCAATTCAATCTGCTACAGAGATTACAGACCTGATGATCAGACTGCTGCGTTACCTGGACTGCAGGAACATCACCGTACCCGGTGCCGTTAACCTGCCATGCATTAGAGGCTCATAAAAATGCAGCCCTCATATCGCATTAACGTTGTCCTTAAGGAACTGCGCTCTCCCACAAGCATTAATTGAGTAATAAGTGCTCTGATTTCTCTCTTTCTCACTCTCTCCTGAATTCTACTTTCTGCTCGAATGGATTCGACAGACCCTCACTGTGATTGCCAATTACATGAAAAGGGCTGCATCCATTTGGATGGCTGGTAAGAAGGACTGTCTTGATGAAACTATAACCACATGCACCACCCTCAAAGCATCTGCCCTCCAATAGCCTACAGAACATCCACCTTCCGAGCACAATGGCAGTAATGACCCATCTTGGTGAGCTGAGCATTTAAATAACTTCAGCTGCTACACTGCACTTTCTTTGGGAGAAAAAAAAAAAAAACAGTTTGCATCGTGTTGTTCTGTGAGGCCGAAAATGGAAAAATGTTTAAGGAACAAAGAAAAAAAAAAGGGGGGGGAGGGGGATTAGAAAATTTTAAAAAATAATAATGCAAGATTTGACTCGCTCACATCCCCCAAACTCCAGCTGCAATCCTGCCACGCACATGGTAACTGCAGAATGTCTTGGTGCAGGGCACAGTCTGAGAGGGCAGCCTGGAGGTGGTTTTAGCTTTACGATAGTACAACTAGCATGATCTCAGGAGCCTATGTTTTCTTCTGACCCACCTAAATTAAACCTGGGAAATCCCAGCCAGCTGGTCTACGGAACCATGTTCAACCCCTCGGCTACATGCTTGTTAGGATGGCTTCAAGTCAGGATTCCCAGTGTTTTGGGGGGCATCAGGCAATCCAGCAAGACAGGGATGAATTCTTCATGGAACAAAGGCATCTCTCCTCAAAGGGGGTTTTTCCAGAGGCCACCTGCAGGCGCTGGAGGCTGCTTTAGTGCTGGTGTGCTGTGCTGGCCAGTCTGCTTCCCTGCTGCCACTCTCGCCCCGACACTTTTGCCCAGCCACTGAAGACAAAGCCTCAAGGCTGCATCAGGTTCAAATCTGACTGTGCTTATTTAAGGGCACCTCTCTCTTTCTTTGTTCCCTCTCTTTCACCTGGTGAAACCGGAGCAGAAGCAGGATGAGCTGCTAAATTAGAAGAACAGCTGCTGGAAATGACGGACACCACAGAGCCTAAGGCATCCTTGTGGCAGTACTAATGACCCCACTTTATTACCAATATCCCTACAGCCTTCAATCACTGCAAACTGAAGTTGAAGAAAGTAATTTAAAAATGGAAGGCTACTTTATTTTTGCCTTCTGGTCACACAACCGTAACAAAGGCTTACAAAGCCATGTTGGCTTTTCCTCGCAGGAAAAGCAATATAGTTGTCACGAGCAACACAGCCTTTCCTCATTCCCTACCGGCTACCTACGTGGAAGAGCTGAGCACGCAGCCCAGGCCGGCCCTCCAAACAAGCAACTGCAAAGGAACAGCACTGAGAAACTACCGAAGTGCTGGCTTATGGCAAAACCTGAAATAAAGCAAAGACAGAGAACGACTGGGAGCACGGCCGAGCCGATGGCCAGGCGGGGGCATGGCGATCGGTCGGGTAGGATGCAGACAACAAATCCAAGCTCGGGACCACGTGGAGCTCATGCGTGTTTCAGGGCGTACTTTTATCTCATGCTCAGTATTGCGACATTCTAAAATCCTTAGCATCAGGAGTTCATTATAAATATTTAGAAACACTGAATGATAACAGTGGTGGACTTGTTCACGTTGCTAACACATTTGATGTAATTGTACATTAAGCACCAGCAATAAGTTTCCTTTTTGCCAAACAATTATGTCAGACAAACATCTGGCTGCAGACAACACGGCTTCTGCATCAAACTAATACAGTTCTTATAGACACAGTCACACACATACACAAAATTACATTTCAAGGCTGGATATACTGTTTAATAATGCTACCGCCCCAATTTACTTCAATAGCTGCAGCAGCATTTACTCGTTGGGTTGGTTTTGTTCAGAAAAGTTAAGGAAATATTGGCAAACAATGCACATTACTCAGCTGTGTTACTATTTCATAGAGTACTGACTGGAAGACGCTATAAGAATGTGCAGCAGACTTTCTGGGTCACATCAGACTATGGAAACATTCCTTACAAAAATACCCTCCTCCTGAAAAGTCAGAATTATTCACTCTTTGAAAGTAAATGAACTAAAAACCAACAACAAAACAAGAGTAAAAATTAGCCCAAAGCATGGTGATTTCCCACAAGAAGAGCGTGGCCTCTGAAGTTGTCTTTCCTGGCAGACACAATCAGGATCAAAGCTAGAACAAAAAGAGTTAACACTGTCTCAGAAACAAAATAAAAGAAAGAAAGAAAAAAGCCCATGGCTCTTGTGCGGCAATCATCACATATTTTTTTCCAGTGATATAAACATCTTTGTTTGTTAGGCACTCTAAGTTCATGTCTCCGATGTTATTCCAACATTTACTTTTCTCAGTGTCTCACTGCCTGTATAATTTCCTTTTAATTAAGACTGGAAACATTCTGGAAAGCTTCTTTGGGTAATGCACGTTGTTTGTGTGTTGTTTCTCATCAGCTGAATTGCATATTACCAAAGAAGGCTGCAGAGATTATTTCCTGTAGTATGAAAAGATTCTGTTGAACATACAGGGAACAATGCCCTAGGAAGTTATTTCTTTTCTCTTTTTTTTCATAATCATAAAAAAATCAAAAATAAAAAAGGAAAAGGAAAGGAAAACGTTCTTCAAGTTGTTGGCACGATGGAGTCCCACTCGGCCTGTTCCATGAGCTGTGTGTCTTCCAGTGCACCATTGCTACCCTGTCTCAGGAAGGATGCTCCCCACTAGACAGACACCCCTGCCCCAGGAGGCCACCACCTCTTGTGCCGCCGCGGGGCAGCCACTGAGCACGGCACACAGCCAGCTCCTTGACATCGTCGGCCTTGGTCAGCAACGCTGATCTTCCAGCCATGAACAGTTGCAGTAGTAAGAGCCATCTCCAACCAAATAGCCGCAAAAGCTCTGCGTAACGGTCCATATGCATTTTTGTCCTTGTAGGGAGATGTGCTGTTTACAAGAAATACAATTAACCAAAGGAAAAAAAAAAAAAAAAGACCCTACTGTACAATATTTACATCTAGAGGCTGGGCCAGTATTTGGTCCACAAAATCAATTAAAAAAAATTCATATAGGAAGTGATCCTGTCCTGTAGGATCTGTCCATCATCAGCTGTTGGTAAAGGTCCTTCCAGGGGAGGCCTCAGGCCTGTAGTCATATTTATTCAGTGTACTGGGATAGTAGGTCGTCGTGTACACGTTGGTTTGCTGCAACGGGTAGAAGTTGGTCCTGTCATCTGGTATCAGATTGTTCTTGTTAAGTGTCTGTAAAAGAGAAGAGGCAATGACAGGCATGGCAGTGGTCACACACGACATCATTACTCTTTTCTACCTGCAGACACCTCCCTCTCACCTGCCTTCTCCAGCACGGTCCCCGCTGCAGCCACCACCGCCTTCCCCCCGGCTGGGAGACTGAGCCGGTACATGGTGCTCGCCCGGGGGCCAGTCTGCGGGGACCGCAGCTCCTGCCAGGTCTCCTCACGGGGACCTGTGCTCAGCTACTGCTAGGGCCAGAACCCAGAGCCTTCTCCAGAGACCCGGAGTCTCCTGGCAGATGGCGTGTCTGAACGTCAATGTCACAGAAAACCATGCTGGGCCTACACGGAGCTCGGTGGTTAATGGTAGCGCTCGATCTAATCCCTTCCAAAACGCTCGTGGTACAGCCTGCGGCTCCCTCGCAAAGCAGTTGCCAAAAGGCGGCTTTTTCTCTTTGGAAGAGCAGGTGTGCATTTACCTGATCTCCATCTCCATTGGTAGATATCCAGGTTTGGACCCCCCGATATTAAGTGTGTCACTTCTGTAAGCTACAGTATAAGTAACAAATCATGGTCACTTTTGGAAAAACTAAAATGACTTAAAAAAAATTTAACAACCATGTAACAATTGTTGTCAAAAGCAACATAAAAATGAGAACCACAAATGCCCCTTTTAACATAAAAATTTAGAAATGTTTTTTTTCTCCCTCCCCTCTTCCCCCCTTCTTTATTGTTTTTCAAGAATTACTATTACTTTTCCCACCAGCAACCAGAGGTCCCCCTCCCTCAGATTAAAAACCATTCCTATGCCAGCTGTTACCTACACACAAAGATAAAATTATGTTTTGGAAGATGCAATAATTTTACAAAGTTTTCACCTTCATCTTTATAGTCACCTGCTTTCTATGAATTTGGGTGAGGAACATTTCTAATAGCATTTTTCAACTAACCCCTGGCTTCAATTTCTTATATGCGCCTCCGGCCTACAATGCTCCTCCGTGCACCTGTAACATTTGTCATGCTGTATGGCAGGGAACTCACTCCTTTGATCTGAGGGTCAACACAAGCTTGGTTTGCTACAGCATCCTCGTGATCAGGGCACAGCACATTTAAGGAGGGTGTGAGCGTCTCCCCAGTCTGGAGCAGAGATGGAGAGGTCTAATGAGGCCTGGCCCTAATGGTTGTTCTGCTACCTCCTGGTACTTCTGCAGAAACCACTTCACCTCAGCTCCCCTTTGAGACAAACGGCTCACACCCAACCCAGCGCAGGGCAAGATGTGAATTGATCAAATAATGCTCAAACCCAAGAAACACCCAGCCCCATGAGCTTTACTCCTTTTGGACCGGTAGCTCACAGAATGGCTCCCCACATCCTCAAGCACATCACAGAGGGGAGGGGTCAACCCCTCTAACTCCAGCCACCTAAACTTCAGGCCTCAAGGCTCCGTCAGCAAGAGGGGAGAGGCCTCCCTCCTGCGTGACAGCACTTGTAGAAAAAATTGCCTTTTTGGGGAGCCCTCGTCCCCGTGCCCCGGCGGCAGGGGGTGACCGGCCCTCAGCGGGTGCCTGGCTGTCGGAAGACTGAAGTTAGGTGAGCCCAGGCACAGCTACGCGCCCACCATGACCACTCCAATGACCAGAGCTACCTCGAGGCTCTCAGACAAGGCCACAGGCAATACATTTATGTCCCAATTTCTACGTAATCAAATAATTTTCTTGCATGGGGAGGGGGAGAGGAGGAGGAAGAAAAGAAGACACTCTTTTAGTCCAAAAGCAGACTCATGGCTATTCCGGGAGCTGTGCCTCCCAGTTTCATAAAGATGTTAGGAGGAAAGGCTTTCCTGTGGCAAAATACCCTGGAAAAGAAATCTCCCAATTGCTGAATTACTGAAAAAAAAAATATATGTGAAACACTTTGTACATGAAAACAGGAGGAGACCCAGCCTCCTCCTGGTCTGACTTGGATCTTTCCCTGCCTGGACTCTCTAAAATGAGTTCAGAGCACATCGCTTGTAGGAGCTGAAGAGAGAATTTGTACAGGCATGCTCAAAATGACAAATAATTCCAAGGAACGAGAATTTGTGCCCTTCAATAAGAAAGGAAGAAGAGAAATGTCATGCTTTGCTCGCAGTCACCCAAAGAAATATTAAAATAGTGCAGGCAACAGTCTGCTGCTTTGTGCCGGAGGCTGGCAAACAAGGAAGTCAGGTTCAGTTCTCTGCTGCTTTCTATGCTTCCTTGGGAAATTCAATTAACTTCTCTGTGCTTCAGTGTCTCCTGACCCAGCTTGATAAAAATGATTGAGATTGCTGGTAAAAACGCACTTTGCTAAGTACTGTCACTGAGTATCTGGGGAACTGCTCTCTGGCAAACAAACACAGGTGTTCATCCCTGCTGTATGCAGTAAATGCAATTTCCTATCAGCATCTCTAGCTCAGGATGCCCACTACAGGCAGCATAACCCCAGGGCCATGGGCTGCCCCAGCAGGAGGAATAGGCTGATCCCCACTGCCGTGCTCCCCAGGTGCTCCTGAAGGCAGTCCAGCATCCTGAACTTGTCTGTGTCACCTTTCGGAACAGTTCAGATTCAAGGCATGCCAGGATTACAACCTCTGAAATTTGGTGGCATTGAAATCCTGACCTGCATTGGCTCAGGACCATGTTGATCTGAGGGCAAAAACCTCAGGACTCTACTTTTTCAATTGGAAAATCTGTATGAGTTTCAACAAGTCCCCACAGTGTTTAAAACCAGCCCTTAACAGAAGACATAGCATTTAATTAACACAAATCACATATTTTTCTTCTCGTCTTACTTTCATATAACATTTAGTTAGGAAAAAAACCCACAACTGTTCCTTTGCTCTTTTTTTTTTTTTTTTTTTTTTTTTTTTTGATGGAGGGCTTACATCTTAGGGAAATACCTTATGAAAACAGTTTAACGGAATTTATAATGCAATTAGCTGCAAGGAATTTATCTCTGGAAAAACTGCGAAGGCAGGACAGTCCTAAATCAGCATGATCAATGCGGACTGCCTTCACATTTCCCCACACAAACTTATTGTCTGTCTCATTTTAATAAATAGGTGATTAGGTTCCTTGGCACTAGAAATTGCTTGATATTTTGAAGACGGGAAATTAGGCAGCAGTGAATTTTAGAGATGTACACACGCACACCGAGGCACGCTCTGTGTAAGAGAAGTGCAGTTAAATCTCCCTGGGTGGGCTCCCGTGCCATCTCACTGAGAGCTTTAACCCTTGCTCTTGTCTGGCTCCTCTTCACCGTGACAGTGCAGAGATGGCACCAGCTGTCCCTTTGGGCGATATTGCCCCAGTGCTATATGGGTTACACCACATCAAGGTCAGAGCCCCTCAGCAACCTGAGCTCACTGGAGTTATTGTGGGGATGAAAACAGCCTGCAGCACCCACGGTGTCCCCACCGGTATTTGTCAGTCCTGATGGGAAAGGCCAAGAGCCATCACCACCTCCCATGAACCCAGAACTGACCTTTGCTCGCAACCCAACTCCTACGAGGTCTTCTTCTCCTCAGCCACTTTTGAGCCAAGTCCCCAGTATCACAGTGGCCAAGAAGTGGCTCCTGAAGGCAGTGCCAGTAAATCCTCTCAAAAGCAACAATACTGTGTTGCTTTTGTAGGGATTTATCTATGGCTGCTGTAACTAAAGCATCACAGCGAGCTATGACTAAAGCATCACAGCAAGCACTGGAGCTCAGCTGTCTTCAGCAGAGGTTTCAGAGAAGGAAGAGAGACTTGCCTTTGCAGCCTGCGCCCTTCTGCCATACCATCCTGCACCCTCCTGGGAGACGTTTCAGTCTGAGCACCCACCAGACCTTACTGATGACATTTTTCCCGATGCTCAACCTGCATTTTCCACTTGTTGCTGTCTGCTCTCCCCGCCCCCCCTCCATAACGAACACTAATGCCTCCCCTTGCCAGCAGCTACAACCTCTTGGTACTAGCATCAAGGATCTAAAGCATCTAGATCAAAAAAGACAAAAAGCCTGATTGACTTCTACTGCCGAAACAACACTTGGTGCAAAATCTGTGTGCCACGCGTAGCTGCATTTTAAACACTGATGGAAATGGAGTACAGGCTCTCTTTCGAGTTCCAGCCTCCCTTGAGAAGAAAGAAGCTTCTGGTAGTTGTGCAAACAAAATATTCCCCATGTAAAATTGAGACCATAACCCGAGCTACTGTCAAAACTCGTGTGATGTGGTTAGAAAAAAGTGCTCCATTCAGAGAATAACTGGAAACTCAACATGCATCAATCACATATTTTTACTTGCTTTCTTCCTTTCTGTATGAGCCATGCCATCCTAGCATATTTGATATCATTCATATTTTCTGGTCTATTCACTGCTAACCTCAATTCAACATCTTTAAGCTGAAGGTACGCCACCAGCATGTACTAACAGCTCCATGTGGATTACTCAGAAGCAGGCACAACTTCAACGTCTCTCTTTAAAAGACACTTTATTATGGTGCTTTGGCATATGACTAACAGAGAATAAAAATTTCTCTGACCTGGGAACTCTGCTTTGTCAAACGGGGATGTTTTCAGATGAACTAAGATGGATATGGTTTAAGAGAATGCAAAACAGCAGCAGCTTTCTACATTACGTGTGATCTGTCAGCTAATCAAAAGGTCTGACCTTATTGCCAGTGAATTGCACGCTTATGCCAAGCACAACAGAATACTGAGTATTTCACTATTTACAGAAATACATAAACAATTAGTTCTCACTCTTGCTATTGTATTAGCAATTAGTTAGAACTGAAACAATCCGAGGGGAAAGTTTACTGATATCCCCTCGCGTGTTATTCTTTCCCTGGCACTCGTTCAGGAGGCAAAATACCGACATACACGCACAGGCTGTTTCTCCCAAGGTAAAGACAAGCATCAGATGTGTTAAACTTGACTGCATTGGGTCATATGCATACATTTAATTTAGCTCAGCTTTTACCATTGATATTTTTAGCCTAAGTCATCATTCAGATTTTCCATTTGTTGCTTTTCCTCCAGCAAAGCCTTGCCACTACTCCCCCAAATTCTGCCTCTGCTCCAAATCATTAAGTCATACTCCACTGACCTACTTGCTTACATTCTCCCAGATGTATCAAAACATCTTCATGTGGAACAGTATGGGACTTTCAGTGCTACTCCCATCCTACAGCTGCATGTACAAGCTGTATAAACATTTCTTACACGCATAAACAGCTAAAATGTTTCAATTCTCAATAAACCATCATGAAAATTTCAAAACTTGACTTAGAAAAGGGATGAAGATCTCTCCATCCCCAATTAAAAGGAATCCCCTGTCATCTTCAACAAGCTAAAGTGAAAAGGACGCTTCAAAAAGCCTACGATACGCATACCTCTGATATCAAAATAAGGGCCACAAAGTAAATACACTTCCCACAGGGTGACAGGCAATGACACAATCTCCTTAATCCTACCCAGCAGACCTCGGTGTTCTCATGGAGCTCCAGATCTCGTTTTCTATTTTGGGGTGGCGTGAGGGAAACATCAGTGAGTTTCCCAAGATTTTTGTAGGTTAATCTTCCCCAACTACACAGCCTGTCCGTCCCTGCAAAGTCAGCGGAGCAACAATTTCCTCCAGCTCAACAGTTCCCCAACTGTCTTTCACCAAGTGTTACTTCAGTTCTTCGCCTTCCCCCCCATGACGCTTTCCTCTTTGAAAAGGTAAAAAGAAAGAAAGAAAGAAGAAGTTTGGTCACCTTCCTGGTCAGCTTCAAACCACCCTGCCTAGCTTTTAGCTGGAAGTTTCCATCTGGCAAATATGTTTGTAATGTTGAACACCCCAGTGTACTACAGAGAAAAAAACCTCCCCTCTTCCGTCGCAGGAAACTGAGCACAGGAACTGAGGAACAAAGGGTCATAACTCCCATCACTGCTAACCCTGGTCATCCACGGTGGACAGAGACAAAGGCCATTCTTCTTGGCAATACACAAACCGAGCCCATGCGCATCCTGCGTTATGCATCCGCAGAAATCAGGGGCAGAATTCCCACCGAACTCATTTGCACAATTAGAAGTGAAGTAGCGTTTCCAATTTTCCTTGGAACGGCATGCAGCATACATCCTGTAGCAACAGTCGGATGGCCAACACTCTCCCCCATCCCCCCGGAAAACGGACGCTTCAGGGAATTGTGCAATGATGTAATGCATCCAAGATCCAACATCCAGTTTCTTTTGTGCTTCTTTTAAATTCATTTGTTTCTTGCAGGGAAATCAGATTGAGCAAAATGCCTTTTCGACACAGATCAGCTGTTTTATGGAGCTAGCCGTGCCTTCTTGTTAAAGGATGTTACTTTTTGTGTTCTAGGAACATTAGCCAGAGGAATTAGGGTTGCAGAAATATATTAATATTAAGAAACATTTTCCACAGCTTGTACATCTCTGGAAGCACCGAGGCAGAGATCTCAGAATTATAATTAACCAGTAAATTTGGAAATAATTAGCATAATAATTACATTTCAACAAAATAAACCATATAACTAGAAGAGTCTGTTTTGGCAAAATTTAACACCAGGAAAATAAATGACATCTGGCCCACCCACATGCTCCCTTTCTTCTGATCAACCGGATGCCACAACACTGCTGTGCCTCTCAAGCTATGCATTACAAACAGCGCTGGAAAGACAAAGCTGCCAGAAAGACCTTATGAGACCCATGTATTTGCTGCAAGCTACAAGTGCCTTATAAGTCTTTAGTAATTCTTCCTTCTGATCTTCCTTAAAAATCTGGTTAGTGCCTTACGCTAAACAAACTATCTTACCTGATGCTTTTACAAAATCTCTTGAGCTCTGCCTAAGCCGAAGTCAAAGGTAGCATTGGCCAAGGTTTATTCATTGAGTTTTTCCAATGAATTCAATAAGGCTCTTTGCAGGATTTACAGTAGTAGATTTGTACAGTGTAGATGTACAGACGAGGAACCTATTTTCTGCAAAAGAAGGTACTTTCTCTTGAAGAGATATAAAAAAATCCCACTGAGACACTAAACTTATGATTGCATGTTCTTTGGGATGGACGCTTACCATATTTTTAGACTGGAAATTCTTTGTTCACTGTTATTGGTAAATAAATTAAACAGCCCCCAAATGACGGCAGCATCTGTGGATGTGCTCAGGTCGACAATGGAACTAACATTCAATTATAAGAAAATGAATAGCTACAGTTTTCTATAGCAGTTTGAAAATAGCTATTTTATCCTCATTCTTGGGAGGGAGTGTGGTTATATTACTGCCATTTTAAACTTTTTAAAACCTTCAGAGTTGGCAACATAAAGGACCATTGTCAGAAAGATGCTTTGGCACGTCTCTGGCTTTAAGCACATGAGTAAGATGACAAAACAAACTGCATGTAATAATAAGGCAAACTGAAGTGCATCCCTGCTTGGAGCTAGATCCATACTTTTTTTTTTTTTTTTTTTTTTTTCTGAATGGGGAACCAAAGTCAAAAGAGTTGATGGAAATCTTCCCACTGGCAAGTGCAGGTGTCTGGTCTAAAGCGTGTTATTTATCCCTGGCTTGCCAGTAATTTGGTGGTGGCGACACCCATGACGTGGCACCCAGACACAAAAGAGGAATTCAGGGCTGCCCTGTGCTGCTTCCCAATATAGCTGGTGCACAGGGTATAGCAGACATGATCTCAGCTGTGTGGGACAGTGTAATCTGTCTCCTTGCTGTCCTGCTATGCCTTGGTGCCTGTTCCTCCCCCTTCCTGGGTCCCTGACACACAACAGCATCACTACAGAGGCTTATCACTTGAGCTACAGCACCTGCCCTTGGGCATGCTATCGGACTCTAACTCACCAGAGGTATGATCAAAGCCTTCTGAAACTAAGTTAAATAGTTCACACCTACAGCAACTGGGCTTCAGCTGCTGGTAAGTAGCAAGGCGGCGGTGGCCAGCTGCCGGTCTGTCCGGGGCAGGCAGCTGGCACTGCATCACAGCAGTCACGGTGGAGCAGGCAGCCCTGAGCTTTCAGGTGGCCTCCGAGCCACTTCTGGTGGTAAATTACAAACATAACTCAGGCAGAGCTGTGCCATCCCACAGGGCTACATTTAGCCTGAGAATTGCAAAGGTGTAACTGCAGTGGTGAAAAGAAAAGAAAAAAAAAGACGAAGTAAAAATAGAAATAAAAGTAAAAACTGGGCCTAATTTGCCATCTGCTAACTCTGTTCTGTCCCTTATAGCCTTACTGCTTTCCAAGTATGTCCCACCCTCTAAATAGCTGCTTTTTGATTATTTTCCTCACGATTGCTTTGTTTTCTCCCCATGCAGCAGCTTACCTTGTTATTTCCTCTCTACACTTACAACCTCTCCAGGTCATTTTCCATTATTTCTATACCGTTGGCTGTTTTTTTGACACACCTCCCAGTTTAATATCTTCTGCTAGTTTAATTAACACACTGATTGTACCCTCTCCAAGCTCGTTAATGAAGATATTAAATAAAGCCAAACCTTGCATTTCTGCTTGCAGTGCCCTGAACAACTCCTCCCCATAGCCCCATATGTTCCCATTAACGGTTGCCCGATGTTTACAGTCCATTAGCCAGGTTTCAATCTCTGCAGCAGCCTTCCTGTCCAAGCCAATTTGTACTTACATGTCACAAGATTATTTCAGACACCAACACCACACTCTTTTCTTTAAGTGTATGGACCAGTGAAGCTACAGTTTTAACCGACTGAGAATCTGCCCTTATGCAGCTCAGCCTAGTGCTTTCCCTTCACCCAGTAAGACTGAAACTCTGCAAAAAGAGATCATGTTTGATTTCTTCCTCCTCAGCATTACAGTCCAGACTCGGCTGTCAGTTCCACCCAAGCGCCTTTCATTTCATCAGAGTATGTAAGACGTTGCCTCTCCAACATTAATTTGGGTTTCAGATATTAACACTGACACAGATTTGTTTCAATGAGTTCTCATCGCTGTAACCGAAAGCACAGTCGAGTCAAACCCATTTGTTTCTCCTGGTTTCACTCTCTGGTACGGTCCTGACTCTGCCAAATTTTAAAGACCATCCGGGGTTTAACACCTCATTGATATGCTTTGTTGAATAGGGAATGTCAAGACATACTTTATTGATTGTGCATGTATGCTTGCAGATATTTTCTCTTAACCCCAAATCCAGCTGGTGTTTCCCACCCGGAGTTACTGGAGCTACTTGTGTGACTTCAGCGCATTGGACTTGGGTAGCTTAACAGTGACTCAATTAGCTGGGAGGAAATTGGCCTGCTTTCTTATGAACGCTTTTGTGTTACCTTTGCATTTCATGGCAATGAGGGTTTGCCCAAGATCCAATATCCAAGATATTTATAAAGGTAATTGGAGTTGTTCATTAGCTGGTTCTCACAGACTCTGGGATACGGTCCATCTAGATTCCTTCATCCGTAGATTTTCAGTTCTTTCCTTTATTCACATGCTTTGTGCCAAATCTCAGGACAACATTAGAGCTGACTTAATGAGGATTCCTCCGGACTACGGGGTAACGCAAGCAGAGCTGCGCCTGCTCACCCTACGCCAAACCTGTTGTGCATGTATAAATGATGCTCTGGGGGAAGGTGGCAATGGCTGTACTGTTGCTTTAGCCTCTGCAGCTGAGCTGTGGCAGCAACCAGCACATCCTGAGCAGCCCTGATGATGCTCTCAGTTGCTCTTTAGGACAGTGCTGTCATGGTTCAGGAAAAAAAAAGCTCGGGTATTTCGGCAGTACTCCCTCAGAGCTGCCACACAAGATCTGGACATCAAGCTCTGGTTCTGAAAACTGACACAGCTATTTTGTGTGTACGCAGCTCCATTTCTTTACAATTCTACTTAAAAATCCATTATTTACTAGTGGAACTATTCCAGCTGAATAGTGAGGCAGCTCTCATCCAAGTGTACCACTAAGTTTCTATTTTCTTTTATTTACTGTTTGTCCAATATTATCCTCTGCCTTTCCTTTAGCTCACTGCCTTCATGGCTCCCTTTAAACTCTTCTGCAAACACGTAATTAATTCTTCCTGCATATCTTGGAAGCACCAAGGATTTCCCAGTTTGACTGTTGTGCATACCGGTGCCAGACAGAGCTTTGTGGAGACAAGGAGAGAAGAACCACTTTAAGCACCTGGAACAAGGGAGAACCATTAATTTTTAGCAAATGGGACTAGGGTATATTTGAAATATTCCTATTCTGGCCAGTAGGGGGAAGTCACGTAAGTACACAGCCATCATTGCATTGCAGTTTTGCTATTCCCATTTCTGCACTTCATTTAATTCTCTTTCCAGCACAGGTGGGGGGGCCCCCCCGCCCGCGGGGGAGGGGGGCACGGAATACAAATAAACCCCCGAGAAATTAGGAAAGGTAAGAATTGCAAGGAAAAAAAAAAAAGGTAGTTATCGTAGTTATTGATTATCAGATCAATTAGTGTAGCTGGAAAAATTGGATGAACTTTTGAACACACCTGTCCAGGTCTGAAATAGCCGCTCATATGCTCAAAGAGCTGCCAGCTTTTTCCAGCTACTCCTTGACCTAATAAATAAATAAATAAATAAAACTTGTCTACCTAAAAACCTCTTTGTGTCCACAGACCATCACAGCTGCAGTAACACAACCCCAAAGAAAGGCAGTACCAGCGTCTGTGATGACTAGCCTAGACTGTAGATCCATCCACAATGTGGATTCCCACTTTGGGGTCAGTAACAGCAGCCCTACAAAGTAATAAAGGGGTTGCATGAAATGTGGCTAGAGGGGCAAACAATTTCCTTTGGGGGATCATTGTCAGCAGTTGCTTAGCATTCCAAAGAGCGCAAGAGAAGGAAACGTTCAGACTTGAACTGGCAGCTTCCTCTGTTCCTAAATAATGCGTATATATGAGGGTGAGAGCTGTGACATGCACACAGCAGCCTGCTGAGCCACTGCTGCCATGGCGTGAGGACACCTCCAAGATATGCACATCACTGCACAGGCACAATCATCCCAGGACAGCCACACCTCCAGGCATGCTTGACTGCTCAATTTCACTCAACCCAATGACATAAAGAGGAGAAAAGACAGATAGATAAAATAGATTTTGACTGAGATGCACCACTTAATCCTTTTTTCCCCATCAGTAAGCTCTCTTGCTTTCCCTTCCTAGCAGGCATTATGCAAATTGAGAGTCCCCTGAAGTGATATTTGCAACTGTAGGATCATAGAAGAAAGGGCAGAATGCTCCTTTGCCAATACAACCCCCTGCCCCTACTATTCTTTTTCAAATAATACTATACTCATGGTAAGTACTAAAAATATGTACTCTACCATTCAAGCACTTAATGTTCTTAAATGCCACTTTGTTCAGGGGAAATAGTCTTTGTAAAACATGAAATTCACTGGGAACAAAATTTATGTTTCAATCTGATTTACTCTATTTATATATA
This sequence comes from Oxyura jamaicensis, assembly GCF_011077185.1. Taxonomy (NCBI): domain Eukaryota; kingdom Metazoa; phylum Chordata; class Aves; order Anseriformes; family Anatidae; genus Oxyura; species Oxyura jamaicensis. Next base: position 25,205,966 of record NC_048899.1, on the reverse strand, counting down.
TATCTGTATTTATTTTTTTCCAGCTGATTGCATCAGTTAAATCTCTCTCTCAAATGCCATCCAGCTAAAGCAAGTACTTAAGGGAGGCTCTTGATAACTTATTGACTATGTTGGGTATCATCAGCTGTTGGCTTATGTCTGAACTTTACAGTCAGTTCCTGGGGCTTGAATGATATACAGTGATACACAGGGTCACCGGGAAAAGAAAAATCTTATTCCGCAGTGCTGTTAGTGTATGCGCTGCGATCACTACAAGTAAATGGGTTAGCCAATTTTAGCTGAAGTAGTAACAGATCAAATTAAACAATAGGACACTGAAGCCCCAAGACTTTCCATGGCAGAGAGAAACAAACATCCTCAGAGACAAAGGTTGACTTAGACAAACATTCCTCCATGGCACTTGATGACAGTTAAAGCTCATTTAAATGTGAACCACTTGCTGTCTCCCTGCTATGAAATAGGTGTGATTTTCAGTGGCAGTGAAAATGACCATCTCCAAGAAACAGATATTTAAAACCCAAAGAGGGATCCACTTTCCAATGCCCTGAGCTTTATTTCATATTGAAGTGTTGGAAGCCACGCCAAACACTTGTCCTGTTGTTTTATTCAGAAGGCTTCTTCTTCCAAAGACAGAATTGGTTTCTGTTTCATAACCTTCCACACTGGTATTTTATTGTCATGAATTACTTGGGATCAGTAAAGTGTGGATCACAATGTCTGGAGCCCTCCACAGGGGGTGTCTGCTCTGCACTCTCATTTGATTCTGAACAGCATTGTTCTCACTTCATTTAAAAATATTCATTCTATCTTCTAGTTTATATCGAGTCCTGGGTGACCTAGTGACTATTTCCCCATTTTCTGGTAGCTGGCTTTATATTTGCTGTATAATTTGGGGCAACTACAGCACTCAGTCCTATTCAATTTATTGTGCATTGTTCTGGTTTCCTCCTAGGAACCTGAGATACTCGGTGAAATATCCAATATTTAGGTTCCATTTTTCATTGTCATACCCTGCTATCTCACTCAGTTTTCACCTCGCCGCCCCCCACATACATTTGCTCATTGACATAAATTGCTATTTTGCTTGAGTACAATTTATGTGTTTGGCCCTTCACTTCTACAAGAGCAGCAGCGATGCCTAGAACAGATGCAATGCTTTTAAGTGCTTCCCTAGCTTATTGGAGGCGTCAGTACAGAACAAGTTTGACTGCATGACTCATGGCTAGAGCTATGTTTAAGGAAGGAAGGATAAAGGGAGGTCTGTCCAGCACAATCGAGAAGAAAATCTGCAGAATCATCATCATAACCATCCTGCAAACTTACATTTCTCAGTAATCACATCTGGCTTGATACAAAGGCCATTGCATTTTGGATTTGGACCAATGTGCAGATGCCTTTGCCTGTCCACACCCCGTGTAGAGTAAAAAGTTGGCTCTCTTTATTGGCAGAGGATATAGCAAGAGGAAGAAGTTCAGTCCAAACCTTTTCTTCATGTGTGGCTGTTCCTAGAGCTCCTAATTCACAAGAGCTCAACCTTGACCCTACATCCTCCTGCTTCTACTGCAGGATCATCTGGATTTCCATCAGCATGATGCTAACAAGCAACTCACATGAGTAAGACACTGACTGGCTGAAGCAAGATGTCACAAAAGAGGATCTTCTCTCTACTTTGATAGCCAGATATTAACTAATCAGTGTGGCAGTACTGGAAAGGCTGTAGATGGTTCTTTAACACATCATGCCAAAATGTGAAGAGTGGATAATTTTTATTTCATTATGGTCTTGTTCTGCACAGACTTCAATATTGTCAGAGTGCCGTATGAACTTTAACCAATTAATGAAACATGAACTGCTTATTAGCTGACCCAAAAGGTCTCTCCCCTCCGATCTGTGAATAACAAATGAAAATCAACGTGCTGCTGGTAAATGCATATGCATGAAATCTTTTAAGACATCATGGCTAAAATAGCTAATAATAAACCTCACAGCATTCCTGAGAAATCAAAACAGGAAGGGAAAAGCAGCCAGCAAAAATAAAACATTCTTCTGCGAAACACTGCCTAGACAAGTTAGCATCAGCTAAATGATCAATAGGTCACCATTATGTATGATATTTACATCTGAGCTGCGTTACTGCATTGCTGGGCTGAAATGTCCAACAAGGCTCATATCAGCTAGCACTTCCTTCATTAAAATCTGCCTTCATATTAAATTCACCTTGATTTATGTGTTTGCACTCAGTGCTGTACACTTGAATGTAACATTGCCAAAATTTCTACTGTGTTCACCTGCTGGTTAGAGAGCAGAGATATTTCAAGATGAAAACAAACTAAAGATGGTTGCAGAAGGCTTAGTATTATCAAAGAATAGAAATAATAGAGTTTTGCATATGCTCAGCCTTCTGCTGCCATTATGTCACGGTGTATTATCATTTTCTGCTACTGAAAAATAGTCTACACACCATGTATTTCCTTAATCATGGGTTGATTAACTCCTTGACACACACACACACACAAACCTGCAACAATTCTTTTGCTTTCATCAACTAAAAAATGTTTGGGGGAGGTTTTTTGGCATCTGCTGTGTAGAAATTTACTTGGGCTTCAAATCTGGAATTTCAGGTGTTTTCACTTTCTTTCACGTGCAAACGTTTGAAATTCAAATGGGCCCATATACAAGCTTAGTCCAACTCTTATTTTCCAGAAGGTGAATTTTAGCTCCACCTTCACTTGAATGTTAATTGTGTAGCATCACAATAAAACCACACATGCTTCCTGAAGGCATGAAAAAATCCCTCCTGACCCTTAGAAAAATCTGCCAGTTATTCCTAAATATAACGCTGGCTAATAACAAGTTCTGTAATTACACAGCACAGAGTACACAGAGCCTTCCTTTTACTGCACTAATGCTACGTTCTTCAAGGCAACACTGAGGAGTGGCAGATTTATAATATTAGACACAAAGATTTCAGTCAAAAGGTTAAGAAAGGCAGGCCAGTGAAGAAGATGAACATATGGAAATATTCCACAGGAATAGAGGAAGGAGGCTTCAATTGATAAACTTTCTGTAAATCTATTGGCCTTATTCACAATGAATATGACTGAGGTTTTCTTAGCAAGTAGTCCCTTGCTTCTCAACATTTTTTGTCTGTAAAATGACTGCAGATTTATGCACTTGAACTGTTTCACTTCCTAACGTTCTATAAATAAGCCTCATCTGGTCTATTTCTCACTATGTCCAAGTCCCTTCTCGCTGAGCCTAACTCATACAGTCCCAGTTAGCTGATGCTTCTGATGCTTTCCTTCACGTAAACTAGACTTTTCAAAACTTGATCTAGTGCCTGGGCTCTTTATGTCCCATGAAAGAAGTCTCTAACAGCTGCTCACTGTTGCTACACACTAGATCAAGTATTCAGAGATGGATCTATCAAAGAGGTCAACTCCCTCCTGGTACCGCATTAACTAATCTGCTGCTATTTTAAACTTTGCTTGGCCTTGTTATTACTTCTCCTCCACTGCACCGCTTTGCATAGACATATTGCATTTCAGAATCCACTTACCCAATCAATCAAGATCGTTCTGGAAATAACTTAATTCTCCTAAATTATAGCTATTCTTCCTATTTTAGCATAATCTGATAAGATAACACAGTATAAATTATGAAGAAAATGTTAATACAAAGCCAACCCTGAAACTATCTGCTTTTGCCCACAAAAAAAAAATTGCCTCTTACCTTCTTTGTTGCTATGTAAGAAATAAGGGGATACTCTTGCTCACTTTCATTCTTGCAAGCCTTTCTCACTTGTGTCTTCCTATTGACTTTGCCACAACTCCTCACACAACTGAAAGGATTACTGTCATAGTTTGAAGCTTCCAGGATCAGGTCCCAGTTCTTTACCTGTGTTAATAATTTATTACCTAGCCCGTGTATGCAGAGTGTGTAGAATAATACATCCTGTGAAACTGTTAAAAGCCTCTGAAAATCCCAATATGTCTGCCGCTTCCCTCCCATCTAGATCAATATTTATTTAATTTAAAAAAGGAATCCAATTTGCCGGACATGATTTACTTTCCACAAATCCATGCTGACTCGCATTATGATGCCACATTCTTATTAAACTGTATGCAACTGTAGCCTTATGCTGCTAGGAAATGTATTTTTGAGACTGCATTTATAAACAGCAGAATCCTCTGAGGGGCTGCAATGCCCAGCACAAGGAGTTGAGCAGATCTTTATTGCCCAACTGGTCTGTTATTTTCCACCTCAAACTGTTTTCCTTTAAAACACCAAAACAACATCGACTCTTCAAATGACTTGATGCAAGCTCTTAATTTTGATGCGTACTTACATCGCAAGTCATGCCCATTTATCGGGAGTTGTCCTGTGCCCTGCATTATAAAGTCCCTGTGTAGAAACAGTTCCCAGTGCCCAGGGAGTTTAGTCTGTGGCAATGGTCCCGCAGCTGATCTGATTGTTGGGCCTCAGTCAGAAGCCAGGCCACAGACAATCATAATGTCAACAGCACAGAGCTATACAAAGGAATAAGCAGCTGCAGGGTTTCTTTCTGTTTTGTGTCACATCCCAAACTATGTTCCATGCTGTTCAAGTGACCTTAAGCAGGCTGTTCCTCTCATGGTGACACAAAGCGCTTGCATTCATCCCACTGCTCAGTTCTCTGATCCCTCACTTCACCTGGAGACTGATACTCAGGTACAGTGGTGTGCTACTGTTTCAGCATGTTGTCTCTTGCACCTTTAGTTCTGTCTTCTCAGCTAATGAGTGATGTTCTCTTTAGCAAACAGACATGCCAACAGACTGTGTCCCTTCAACCTTCTCCTGAGGCTTCAGCTCGCAGAGCTGCTGCTATTATTTGAATTTCTGCATGCCTGTCTGGGGATAAATCCTGTCCAGTACTGACAGAGGGTGCAGAACCCTCTTTGCTTTCTCATTCTCTCCAATTTGGCAGTTCCTAAAGCATTTCCAGAATCTCATCCTACCAATAAGCATTTTCCCAGCTATTTGTCCAATGAAATTTCTGTTTTTATTCTTCCTCCCCTCCGTTTCCTCTTACCATGCACTAACAAAGCACTGAACTGAGCTCTTACTCATTTCTTAGAGGACAATTTGTATACATACAATAGTCAGAATGGCCTGGAGTATGTTGGTACGTACTTGCCAGACTGGCATTCATCAGTAATGTGAAACAGAACAAAATCCCATTGCAATAATGGGACTTTTTAACCCCTTTGTGATAGCACCGCTAAATGCCCCTTCAGCCCCACATGTAAGGCCAACAGCTGGGCACAGAAACACAAACCCACCCAATTCAAACCACGGCATAAACACAGAATTGTTCAGGTAGCATCACGCTGTTTGTGGTATTTCTCATCAAGTACCCTACCTTGAACTCCATGGGGGTGTACTTCTCATTCTTGGGGGTTGTGTTGCCCTTGTAATGGAGATGGTTGGGAGTGGTTGGGTGGATAACCGTCGACTCCTGGGACTGCCTCTGACAGCGCTGGCAGTACACATAAATCACAAACGTTAAGAGGCTAGAGCCAAAGAAACAGGAGACCCCAGTGGCGATCAGATGGATGAGACTAAAACCTGCAAGGGAATGACAAGAGATGCTATTTTTAAAGAACAGCCTTTTTCCCTCTCCCGACAAGACCACAGGTGCAAATCAGAGCTATGACATCCTGGGATCAACATTAATAAGCTGTTGAAGCCCGAGTCTTACGTTCCAACATAAACTGACATAATCTCCCTGCAAATCGGTCTCCCCACTGCAGCTCTGCCTTGTGCAGTTTAACAGGTTCATGCATTGTTTTCTCAAAGCTCCCTCCCTGTCTCTCCTCTCTCCCCTCTATTGATATTGAAACTAAACATTATGTTAAGCTGACAGCTAAAGAAATGAGCCGTACAAACAATGCACATTAATGGATTCCAAAGCATGTGCGTATCATGGAAATAAGGGGATAAAAATGCTCAGTGTTTCTCTGAAGGGGAAGGAAAGGAGGGGAAAGCCCTTTTTGTCAGCTGCCCAAAATGCTTATGCGACTGTGTGTCGGGTGGGGGAGAGACACATTCCTCCCCCGTGTAATCCAAGTGCACTCAGCATTCTTACTTACTCACAGAGGGGTACTGCCCTGGCCACCTCTGCACTACTTTAGGGGTGTATTTGTACTGCTAACGGTGAAACAGAATCCTCAAGGGAACAGGAATGATAGGGAGAAGAAAGGAAATGGGGGTAACAGCTTGAAAAAAATGCTTTGGTTGGCTTTCACCACAAAGAGAAGAAGGCAGTTGCAGGCAGGTGCCAGTGGGGTAGCTACAGTGTGATTATTTCAAAAAGCAAAGCTCCTGGACTATAAAAGCCTCCTACAGAGATCTCTCCATGTGAGCTTTCAGCAGACCCCTCCAAGCACAGTGCTGACCCCAGGAAGGAGCTGCAGCGCTGGGAGTACCTGCCTCCCCACTGCGGCTGGTGGGGAAGAAAGTCAAATAGCACTCTTCGTTCCTCACCTCCCTTCAGAGTCTCAAACCCCATGGAAAATCACCAACAGATCTCCACCAACAACAGAATAAACATTAGTGACCCTTACTGCCACCAAGTTAACGAAGCAACGAGAGGCACCCTTGGGTGGCAAAACTTTACAACACTGTTGCCTTTTGCTGTGTGCAGGGGAGAATCTACAGAAAAAGAATCAGCAAGGTGACCACAAATGTAACTGCCTTTCCCTTGCTTTTGCTCTGTAGTCTTTCAAACAGGAATGACAGGGGCCTAGTGCCTGGGAGGGATTCTCCACTGCTGCTCCTCCAGGGCAGCTGTCCTGGGGCCATATTGGTTTGGTGGGGTCTGCAGCAGTAAAATTCCTGTAATACTTAAAAAGCCAATCCGTTTGGACAGACCGCTGTGTTGACTTAACTGTGTGCAGAGAAATGGAAGGGACTACTCAGAGAGTGGCTTTAAATGAGGTTCATTCGCAGTCTGATCACGGTGTTCCTTTTTTTGGTGCCATCTTACCTTTTAACTGATATGCTTTTCAGATGAATTCTGCCCATTAGTCTGCTGCTCTCCTCTAATCTTTAGTTAAAAAATATCCTCCTGAGTTTAAAAGGAACCAAACCAATAGAGTCCTACAGCAAAGTAATGCACTTCAATCATAATTACAGTAAGGAACATACAGAATTTATTAGACTGACAAGCTACATTTATTTTTTAAACCACACTATAGAATTCTATTGCAAGATTACCACTTTCTATTGTGTTTTGGATGATGGTCCAAAAAACAGCAGAAAGACGGTAATTTCCTACTAAATGTTGTAAGACTCCCAAAAAGACATTTCCTTTCTAAAAGAGCTCTGCCTCACTCCAGAGAGCTAAAACACAGAATATGCAACTGTGCTCAGTGAAGCCACCTAACACTGTCTCATTCTCCTCCTGTCCAGATTTCCTTATATTGCAGTGAACATTTCATTTCACTGTTACATTTCCCAATTCACTACGGTAGGAAATCCTTTCTAAAACATAAAGCTCTCTTACATTTCACTCTCATCTTTTGAAGACCCACCTGATTTTTCAGGTGAGTTTTAGCAGTAAGGGATAAAATGAGTAATTTTGTCTGCAGTACTTGAGTCCCCAGAAGGGAAACTTTTTGATTCTTCACTCGGAAAATACAGATTTTTTGAGATGCGTCAATTGAATTTCTGTTGACTGGCTTCCTTGCCAAATACCGCAGAATGCTAAGTAATTAATAAAATTAGCTAAGGTAAGATGCAGATTACAACAGCAAATATAATGGTGGAAAAAGAAGGAAATGAGAATACAGAGCATAACAGCAGAATGCCACCCATGGGAAGGAAGCCTGGAACAGATACATTGCACTCTCTGAGGGAGAAGGAGTGATGCAGAAAGCCGGCTGTTATGCAGTAGGTGCCGAAATCTTAATTGCATTGATTGCCCCACAGTCACAAACCACACGTGGCATGCTCTTTTTTGCCATGATCTGCACAGGGATAAGAGATTTTGGCAGCCTGCAGATCATCTAGATTTCACAAAAGCAGGGGTGTGATGCTAGTGGGAATTGACATAGTCATTAGTGTGAAACTAGCATTTTAAAATGTCGAAGGAACTTGCCATTTTCTTCAGTCTGGATTTTTATCACAGGGGCTCCTAGGGCAGTCGAGAAGTGACACTAATGACTGGATCTTTCCAATTTACATGCAGAAAGGAGACAACTTCTTTGAGAGGTGAGGACTTCAGTGAAAGAAAGTGCTTGGAGGACAACTATGAACTCTAATCTAGTCCTATATCCGCAAAGGAACTGTCTAAGAGACCCCATTCAGTGAAATCTTTATAGGTTACTTAAAAACTCCTGCCTTCAAACAGCTGGAGGCTTACAGTGGTAAAATGAAGACTATCCCTTCGTTCTCCTGAACCATTTATCCTGTGGGTAGAGATAGACAAGCAATTTGCTCCCTGGTAATTAATGACCATTGGTGGCCAACCCAAACCCCCAAATAAATAAAAATCTTGGAATTGACAAGTGGCCAGTGTGATACATTCCTCCAGTCTGACTCAGACAGCAAGACTCCAGTGGAATTAAGGCTATCACTGGGATGTGAACTGTATAGATTAATGGTTCAGTTGATACTGCACAGGGAGAAAAGAAGCCAGGTTAAGATAAAAACAAGATATATAGTTAGTGGTATCCTACCTCCACAGTTTGTGCTCTCATCAATGCTGGAGGCTGGTAGGATCACTAAACAAAGACAAGAATATTGGAGAAAGTTGTCATTTTGCCACCACTTTACTTCTTTAAATAATTAACCACCCCCCAAGCTCCAGACATGAAAAGCTGCTCCTGTGTTCTGCAGCAAGCTGAGAGTCTCTCTAAATTGAATGGAAAGCTCAGAGTGTAAACCACATGCAACAAAGCCTCTCCAAAGACCTGACAATTACAGTACTGTTACCTGAACACTGTTTAGATTCTTCAATTTAGGGGAAAGAAGGTAGCTGAGAGAACCATGGAAAAGAGACTACCACTGTCTAGAAATCTCAGATTTTTAAGCCAGGTCATTATAGTCCAGAAAAGAACATTTGGAAGGTGTTATTCAGCCTAGACAGATATCGAATATTTTCCTGAGAGACTCATATTCCGCAAAACATAGAGTAGAAAATGTTAATGACCGTCTATCCATCAACCATACTGCTCTGTTAGACACTTGATTATTCTCCCCACTTCACACACCAGTTATCTTCACCTGCCCCACTTTGTTTCTTCACTCTTTTAGGATGCTTCCTTTGATACCTGAACTCAAGGACCTTCTGTTGCCTGCATCCATGCTGAGAACAGAGCTCACTTTTATAACCCAGCCTAAGATGAACTATGCAAAGTTAAAAGTTTTGATTCAGGTGAAGCAATACTAGTTATTTATTACAGATCTAGGTAATTCTGTTTTGTAAGAGAGCTGAGCTACCCCAAAGGAATGCCAGCTACCCTGTGCCTGCAACAAGGGAGTTGATAACATATGCATCCATTTGCTTGTTTTTCTAGAAGCATACAAACCCCTTTTATAGTAGAAAATACCTCACCCTAGCTTGACACTCTGGGGACGAACTGCTTTTCTGAACTGGCCCACCCTTTCCTTCTCCAACAACATTGCACATACCTGGAATTTCATTATACAGGCAATCCTGGTACTGTGTGCTGTTTCCAACGCACTGAGAAGAGTCTGGACTGTGCACCTCGCAGTAACGGCTGCGGTACTGGATACCCTCCTCATTACACAGGCTCCACTCTGACCACTCTGACCAGCCACCTTAAATCCAAGATCAGGAAAACACATGGACAACATCACCAAGAAGAAAAAGGATCCCTTGTGGAAAACAAACTTCTCCCATGCTGAAGGGTGTCTAGATCTTCACCTGGGCCTCTCTCACACATAATCCAGTGGTTTTCAGTGGAACACTTCAGTGGACACCCTACTTGTCAGACTGAATGCTTTCTTAACACAGACTGAACCGACCCTTGGTGGAGCACTGCACAGTGCACAGTTGTTTTAATAGCTCCTATATTAACTCTGCAGTTAAAGATGTACACAGAGTTGGATGGGGCAATGTTGCACCAGGACCTCCAAATTTTAGGTTGTCTCCCAGGCATGTCCCAAGCAGCCAGCACAAATTATAGCAGTTAAAAAGCTTTTGGTAAGGTTCCTAAGGGCAGGAGCCAGCCTGTGCTAGATCAGAAATACACAACAGTGAATCAAAACCAGCACAGATCTGAACCGTAAACTCTGAGTTGTAGCACATGTTAATCTGCCAGTCTGTAAGACAAAAAAAAAGGAAGGATAGCCCCTTCAGCAACTGCATAGGTTGATGCTTCATAACTCCTTGTGCTTGTCTTGTAGCTTCCACATTCAAGAACCAAAGTCCTGCTTTTTCAATTACTTTAAGTGGATCGTACATTAACAAGCTTTTGCCAGGCCAGCACTAGAATGCCAAAGCATGGTCTAGTGAACAAGTACCAAAAGAAAGGTGATGTGTTTGATTTGAATGCTAGGATGTCTGCTTTTTCCCTGATTCAATATACATTTACTGAATGATCAGAAAAGCTACTAACTGATGGTGTTCCTGTTTTACTTTTTAAACATTTTGTAGATGTGTCTTGCTCCCACCACCACCCAAGCCAGCCAGAGCAGGGATGAGAACTGGCTACCTTCACATGGGTGCGTGTTGCAGAGGGCCTCCTCAGTGTGCAGCCCAATGCAGATATCCTCTCCACTAGATGGAGCTGGATTGGTGCAAGTCCGCGTGCGCTGGTAGTGTCCTCCTCCACAGGTTGCTGAGCACTGAGACCAAGGAGTCCAGCAAGACCAGGAGCCTTTCACTGAAGGGTATGGAAAAGCAAGGAGAGAAAGGTGCATGCAGTTGGTTACTCCTCTCACTGTGACAAAGCAGGAGAGTCCCAGTATCTCACCTTCCAGGTGTACCCTGCCCAGGCTAGCTAGCACTTTCTTGCACCCCAGGACATTTGGTCCTGACAAGAGCTTTGTATCAAGAGAGGGTTTGAAGGTGCTGCACTCTGTGGATGCCAAATGAAGTCTACACACAAACGGACTCTGCATCATAAAGCACCATAACAGAAACTATTCCTTAGGGTAGTCACTTTGTTGTTACACATCTTTTTACAAAACAGCTTTATTGTTATTATATTGTCTTCTGACACTTCACCTACAGCAACAGCATATTTACGTGGAAAAATAGTGTTGTACAACCTAAGTGGAGTTTATATGGCACCTTTCTGCAGGGGACCCCAAGTCTTTTAGTCCCAGCCTTCAAAAAAGAGAAGTTCAGAGGCTTTGTATGAGCGCAGTCCCTTAACACTTTAATAATAAATCCAGGGAGAGAATTAAGAACCCTGGTTCCCAACCCCTCTTGTCAGGTTACTAGACTACCTGATTTTCAGGTCCACATGCCACTACTTCAGGAGACAGCAACCTCATGACTTAGTGCAAGATGAACCCAGGATTTGTGTATACATATTGAGTGAGGCAGGGAAGGAGGGAGACACAGAGAAATAGCAGTCATGCACTTACAATAGATTGTAAAACATCATAGTGTCCAGGGAGAGAAAACAGCACAGAAGAAGGGCACAGACATTAGTGAAAAGCCACTGAAGAGTTTCCAAAATAGTACTAATAGCTGCCTTTATAGTGCTAGAGTTACTTTCTTTTATAGGCCACAGAGTGCAATATTTGACACTCTTGCTATGCGCTTGCTACACATTCTGATCATGTTTTCCTACCTGCATTGGCACTTTATCTTTGCATTGAATTTTAATATCATAATAATACTATAATAATATGGCATTTTCAAGTGTAGGCCACAAACTATATTGCCAGAGTTAGATAATTGCTAGAACTGCAAAGAGGCGAAGTAATTTGTGTAAGATCACTTAAATTTAGCTTAGATAGCTGTTATAGAGCAAGGAGAATGATAAGAGAGTGAGAATACATTAGTCAATAGTCTATTATTACTATTCTGGACCAGGAGTGCAACATAAACATGAGGACAAACTTGAAAACCAGGAAACCAGGCAAGAATACTCCCTGCTGGCTGTGCAGGAAATGGTAACTGATGTCAAGAGTAGATGCCCATCGCAAGAACAATACGTAAGCAGGAGAAGGGGAAGAAACAAGTGTTCACAAGAAGAACTGCCACATCAAGCATCTCTCTACACAGCATTAAGTCACATTCATTAAGCCCGTCTCCTCACCAAGGTGCAAGTGCACCATCATGCCCTCCACTGGATGGAGCAGCAAACCTGCTTGAAGCAAAACACTGCTAGACAAGCCACGATACTACTTCCTTTAGAGGACGTGGCTGTTTGGCCCTCTGTGCCTAGGTGAAACATTAGTCACAGCACCAAAGTGTGTGTGGATCAGATACATGGATCATTACAATAGCTTTCAAATAAATTAAGGGTAAGTCCCCCAAATTAAAAATAAAAATAAAAAGGCAGAATGGAAATACTGATTTTTGGTGGCTCTGCCATTAAGACGGGCAAGAACAGCTCTGAATTTCATGCAGGAATATAATCATGGTTACCTGGGCAGGGATGTGGGTTGCAGTCTTGGTACTCCATCGCTGACCCCACACAGGGCAATCCACCATTTTTAGGTTCAGGGTTTGTGCATGTTCTCTTCCTGATCCTAAAGCCCAACTCACAGTCCCTGGAACAGGAAGACCAGGCCCCCCAAAAGGACCAGCCCCCATTGATAATCCGTGCAGAGGTCTTACCAGTCTTGAGGAGGTCATCAACAAGAGCTTCAAGGAAAACAAATAAGACACCACATGATCACAAATCAATCAGTTGCTGGGCTTTTAAAAAGGACTTCATCTCATGAATACAATCAGGATTTATGTGCCCTGGGGACGAGTTTCTGTTCTTAGCAAGTATTACAGGGTTACAGCATAGCTAGAAGGGAAACAAAATCTGTGCACATACAAACTGAGTCTAGCAATAACATTGATAAATGACCCTTCTGGGTAGCAAACTATGGCAGTTCAAGCTGTGCCCTCAGGACACCGCCTTGGATCACAGCAGTAGTGAAGGGAATAACCCCAGAGGCAGTGCACAAGGGGACCTCCAAAGAGAAAGAAAAGACACGCTATCCCATAGAACAGCTTTTTTCTCTCTCTACACCCTGATCACTTGCCTGTTCTCTTTGGGGCAGCTTGGCAGTACCAGGACTAGATCTATATATACACTACCACAAGCACAGGGATCATAACAGTGTTGACAGCTAAGTCACAGGGCTCTCTCCATCCCCATCATTCTGCTGTGACACCAGTTGTGCATGCCAACATTTATGCAGACACAACTAGTTTCTGGCTGTTCTGAGAGGATCCCCCTTCCACCACCAAATCTAGGCTTTCCCTGCAGTCCCCCAGAGCTGACAATACATACAGTCAGTATCGCACACCGCCGAGCCATCATTGGGACAGAATCGACTCTCAGTCTTCTTCCTCCCAAACTGCAGCTCGTGGGGATCAGAGAGCTGGGCACGACACGTGTAGCGGAAGCGCTGCTCCTGGCGGGCACCGTTCTGGGTGATGTTGACAGGCATCCAAGGGGTCCAGGGTGTGTTCCTACGCACCTCTGGGCAGCTCTCTGGGTTGCAGGTCTTATATTCCTGCCAAGAAGGAAAACTACTTTGACCTTACTTATCAGACAGCAGCAGACTAACTGACAGAGATGTATTTACACCCTAGAAAACAGGGGGGTACGCGCTGGATCTAAAACAACCTCCATTCACCTTCTCTAACCTCACAGATACAAGACTGTGCATGGGGACTGTGCAGAGGTGCCTCAGGTGGACCTCGAGGGTGGACTATGCTTTCTATTTTTATGTCTTCCTCAGGTTTGTGTTTCTCTGCTGACTCAAGTGTTCTTGCCCATCTGTGTCCTGTGGGGCTTAGAAAGCATGGTACACGGTACATCGTGGGCAGGATAATAATTCAGGCAGTGCATAATCACAGCAGCAAACTAGTTTTCTGCTGTGACCCTAATAAGCTGCTCTCAGGTCGGCTTAGAGGAGCCCCATGAGGACAAAATGTCAGTAAGGTTTATTCCTTGAAAAGTTTTCTGTTTTAAGATGGTTTTAGATAATCCATTTTTACAGCTATATTTATTTTTGTTTGGTTGGCTTTTTGAATCCTCTAGTGGGGACTATGAAACATTTGCCATCTTTAGTGGAGAGATGAGCATCCACAGAGTAGAGCCAACATTAGGATGGATAGGGATGTGGTGTTTCAGGCTCCTTACAATTCTCACCACCAGCAGGAGGATTCCAATGAAAAGCATTGAGTCCTTGTCTAAAAATAAATAAATAAACCCATACTTGCTGGCAGAGGGAGAGCAATGTAATGCTTTAGGACTTTATGATTCTAGAGTAAATGCCAAACAGCTTGTGAACAGATGGGAGGTTCCAGATCAAATCTGCTTACACTGAAAGAAAACTCTCCATAAAACTAATTAAAACATCTGCACAAAACAGCTGCCAGAATAGGAAAGGGAAAATTAAAGAGAAAAAATTGGTAGCCACGGCCTCATTGATGGGTTAACTGGGTGTTTGACCTGTTGTTTACTCAAGTATGACAACAAGATTCATTTCTGATGTATGCAGGGCCTCCTTGACTCAACAGGGTCATCCTTGGGAGTGGGATAGAATAAAAGAAATATAGAGTGCTGCCAGTTAAAGGACTTGATATCTAAGCCTAGAGAGGCCTAAGAAGTTCTCTGTGTGCCAATCTGTTCTTACCTGTACACACACACAGACACACACACAGACCCACACACACTCAAACCAGCTTCACTGACTTCTGGAATCTGCCACCTCTCTGCTTCCCAGTTCATTTCAGCATCCTCTCCAGCAAGAGCTGAGGATAGCAATTTCTTCTAGCTTGAGAAATAAAACCAAGATGGAGAGAGGAGTTACATAACAAGTCCCTAGAAGCTAGATGTTAATAGGTGTCCCACATGCAATGACAACAAACAATACATACCACAGCACAGCCCGGACACGTATTTCCATTTTCACAGGACCTCTGCCTTGAATGAATTCCTCCACCACAATTCACACTACATTTATTCCAAGGACCCCACGAAGACCAAAAAATTGGTAATGGACAAGGACTGTTCTCATTACAGAATCTGAAAGAAGAAAGCATATTGCTCAAATAATGTCCATGTCAGCACAACCCAGCGGCAAAATGATGAAAGATGCAAAGCTACACTGCATACTGCATTTGGGTGCACTTACTGCACGCCCAGAAAGCCAGCCGGAGGTTGACGCAACAGTCAGATTAGCAGTATTAGTGCTCATAGCAGAGAAACGTGCTCTTCATAAAGAGGAGTGGTTAACCAGGCTGAGCTTATGGAGCAAATGGTCAAGACTGTGTTTTTGAAAGTGCTCTAATCAAAACATTTATGCACTGAATTTACACAAGAACACAGAAGCTGAAGCCCATGTGGTAAAAAGAGAGGCAGTGGATGGTAAATATCTAAAAAAACTGGCTTTTATATTTAGTTAACTAATATGAGGTCAGCTCCACATTGATCTGTCACTAACGGCAGGTGCTAAACACTTGACCATCTTCTTGTGCCATGATCTGGCCCTTAGTGTAGTTTGGTTCCTAAGAAACTAGTGTTTGCAACTGGAGCTGAACTAGATGCTATACACATCTAAAGGCAGGCCCTAAATTAATGTTATTTCATGTTCCCTTTAGAAAAGGTAACTTCAATTTCGTTCAGCTTTTTAATCAATATTGTTCTCAAATTGAATCACACAGGACTGTAATTGACTCAGATGTAGTCTTTAAAACCCAAAAAGGACCATTCTGAATGGCCACAAATCAAACCAAACATTAAAATGTCCTGAATAAAGGAAGTTAAATGAATTGCCCTTTGTATTCTGAGAAATGCAGAAAGATCTGTCTTAAGTGACCACTCAAGGGACAAGCAACAGCCTACTGCCAAGCAAAGGTGGCCTTTAATGAAAATGTCAAAGCTGGAAACCAAATCGGGATGCCTTGAAGCATGTGTTTATTGAGGGGTTGGGTTTGAAGAAGCAAAATACTGCAGATAGCTCTGAACGTTAAAAAAGGTATTGTCTTAGAGTGATTTTGTATAAAACTTACTTAGAGGGGGAAAAAAGATGTTTTTCTGATGCCATGCCCTGCAAAAACTCAACCTTGAATCTGTGAGTTAAACTGCATTCTGTCTTGAACTTGTTTTGGTGCATCAGCACAATTAATTTAGACTTAGGAATAGTGTAATTGGTAAGGAAAGCTGCACACGTTCAACTGCCTCCTAAGGGACAGATCAGAACAGCGTTAACTATCTGTAGATTCTGCACTGCTAACAGCAGACACAGCTTCTCCTTTCACTGAGGTGGTCAACCCTCTGTTTTGGGCATGAGAATACTTGTGCGGGTCTCAATGGTCATGCCCGAGAGAAGAGGCAGCTCTGAAGTCTCTGATGGGCACAAGCTCATTGCAAGAGAGTGGCCATGCATGTGAGCAACCTCTTCCCTCCTAGGCTCTGAAATTCCTTCTGCTGTGCATATTCAGCCAAACAGCCTTCCTCTGCACTCATAGAAGATCCATCACTTCCAGCTGCCAACATAACAACAGAAGTGTTCACATGGTGTTGTTAAGGTATCTTACCTCTCTTCTCTGCTCTGTCCAACACAGACCCTGCCTCCATACCGTGGAGCAGGGTTGCTGCAGGATCGCTGGCGGACCTGGAAGCCTATCCCACAGGAGGTGCTACACGGGGCCCAGGAAGACCAGGGTGTCCAAGCGCCATTTCTACCAGAGTTTGAGAAAGAACAGAGTACGGGGGTTACTTAACAGTCTGCCTATGTTGTGCCATGCTTTACAGTCAAACTGATATGTCTTTGATAGCAGAATGCTTGAACCAGTTGAAGAGAGACATTCATTTCAACCAGACTTCACACCAACTAATATTTAGCAAAGGGATTTCCAAAAGTGCTTAGCATTGGCCCTACTTCCTCACCATTGAATTATCTAAGAAATGGATGGGAAGAGAATGAAGCCAATGTTGAATGATTTAGAAAATGCCTGCCAGGATTTGCTGGGCAACAGTGTGGTTGCTACAACTCTCACTGACTATTCCCCCATCATCTCCACCATGTCTCCAAACCCCCCTTTTCTGAGCCAACAGCTGGTCCCAAAGTTGTATCTCCTGGACTCCTCTGCAAAGAGTGCAGATTTTGAGGCTCATCAATGCCAGTTTTGCCAAAGGATATTAAAAAACTTCCCACTAATTCAGTAGGTACTGATGCTTTAAATCTCTTACAGCGGAACTGTTGCCAGCTCCAATCATTCTCTCACAAACCTCATAATATTTGGTGTTTTCCTAAACCCTTCGGCATTGAATCCTATTAGGTGGAGATCTCAAGTTTCATAAAAAATAACAGTAATTGCTTCTAGCTTTCATGGCAGCCTGCAAACATCACTGTAGTGTGACCTTAAATCTGTAGAAACCAGAGGGCAATTAAGAGCTCAGAGGTAGGATAGAATTTCAGGGTTTAATGAGTGATCGCATCTCGGATGAGAAGTGGAAACTGAGCCTGAAGCAAATGTGATGTAAAAACCCTGAGTTTGCACCTCACAACGGAGATGTCGGAACACATGCATGTGGCTGGCTTCTGTGAGGATGCTGCCATGCATTAACTCCACCATGTGCTCACACAGAAGCTGACATTATCATCTTTAAAATCTCCTGATTATTAAAGCTCACCTTGCTCTGATTTAGCTACTAAATCAGAGTAGTTTCACTACTAAACCTCAGAGCCTCACTAAGGCAGGCTGGGAGGAACTGTATCTCATCTCTTCTGTGCTGCAGGTTTCATTGCATTAGAAGCCAGTGGCAACGCTCTGTCTTACAGAACTGCCTCATCTTGACACTTTGCTGCCTAAAGCCAAAAAAAAATCTCTTTTTTGTTGTTGTTGTTATTTTTCTAAAGAAAAATCTTTCTAAAATGTCTAGTCAAAAAAACAACTCAGGTGCTCTCTGGTTCTTGAAAGCTAAGCTTGAAAACAGATGTTAATTTTCAAAGCGTTTACTGAACTAATAAAACTGCTGGCAAGAAATATTTTCTGGCGTAACACCAATGAGGGCAGAGGATGAAAGTTAAAACCCACATTGCCCTTCACACTTTCTCTATTTGTTATCAACTCTTGCCTGTTCTTGGCAGCTTTATTTCAGAATCTTGCTAGATATTTCTCCCCTCCTCCTCTTGCTCTCTCATCCCTCCTTCCCTTCCCCTCTCCTACCCCAAACAAGGTCATAGAACAAGAAATTCACTTACATAAAAATGTTACTCTTCTAAGTTATTCTTCCATGTTTTAACCCACCTACTACATCCCCAGGCCTTAATCCAAAGCAAAGATTATATGTTAAACTGTGATAGGAAGGAATCAAATGGAATTTGCTATTTGCTGCTATTATGGCAAAATAGGGTAAGTAATCTCATCTAAATATTCCTCGGGAAAACAACAATTCTCAGCATTTATTTGTGTGTTCAACATTTTTAACAGAAATGAAGACACTTTCCATGTTCAGATTTCTAGCTTTCTAATAGAACTCATCTTTAGTCATCCTGATTTCTCTTTCAAAAAGAAATCTTAATGCCATATGAAGTCAATTAAAGGAAATTTGAGGGCTGAGGTGGACGTAGGATGACCAGATGTCCCTATTTTTCAAACCATGATGTTTTCCTGTGTCTTAAGATTGAATAATCTATTTTTCATTCCCTGCTCAGAAGCTGTTCTTGCCTCTTTTGCCATCAGAGCAGTGCTGAGAAACCCATCCCTCTGGCGTAATTTGCCTTTGCCAGTGACATGAACAGACAGCCTTGGGAAGGCTCTGCTCAGCCCACGGTGGCAGCACAGGGGTAGGAATGACTACACATCTTTTAGGCAGCACAGCCCACAGCTGGAAGGAGAGATGCCAATTCAAACATGAGTATTGCTGAACATTTGGTGCCAAGACCAGCACTGATCTCTAGGAGGAGTCAAGAGACAGCTGTCCTTAATGAAATGAACATCTGTAAGGAAGATAAAGTAGATAAAAACTGAATTGGCCCAATATTTACCAAAATACTGGCTGGCCCCACCCTGGTTAAATAGTGCTAACCCTATTGCCTCGTCTTTCCTTGAGTCATGACATGATGTAGTCTGAGGGTGATAGGGTAGCATGGGCATAAACACCATGGCTATGTATAAGGCACCCCACCAGAGGACATTTAGCTTCCATACTACTGAAGCATGAGCTCCAGGCTTCCCTGAGAACATGGCACTTGACACAAGGCAAGCTGCATGTGTTGTCTACCTGCTGTGCCCAGCAGACCTGCCTCCTAGATGCCTCTGGCTGCCATGCCAGCATGCTGCAGGCAGCACGCAGGACCGCAGAGCAGCACAGGCAAACCTTGCTCGCAGCCACGCGAGGTCCTGTCTCTACAAGCACCGTTCTGAAGGAGCTCTGCTTTTGGCAACACAGCCTCAGAATTCAGTCTCCGCAAAATAACGATCAAGAGCTTACTGATGTTTTTTACCTTACTGTTATTCAGTTGGCTAACAACTACCTCTGCCTTACTCACCCCCTCCTGATGGATGGGTCACTCCTCACTGTACCCTTCAGGGAAACTGTGGCACAGTTTATGCAAGGTTACCCTTAACATTAATTTGGGGTGCCCAACTTCCAAGGGCCCTGGCCGAGACACCTGAAGGCCCCAGGCTCCTTCATTTTTCACTGACCTCATCTGGACCTCACATACCTCGATTTGGCTGGGATACAACATGGTCACAGAAACACAAGGAAAGAGATAAGCTGTGGACAGACACAATGCTTGTTCCCTTCCCAAAAAGCACAGAGATGCTGAGATACCTTGAACAATTTGCGACCTCAATCCTGGCCCCTTCACAGCCACGACCTCCACAGCGAGGACGAGGGCTGTCACATGAACGTGACCTACACATACAGGAGCCTGTGCTGTCCCCGTCCGAATGCTCACACAGTTGCCATGGGGACCAAGGCCCCAATCTTCCATTTGTTGTCAGGTTTTTCACCTAGTTTAAAAAAAAAAAAAAAAAGAAAAAAAAAGGTCATTAATAGCAAGTTTACATTTCTGGACACAGCCCCACAATAGAAATGCCAAACAAAGCTGCCAGGGGGAATAAGATGCAGCTTAGATGGGAGCTGTCTGTGCTTGTGAGCAGGATTCAAAACAGAGGGTTGTTTTCAGGCTGTGCCACGTCAATGTTTACCTCCAAATTCCACCCCACATACCTAACATGTGCGTGCAGGCACCTGAGCCTGCCCTGCCAGCGCAGCGCCCATCTGCAGGCCGCGAGGCCACCGCGCTCGCACATCCCACAGGGCGCAGCTGCAGCCTCCCCAGCAAGGTGATGGCCAGCCATGGCTGTCCCCTCTGCTTCGCTTCTGCCTCTGGGGTGTTTGGGCCTGTTCCTGCCGAGTATTTCCCGAGGCAGTGTTTGTATAACCACAGCGACCAGTGCAGGCTGGGGCCTCCCTGAGCTTGGCCCTGTCCAAACGCACCGTAAGAACTGCCTCCGTTTCCCAACAGTGCTGTAGCCTATGTGGCTAAGCTGGGTGAAGGGCAGAAAGTGATGGAGATGGTGGTGGCTAAAATTAATGCTTAGGATCATGTACTGGGCTAAAGAGCAAGAATTCATCTCAAAGCAATTTACAGGCCAGGCCACACCAATGTTTGTTTCCTCTGCCCCTTGTTTCATTGCCTGCTCAGTGTCCAGGAGCCTGGGGCTTGAGCTCCCTCTGCACCACATTGAAGTGAAAATGCAGTAGTCCTGTGAGAAAAACAACTGTTCCAGCCCAGGACTGAGGATGACCTTCCAAGAGAAAGCGTGTCAGAGCCTGCTCCCATGTCTTGTTTTAACCATTGCTGCTGAGTCCAAAGATGTGGGCTGAAGGATTGCTGCTGGCAGCCAAGGCTGACTTGAGAAAAGCAGTGCTGCCTGCTGCTCTCTGGATCGCTCCCAGGCCATCACTACCTTCTCGTGCCCACTGCTGCTGCTGGAACCAGCTCTGACAACAAAATTCAGCAACTCCAGGACTATGCCTGGGAGCCTTCTCTGACACCTCTGCCTTGGGCTCCCCCCTATTCCTGCCCAGGTACAGGTGCGCCCCAGCGCAGCTCAGTCCCGTACCATCTGGGAACTGCTGCATTTAGCTCCCACATCAGGTGATACATTTCCACACCATGGTAACAACCTCAGGGCTACACAGCCCCCCTCTCCCCATCACAGAGGTGCTGCACCCAGATGATGTGTAGAGATATAACATCATAGACCACTTGGGCAAAGCAGACTAATGGTCCTGCAGAGCAGAGAACTCTCCCCTGGTTTCTCTGAAGCCTCAACACACACCAGGTAGCACAAGAAATTTGGACACAACAAGCAGTTAATGCAATGCTGAAGGTCTTACAACCATGATATCCTATGGCTACAGGGAGCCCACAGTATTGTGGTAGGCAGCCAGCACTAGGAAGGTTGAAAGTGCTGTGCCAGATCCAAGGTTTGCAGCTTGAGAGTGACCCTGATGCTACTCCTTTAGGAGCTAGGGGTTACCTTGGTTTCCCTCCCATGCCACTTACCTCTCCTTCATCTCTTCTATTTCATGACTGGCTTTCTCCTTGCTACAGTGCAGCATCACAATTCACCCTCCCCCAGCAGCTCCCTCCATCCTCCCCAACCCATGTCCCAAAGTGCAGGGTCCCACAGGTGGGACAGCACCCAAGGCAGCTGCCTGCACGTGGCTCATCCCCATGGGGTCACTCCTGGGGTGGTGGGATGCCCAACAGCTTTGGTAAACCCGTTGGCAAAGGCAATGCTGGGCTTGGCCTTGATGCTGCACGCAATGAAGAGCAAAGAAAAGAGGAGGCTGGGGCCCTGGCAAACGGCCCTGACCCCAAATCTGAGCCAGCTACCGCTGACAAGTCCCACTGTGCCATGCTTGGCTGAGCTGTGCAGCCAGCAGGATCAGTCCCCTGGGCTGCCCCAGAGGGGAATCATTTCTCCTGATTTCCAGACAAGGAAACCAAGGCACAGAGAGGCCACGAGCCTGCTCAGGGTCCAGAAGTGAGCCAACTGCGGGCAAGGGAGCAGTGCTTTCAAACACTCATTGTCTTAAACACTTTGCTCTGGGCTTCTCTGAGCCTGGCACTACATTAAACACTCATGATGAACCTCTGGTGGGCCATCATTTTTCCCTCTCACCCATCTACAGCAACATAAAAAATACACAGCAGTGACCTAGAAGTAATTTAGATCTGTTACTGTGCTTGTCAGGCAGCAGTTGGGGGGGTTTCAAGCATCTGTTGCAAACCTTTGTTTGCAGTAGATTATCATGTCGTCATAAAAATTTGCTCTGGGCTGCAGGTTGCAAAGCAAGACATCCAGAGAAAAGAACATTAAGTTTTGTTGTTGTTTTTTGAATTTGTTGTTTTAAACATGCATGCAGTCAAAAATCAATACTGTTTGGTTGCTAAAAGTCAGGGAGAAAAAGAATCAAAAGAACTACTTGAAGGTATTTAATACTAGATTTTTATCTCCTCTTTTCTCCTGCCTTACAAAAGTCATAATCCAAATATTGGATCATTTCTGTTCATTTCTGAGCCAGAATGCCTTGCTGATTCCAGCAGGGAGTTCTGTTCAGAAATCAATGGTATGATATGGCCCGTGGCTTCAATTAAAAAAAAAAAAAAAAAGCTGACAAATAATTATTGGCTCATAAGTGATACTGGGAAGCAACCCAAAAATTAAACAAATAAGCAGCCATAGCTGAAACGTTGAGATTTATAAACATGTCACGTTGAGAGTGTGGGAAGTTTTTTTTTTTTACTTATGAAATTACATATGGATTATTATTCCATCTTTAAATTCATAACAATATCTTCAAAAGAGCAAACTTAGGAAGTGGGATAAAAACTCATCTGCATTGATCTTTTTCAGGAATATCTTTACAAGGTAAATCCTTTGTAGCCAACACAGTGTCCATCGGACAGAGAGGACATCTTTAAAAACATCCATGATCAAATGCCCATCTGCGATCTGACATTCCTACTAATTCCAGAGTTCTTGTACTTAGTAAACTGATATACTCCTAGAAAAGGTGTCACCATTTTGTTTCTTCCCTGTACCATCTACAGGCTCAATTGCAGGATCTAAAAATTCAGACTGACCGCTCCTACCTCCTGCTGCCAAGATATTTTCAGTATTTATTCTGATATTACTGATAAGGCTAGAAGCATTCCTTGTCCTTTTATTGTACCTGTACCTCCTCTTAGGCTTCACATGTCAACTGCTTATAACTTTATCAAGCTTTGATTATTTCAGCTGGAAGTTTCCATCTTGGCTGTTTGATAGAAGCTGAAAGTTCTTTCAAAGTTTCAAAGTTTCAGTCAAAATATTTCAAGAATTTCTAAAACCAAATCTAGGAGGAAAGAGCATTTGTCCATAAATAGCAACATTTTCTTAGAAACAAGCTAGTGTTCAGGGCAAGGAACTGAACTTTATGCCATTGGAACACCTTTTTGCAATTTCCATTAAAAGCCACTCAAATCTGTCTAGGGTATAAAATTTCTGGGAGGTGGGGAGGAAAACTGTCAGTTTTCAGAGACTCATGGGTTTGATTTTGGCATGTGCAGTCCCCTCTGTGCACTGGGCAGGCTCCAGTGTGGGGCAGGGTAAGGTTATCCTGGGCAGTACAGCTGAGTGGCAGCCACACATGAATTGAGAGGGGCTGACTACACAAGTCTGTCAGTCACCCCAAAAAAGAATTGGGGGATCTAATGAGCAAGAAATTAGGGTAACATGGAGCAGATGCCAGAGGACTGAGATAGGGGTTTGCTGGATACACAAAGTTGGGACTATGATGAAAAACCCATGAGTTAGAGCATCATTTGGATCAGCATAAGGAGGACTGGACACTTAATTGGCATTACTCAGTTCCTGAATTGCAGACCACCATCATCAGTGACACCATGAACTCAGTTACCAGAGTGTGTGAGCCAAATCTAAACTTCCTTTTCCTGCTGGTGGTTCATGTCAGCATCAGTAAGATATAAAGTAGGATACAGCTTTGTATTTTTTTTCTTCTGCTAATTATATATATTAACCATTGCACAATGGTTGATTGACCAGTGCACAATATGTTAAAACACTGTATGATTAACTCTGTATTTAAGGTCCCTTAATATTAGATCTGGATAGTGAGAATCTGTGGTGCAATGTAGTGCTGTACAAAGATGTGCAGAGCAGCCCTGAACAAGCATGTTTGCATAAGATCAGCAGTCAAGTTGTGTTAGTGTTGTGGTTGACTCACAAATGCCTGGCCCTTGTAGGATATAATTCAATAATATGCCAGTTCTGGCTTTAAAAGTTCCTGTGTGCCACTCTCTTAGCTGTGCCAGGACATCTGTTTGTGGGCTAGGCTACAGAAGAACTCCTGAAATTATGTGAGTTAGGAAAAGTTTATTTGGGAGGAGTGATTTTAATCTACACCATGTCACACTGGAGTGTGATCTCACATACAGCTGTACCAGCACAGCTGAGTGCCTGGTGCCTGGCCCAGAAAAGTGGGGTGAGAAAAGCCAGGACTTCTTAAGATGGTAATTATCAAACTGAAGTCTCAGCATGGGCCTTTTTCACCAGTGACAACTGGCATTGGGTCACTGCATTCCTCTGCCTTTCCAGTGGTGAACTGCACTTGCTGCCCTAGACTTGCCTCTGCTGATCATGATCTTTAACCTGCACTGAACACGAAGAACATGCTTGTACGTTGCTGATGGGGGTGCTTAAATGAGCCATCTCATCCCATGCCAGAGGTGAACTAATTCCAGCAAGGGGCAGAGGAGAAAGAAAAAGGAAGCACTTGCATGTGGGTTTTAATGGGCTTGGCAGCCCATCAGTGGAAGAGCACAGAGCTGATGTATGCAGCAGAATGACAGCACCTAAATGGAAAATAATCTACAAGGAAAACGTTAAAATTGTAAAACTAGCACCCCAAGAACAGCCATAGCTGTATATTCTGTGCTGGATTTTTATGACCTTGAAACAATGATCTGGAGTAGCCTGTTCCCTAGTGTGCACCGCAGCAGACATGTTCAAACTAGAGGATTAACACCTCACACACCTATCAACAGACACAGGCATTAAGCAGGACGAGATAACAGCATGGGCAATCAAGAAGCGCTGCATCCCAGTTCAACACAGGAGGGTTATAAACACACAAGCATCTGAATCCAGCAGTGAAAAACTTAAGCCTGCCAAGCTGAGGATGGATTGAAGTAATGACTAATATTTCCTGGGAAAATACGAGAAGTAAGGAAGATAAGGGGAATAAACATCACAGTACCTCCAGATATAAATAGCATACTGAAGATATAACCCATCCAGCCCCCTCTTTCTCTCTACCGGACTTATCACTATTAACATGGTAATTGTCGTTAGATAAAGCAGATAGACATTAATGAGAATTTCTCCTCCCCTCCATCCCTACAACTTATTTAATAAGGCTGGTTTTCCTTCCCAACCACCTCCCAGGTATGGTTCAAGCAGCAGGAATTAAATTTGGCCAGATGGCTTCTGGGGATCACAGCCAGGAACTGGATGTTGAAGTCAGAGAAAAGAGGGTGGGCGGATGGGAAGGGAGCTGGTGAGCCAACTCAAACTAATTCAAGCAGACACTTTCTTTTAGCTGCTGCCTCTCGTGGAGACCATGAATATCACGGAAGTTTGGTCTTTGGCCTGTTGAATTGAGGTTTGAGCTGAACTCTCTCTCATATTCTCTCTTATACAGACTCCCCCCTTCCCTCATGTTCTCTAATAGATATGCATCTTTTTGTTCCCCTGCAAACCACCCATGCACTTCATGTTTCTTTGCTGCTCCCTAGGTGCCTCATCCTGCCTGTGCAACATTTCTCCACCAGTCATCCCATGGGCTGTGCTCAGGGATCCAAGAGGAAAATGAACTGAATGCTGCTCGAGGACACCGTACGTCACCGACTCTGATCTCCCCATCCTGCAGGGAAGTCCATAAGGTGGTGCAGACAGTGGGGCAGCCCTGAGACACCTCAGGTTTCATCTGGGGTTTACATAGTTCTCCGCAGGAACCCAACAACATGATCCACCCTTCTCCACCTAGCAAGGGTGGGCATGAAGGGGACTGAAAGCTTGCTTTGGGATCCCCCTTTTTGGGCAAATAAATACATTGGGTTTCTTTCTGCTCCCAGTAAGTGACTGTGCACAGGTATTAGAGGAAGCATGTGCCACTAGACTCTGAATGCTTTTGTACCAGCCAGTCCTCATCAGGCTGACACACATTCACTAGCAGTATTCCTTTTACACATATGCACAAACTCACATGTCGGTACATATAAAATATTTCCACTTACTGGGCACTCAGTAATATTTTGAGTCCACAGGCTCATGTTGGAACTGTCCTCAATGGTGGTGCATCGCTTCTGCTTGTTATCCCAGCCGCAGTAGGGGTCTCTGGCTCCTAGGCATTCCCTGCATGTGCAAAGAAAAAAGATTAAAGCTCTTTGAGGCTGTCTAGCTCTAAAGACACATATTCAAGCACAGTGCTTGTATATGACAGCTGTCAACTGTACCAAGGCTCAGCAGAAGAAACAATTTCTTCTAAGCAGAGGTTTACCTGCTTGGAAGAAGAGAACGGCTGAATAGAAGGGTGATAGGACACAAAGCAAATATCACTCATAGAAACTGTAGATTAAAAATCAGTTCACTTCTTTCCAAGGCCTAGGGAAAGAAAATGACTTTACAAATTTTAGTCAAAGAACACTTGTCATTGAGATATCTTTGTGCCCCCATGTAATCACTCAGCAGGCCAAATCTCACACAAAGCAACCTCTGTGAGTATGTTTTCTGACACTATGTCCATCCAAAAGGGTTAGACAAGCAGAATTAGCCAATGGACCAGTAATAAAGGCTTTCTATTAGTCCTGGCCTTTCCTGGAACAATGGCTTCATTTATAATCCCAACATCAAGATGTCAGTTTGGAAAAGTCACAGCAGAACATTATTTCTAAGCTTTTGGCTGCTTTGAACACTGCTGTATTCATTTTCCTCCTGAATCCATATTTACAGGCTAAGTGTGTGTTCCCAACATGTGAGCCGCTAAAGAAAAATAACTAGGGTTCCTACTGCCACGGAACAGAGAAGGTCAGTCACTGAATTAGTCTGTACCAATAAAATCCAGCTATATTGGTTGTTCCCATGAGTCGCTTTCAAATCGTTAATTTTCCTTAAGAAAAAAATAACAGTACCAGCCACACCATGCATGTGTTAGTGAAAGACAAAGAAGAGAGGACTAAACCCAAAAAGATTTGCAACACTATTTTTTATTCCAATAATCCATTCTCTTCTATCACACAAAAGGGCCACCAGGATCTTTCCAAAAGTCCCAAATGATTTGAAAACTGCCAATTAGGCAGCAGCAAGGGACCAAGGGGAAAAATTCAGTTCAAGAAGCTAAATGGGAGAGTAATAAAATTTATTCTAAGGGTTGGTATCAGTATGATAAATGAAACATCAAAAAAAAAAAAAAAAAAAAAGAATCAAATGCAATGAGATGTGAACGGCTCCCTCCCAGAAATCTTTGAAATCCTATTAGCCTGTAATCAGCCACAAATGAAAAAGCATGTCCCTTAAGCACAGCTGAAAACGCTCCATCAGCCTGTACTGACTCCACAGCCATTTGCCCCAAAGCAAACCCTTGATTGTTTTGTTGTTTGGTACCCATTGCTTTATATATATACACACACGCACGTATATATACACGTGTATATATTTATATTTTAATTACAAGTTTTCAGTTTGCTCCTACATTGCAGAAAGACATTTCCTCTACTAAAGATTTCACATAGTGAGCTGTAAGGAGCATAACTATCTTTCATGCTTTAGGAAGGTAGTTACAAGGACTGTCTACTACATTTTTCCTTCAACTGCTTAAAAACACCCAAGGAAAAGGCAAAGATGATTTTGTCCCAGCCCCAGGCAACAGAACATCAAATATTTGCTTAGAAAAGACTCTGCATCCCCAGTCCAAGGACGCAGAAGGGACATGTGCTGTTTTGCTCATTACTCTGGCTAGGCACCCTGGTCCTACTGGCATCCCACGCTGCCACCGTCCACGCCGTGGGGCTGCCTCCACGTACAGAGCTGCCCCTGCCATGCAGCAGCCCCTCGGCAAGGTCGGCATCGAGTCAGTGACTGAGAAGCCACAGGAGCATCTGCCCACCCTCTAGGTAACAGCACTTCAGGAGGGAGCTGTGCTTCTAGAGAGAAGAGTAACAATGAGAAAAGCAATGGGGAAAAAATAAGGAAAGAAGAAAGCCCGGGCTTTTAGTTACAGAGGCTTTTGGTCACGCTTTCAGACCCTGTCACCGAGTACACACTATTGTTTCCAACTGCATGAGGCCATTTTGCTGGGCGCCCAGCGAGCAGAGAGAGGTCATTGTAATTCATAACAGGGAAGGCTGTTGTGAGCATCACCCTATTATGATACACATTTTCTCTGAATTTAATTTATAGGAAAACATGTGCTGCATAAATTCAGGAAATAATCTCCATATGTTGTGTGCTGCAGCCCTCAGCCGCTCTGCAGGCTGCAATATATCCCGGTTAGGCACTGACCACTTTGCTGGCACTATTCGTAATGTGTCATGTAGCTAATGTGCTGCTCCCGGCTGAGAGCAGCAGGCTGCAGGTCCCTGATGGAGCACTAGGGTGGCTAAGCCCGCCTTCCCCGGCCACCAGCGCTGGTCCCCAGCTGATGGGCACAGGTGACGGAGCTGCAGAGCCACGGGAAGGCCGCGATGCCCAACCCTGGCCAAAGCCTGGCCCTGGGAGCAGGGAGCTCCAGCTGTCTCCGCTCTCGGGATGCTGGGTGTAATGGATCCTTACCCAGCTGCGGCTGCCATCCAGGCAGAGCCTGGGCTCTGCTGAGTTGTCAAAACGTGCACTCTGTAATTTAACAACCATCAAAGACCGGGACTTCTCTCCATCTGACGGCAGGCCCTCAAAACCATTTGAAATCTAAAAACAAAATAGCAATGCTGTCTGCCTCTCTTCAGGATTCAGAGCCCACTCATCTGCCTCAACTCTGGTA
This sequence comes from Oxyura jamaicensis, assembly GCF_011077185.1. Taxonomy (NCBI): domain Eukaryota; kingdom Metazoa; phylum Chordata; class Aves; order Anseriformes; family Anatidae; genus Oxyura; species Oxyura jamaicensis. The sequence goes on along the minus strand of NC_048899.1, from coordinate 25,176,699 downwards.
AGAAACCTATTATATCAACTGACAGCAGTACACTTAGGGGTGAGGAGGAATGTTATTTACTTACACACAATTTGCTCCATTTTTTTCCTTTTGTAAGCAGGAAAAGCATTACAATGTGCATTACTGCACGAGAACATTTCTGGCAAGTACTTTAAGTGAACATTTCAAAACCCACCCTAATTTATATCTTTACAATATCTTTAGAATATATGTCCCTATTTATGTCATTAAGTGATAAAACCACACCAGCAAGCACACACCAAGACATACATATGTATGCATGCACACACAGATCAAAATGCTTCACAAATGCATTGTCATTCTTAGTAAATCAGGCACTGTGGTGTGGAAAATGGAAAGATATCAAGGTATTTCCCTATGTGCAGAACACAAAATAAATTGAAATGTTTATGTGTAAATACCATCGCACACTGTGATACTGCCAAAAGGTCTCACACAGGCCTGGGGACCCGAAGTCATGCAGGGCACTATGTAAATGCTGTGAGATGAGACACAAAGGAGTTACCATGCTATAATGAATTTTGATGTTTCAAAGTCCATGGGACATGAGCCATTGGCTTGGAGGGGCCAGAATTTCATACCATACATAGTCTTCAGCAGTGAAAACTACAGCAAGGTTATCTCAGTGGCAGGCTAGGAATGCCCCTGGGAACTAATGACACAGTATCATTTCCCTTCATAATTCACACAGGTAGAGGGAACCCATTATCCCAAAAGACTACCCAAGTGTGGCAGGTTAACACTGGCTATATTAATGCTAATGACTTAGTTAATGAAATCCCCCAAAGTAGGATGTTTGTGGAAGTGAGATGGTGATGATACCACACAGTCCGTGCCCCCAGTTCCCCTCTGGCCATCTAGTAACTGTAGTGCATTCAGTGAGGACCCAGGAGAATACCTCTTGACGGATATCTAAGATGTTGGATTTATTATGACAGGACATTACTATCAATAGCGATTCACTTTAATTCATTGCCTTGCAATAAATGTCTCATCTGAGGCATAATGGCATACACTGAAAACACTCAATTGAAAAACAATTCCATTTGTATCTCCTATTCAAGCTATTTTTTCTCCGGTTCCTTATTCTCACTTACTAAGGACATTTGCATGAAAATAAGATCTTACTCATAAGAGCTCACCTGCTGCCTGCTGTTCGGGAGCTGTAAGCCTCCCTGTTGTTGGCTATTGCAATCATTTTTACCTCAGTCACCGGGGATAACACAAAGGATTATGACTGTGCAAGTGGGGCAGAAAGCACAGTGCTCTGAAGTCAACGGAAACTCTTAGCTATGACTCAAAAGAGTTTTTACGGGGCCTCTCAAGCCTAGCTGTGCTGAGCCTTCACTAATAGCATTTGCTGTAAAAAGGCTTCTGCTACTGAGACTCTGATCCTGCCTAACATCTCAAGAAGAGTCACAGCTTCATGAAGGAAGGGAGAAACACTTTTTTGCTTTCCTGTGCCCCAAGGGGCTACTTGGAGACATATAAGGCATGAGGCCATGTAAGTATCTCCATCAGTATTCCCATTCCTTAGAGGAACAGGGGAAGGGAACAGGGAAGAGAAGATGAAGGGAACCCAAAGGCAGAGGTAGGAAACTGGGAGGCACTTGAGAGGCATGGGCTGAGGGGTGGGCCCAGTACCTTGGTCCCTGTGGGCAAACCTCATCCTCCTAAAATAGGAATGGGTCATGAGAGGTCCTCCTAGCGCCATCCTGGGGGGTCTCTGAAGGTTCCTTCCTCTCACACATCCCCGCTGAGACCCTGTCTTGGGTCCTAATCCCACCTCTGCTCCCCACTCCAGGCATGTGACATTGCTGCAGCAGCTACAGCGGGAAGTAACACCTTCTTCGGGAAGTGCTGCTCAGCACCCTGTAATGAGGTGCATTGCCAGACAAGGAGGCCTCTGATCAGCTCAGTGTGGGAGCTGCTCACCTACACACTGAAAACCAGGCATCACCAGACTTCATCAGCTTTATTTTTTTTTTTTCCTTCTTTCTTTTAAAGTGGGCTAGACTTGTCCAAAGAAACAATAATGATGGATCATTGAGCACAATGCTTCCTACAGAGAATGCCTGTTCCAAAATGCATTACAAAGCAACAGCAGACTTCTGATAAGCTAAACAACACAAGGATTTGGAAACTTTTTTTGTAATAGCCTGAAAGACATCTTCTTTCAAAATATTCATTAAAACTTAAATGTCTGTAGTTCAAAAGTTTCTGATTCCCTCTTCAATTTGCTCTGGGTCTAGATAACTTCCTCTTTTGCTTGTTTTACCCTGAGAGCTAAAAAGCTTTAGACTGTGTAATAAATGGATCATCAAATCAATAGAACCAGACCCAAGAGATTAGTCTTCAGCAGACCAAAGGAAAGAAAGAATTACTAAGGCTTCTTCCCACTCTTACACACAAACATGCCATTTTGTACCAACAGCCAAGGAGTTGTCACCCGGAGCACTCGCACTACAGGACTGTACTTTTCTCATCTGCCAGGATGCACGTGCCCTCCCACTTTTGTTCCCTCTCTCTGTATTTACCTCTTTCTCACTACTTTTGGATGACTAAGAGCAAATAGGAATGAAATGACAGGACGTCATGAGCTGCAGAGGCAGGGCTGTAGACCCAGAGATTGAGAAGCTCTCTTCCTAGTCCGTGTTTTCTAACAAAATCCCACCGTCATGCCAAGAGAAGGTTCTGCATCTTTGCTGATGATTTTTGGAACTAGTGGTGAACATCATAATTGCCAGGGTGATATAATAGCTGTCATTTTGCACCTAGACCTTTGAAATCCCACAGGCATCACCGATTAGTTCATTAGAGGCACAGAGATGGTAGTGCCATAAACTGAATAACGCAGTGCTAACATTTACAGGCCTGATCCTTCAGGGCAGTGAGCAACCTATGCTCATCCATGCCACAGCATCTCAGGAGCACAGTCGGCATGCTCATCATTCATTCACCTTGCTCATCTGGGGGAGTAAGATCCCACAACTTCACACTGGTTTGCTCCACTCTTTGAGCAGGTAACTGAGAGAAGAGCACTCTGCAAGCAATACGGGGGTTTTAGCTCTGTCACTTAGTTGCGAGCATGAGGCTGTGTTTGGCAGACAGGCATTTCCTGACAAGGTTAGCTTACTGTCCCATTGCTATCAACCTGCGGAGGGGCTGAACTATGGAAATAATCATATTAGCTTCCAGCCAACCAAATCATAATTACTGACAACCTCAATAGCCCATGCAAGGGAGAGTGGACTTCTGTCTTTCCTAAAGTCAGATGGCATGAAAAGAGAGGAATAAGAATCAAAAGGATGTTTGGGGCTTAAGAAAATAAGATTAGAAAGGGAAAAAAGCACCAGACCTTCAAACAATCCCCCTAATTTTGACACCTTTAAAAATTCAAACTACAGAGATGAGTTAGTGATCTGTGCAAATCCATTATCTTTCCCCACTGAGAAGAGAAGCCAAGTGGAACTGAGCTGCTTTAGTGAGGCGTTGGTCAAGCAGCAGCTTCATTTCTCAGCTGGTGAACGCAACATATTCTGTGCCAGCTGCTACTGCTCTTTGCTCAAGACTTCTAGCCACAGACTTCATAAGCCGTAATTTGCAGAATGGGGCGCTGCTCAGGAAGAAGATACTGCTGCTGCTCAGAGGTACCACCACCACGAGGGCTTTGGCTGATGTTCATCTAAAGAGAGAAGGTTCGGTATTTTGCCATTTGATACCGGACACTTTGGCATTTGATACTGGACACAGAGAATGTGGAGTGTTCGTGTGCTGTGTGTGTATGCAATTTATCACCCACACATGCTTAGCATCAGTGCCTGGTGCTCTGCACATGATTTGTTTGACTGCAGAGATTAAAGCCATGGTGTAAAACAACCTCTAGAACTGAGGTCCATTTGTGAGCCAAACACGTGTAGCTTATTTGAAAGGAACAATACACAGACACATGATTTTCATAGGCAGTTTCATTTCATTTTCCTTTCCATGTCAAGGACTTTGACTTGCTAGTTTCCACCTCCTGCCTTACTGTTTTCAGTATCTCTTTAATCGATTGCAGTTTACAGACTATGGCCTCGTACAGTTTACACAACAAACTATTTAATTTCTTACTTTCTGACATCCCATTCCATCATCTTTTAGCAACAGTGACTTCTTTATTGGATAGGTGTTTATTTTTATTTTTAAAGCTGTGAAATAAAACAACATTGCACTTATTCAAATATGAAGATTAATGCCATCCCAAGAAAAATTCTGATTAAATCTGGATTTATGTTTACATCAGTAAAACAGGTTATTAAAAAAAATGAGTAAGTATTGCTCCATAAACGCTATCTGAAAGACACTCTTGTCACAGTGCCAAACAAAACTGACCTCTAACAAAAACAGAAGTACAGAGGGCCACTGACTACCAGCGATGGGATCAGTCATCCACAAGAAGACTCAGCTACTATTAAAGTCCTAATGAAAGGAATAGCCAGAAGGAATTCCTGAATGCGGGGCATGTTTGTCCGCATTGTGAAGCACAGCCATTTCCTAGCCTCAGCAGGCTTTTGAGCCTTAAGAAAACATGCCCCTCAGGGCTGCCATATGGCAAAAAGCAGAGTGGAGCAGACATCCTTTGGAAAGGCAGCTTGGGCAAATCAGTGCACTCAAGTGTTATTTCCTCTCTCTGCCCTGTGTCAGTCAGTGTCTGAAGGCAGCTGTCATATTAAGATGTGCTCTGCTCCCGCGTTTCTGCTTTGTGGTTGCAGATCTGAGACTTCTGTGTGAACATGGCAAATTCCTCTAGTCTGGCGCTGTAGGTGGATCCAGGAAAAAGGGTGCTTTAGATGAGCAAATCTACTGCTAGGGGGACAGACAGGTGCTTTACGTAGCCTCCAGAAGATGCTGATGATTTAAGGATATAAATAATGCTAAAATGGCAACTGAGGAAGGGAGAGAAAACTGCAAAGGCAGAAAACTTAGAAAGAAATTTAAGTGATAATAAAAGTCTACAGTTATCACCCAGGCTGCAAAAAATAATCCATATTCAAGCAGCTCCTTTGTGAAAGTTGGATTTTGTTAAGCTCTGGGTAATTATTTTCTGCTCAACAAGATATAGATTCGACAGACCCTTTGTATGTTAATGTATGTTAGAAAAGGCAAATAAATATTAGACTACCTACTACAGCTCTGGGGATCTAACAACCCTTCGCTAATACAGGGCTATTTCAACACCATGTAAGGGGCAATCTCCATTGTTTTTTTCCCATGTAGCTAAAAAAACACCACCAAACCACATCAACTCCACTTTTTAGCACTTAAATAAATGGATATTCTTGAAATCTAGCCCTACCCACGTACAGACATGGAGTGTTCCCATAGATCTATAGTATTTTGGTGTTCTGACATGTAAAGGACACCAGGCAGAAGTACAACGATATGTTTTTCTACCACCCATACATATTTTATGCACTTACAGGTATTTATATTTTATACTTAAAACAGCAGCAACAACAAATTTGCTCTAGGTCCAGATTTTCCTCCCCAAAGAGGTAAAACAGCACATCTCCTAATAAAAAGTTGATGATGCCTCTGTAGCGATGCAGTCAACTGGTAGTAACACCAGACTGCTGTAACACCTCTGTGTTTTACACTGTAAATGCAGGCTGGAAGCTTGAGACACGAAGCAAAGCAGCCATGGCAGCAGTAAGGCAGTAGGCATCAGGAGCCACGTTGCTGAATACGACCACTGCCTAGAATACAAATCTCATGACCTAATAGTAGCAAATTGCAAGAATTGACAGAAGCAATGGATATCTGCCCTGGGGCTTGCTGGAAGCTTCAGTTATTAATCTTGTTTATATAACAGTAGCATCAATGTCATCTTAACATTATGTATTCCAAGAAAACTACCTGTTTTCCTGTCAGTCGCCGCTGTGTTGAAACTAATTTCACTCAGCCCACCTAGCAGTTATCAGATGGTAATGACTTTTAGACATCATTGATCTGAGTTGGCCTCAAGCCAGTCTGCTAGAGGTCCTGCAAAGGATCCATATTCTAAACCGCCCCTGATTTTGTGAGCAAATCACCTGGGCAGTATGCTTTAAAAATAAGAAGCAAACAAAAGCCCTCAGCACATTCAACCTCCCTGCTTTTTTCTCCCTCCCAGCAACTCCAAAGCCCCCCCTCTGGACAAATCTGCAACCTAGTCATGACAACAAAGAGGCAGAAGCCCTGAAATTATCTGACTTTACCTGGCAATTTATGAAGTGACCTTCATCTGTTTCAGCAGTTGAACATCCCCAGACTCCTGCTACTGCTTGGTTTTCTTTCTACCACAGTACCATTCTTTCAGGGCCATTTGCATTGTTCAGAGCTAAAAGTGAGAGCCCAGAAAGTATGCAGACAGCTTAAAATGAATGTAAAGCTTACTGTTGGTTTGTATATTTAATGCGAATGGGAAAAACTGTAATAACTCATTTGGTTCTGAGCAGGGCCGTTCCACTCCTTCATCCTGTGCCCTCTCCTTTTCAGTAATGCAAGCACCAGCAATCTCAGCACAGGCTTATTCCTCAAACAGCCTCGTGCTGGCTTCCCTCCCGGCACCACACTGCATTTCTCTCCTCACTGCTATTTGTGATTCCCTCGTACTTAAATGCCATCTACAAAGTATGCTATTTTCTTCTTCCATTCCATTAAAGATAATGTCAAATAAGATGAAACTGAAAACCAATCTCTCTGGCATCGTACTGGAAACATGCCCCTGCTCACTCCCTTACTGCTTACCCTTGCCACCTTTTTTTCCCAGTTTCAGACACACATGGCCACGTCCCTTTCCCAGACTGTTCAAATGAAGCTCTTCAATCACTCTCCTTAGACCTGTTCCATCCCCTCCAATCTCAGAGGTCCATATCCTGCAAATAGTATGGATGTGCTTAGCTTTACATATATAAGCAGCTACATTAAAGAAAATGGGAGTAATTGCCTGCTACAGCAGATGCAAATGTGTTTTCAGGATAGAGAAAATGGTATAATTTTGCACTTCTATTTAAAGAACACAAATCCATTTCATCTACCAAACTTTATTCTTTCCAAGAGCTTTAGTGATCATGGTTCTGTATGATGTCTTCATTCTCTGTCAGTGGGAGTCTTGCTATTTACTTAAATGCAACCAGAATGCCAAACCAGATGTTTAGTGATTTATTCTGATGTATTATTGGATACTGGAGATGATAAAAGATTGGGGTGAATACTCTCCTGTCTGCCTATGAAGTCTCCCAAAGCTTTGCAGAATTATTGGTGGTACAATAATTAGCTAATTTCCTTAACCTGGGAGAGGCCAAATCAGCCAAAGCAGATGGAAAGCAGTGATTAAGCTCTATAACAACATTTTCATAGGATCTTACCTTTCCTTCTGCCTCTATTTTATAGGATGTTCAATGTGCTAGATATTTTTTAAAACTTTCCAGGAGATATTTTCAAAACAAAATCTGGGCCAGCCTCAGCTCAGAAGAAGAGGATGGATGTTCAAGGTCTTTGATTAATAATAAAGCATCAACGTCACCTCAGCGATCTGCTAGTTGCTGGGCTGCACTGAACAACAGTCTTCATTTTCTCCCCTACCACTTTTACCATCTTCTCTCCCACGCTTTTTACCCAACAATCGTTACTTGTTTGTCCTTGGAGGAACTATCATCGGTCTGATGAACAGGTCAGGATTTCCAGCCCATATTCAATTCACTCTTTCCCTGAAAGTTGGAAATATTAAGGTCTCTTCCCAGACTGTATTATTCATCCAATTAAGTTCCCCAACATTTACACTCCTGAAATGTGGTACTTTTGTAAGTCTGTTTTTGCAGTCTTGAACTCAAATGCTTCATTCTTTTGTTACAGAGGATTTTGTACCATGGAAGGAGTAAAAAAAAGAAGAAAATAGCAACAACAGTAAACAGCAAAGCAATGCCCTAGGTGATATCTCATATCCCTTAAAGGGTGGTATGGAAGTGGTACAAGGACCTTGTTTGGAATTCCAGTTCTGCACTTTGGAAGGCAGGTACAAAAGGGAGAAAGAGGGCAAAAAACTGCCTCATTACCTAGGCTACTGACCCTTTTCTTCCAAAAGGTCCCTGGAGCCATTTCAAGAGTTACTTACCTACACGTACTTAGTTGTCTGATCACTGTTCCAGAACTATTTAGAGGTGAGTTCTGTTTCTCACACAGATCTCAAGTCAGCAAATAAGAGTACTTGTCAGCTGAGTCATTTCTGCTAGCTTTGCATTAAGCACCATGGCCAGAGGGGATGCACAACAGAATTTAGGCCAAGTAGGAGGGCAAAAGCTCAGCATAACTCAACAGCAAACTCCCTGGAACGGGGTCAAAAAAGCAGGCAGAGTTCAAATGACAGACTGTCATGGTTGCACACAAGAGGATCTGTCTCCACATGGCCTCAGAAGCAGGAGCATCTCCACCGCCACGAGGTTGACCCAAGGTAACACTCACACAACCTGATGTGATACCCACACATGAGCACTGCACAAGGGGGAGAGGACAGACCATCCAAACTATTCTCAAAACCTCACTGTACAACCAAAGTGCATGCCAAACCTGTGAACTGTGGGTTTTATGCTAACTGGAAGAAGGAAGAGGAAAGAATGAATATCATCATTAAGTGCATTAACACAAACTGTTCAGGACTGAGAGAGCAGAATACTTAAGAGACTCTCTGGTCTCAACCCCAAACACATTTTCTTTTGCTCATTTGAACTTGTAATAAAGGAACAGCTACAATAACACTCTGAGGCCAGCCTCAGGGTGCACAGAGGCACATGGCCCTAATGCTTCAAAGGGACGGTACAAACAGATCACAAAATATTCCCTAAACAGCCAGCTTCATTTTACTACCTGTCTGACTGCAATTCCTAAAATGAATAATCTCATCCTACCCTTTGAAAATATTACTAAATATTCCTGTAGATAGGCCCCACCTGAAAATAATGTTCCAGATCTTTAGTCCTCACCCCTTTACAGTTCAGATCCAGGATTTTATTCAGATACATTCTAGAGATACGGTGGTGTCGGTGACAAAGCTGCAATGCTGGCTCTCCAAATATCCCTCCCCAGAGCTTGAGGGCAACTTGAGGTAAAAATCCAAGCTCATTTGAAAATTGCAGGGAGGTTAAAAAGATTTCAAAGCCATGCAAAATCCAGCAACGAGCACAGCCAAGCTACCACCCAGCAAAGCAGCCTTCAAAACACACTGCATGTTCAAAGGGCTTGCAGGTTTTGCTCGCTTTGGACATCTTCCTAATACTCTTCAGCGAGAGTGGGGAACAGCATACTGAAGCACAATAGGAAAACACACACACGCAAGGTCCCTCCAGCCAAGTCCAGCCTGTAAATTTGGGCAGCTGACATTACAGATGTCTTCCTGTTGCCCTGCTGCTAAGACTGGCTGTTCTGAAAAGACAGATTGAGACAGGTCAGTAGGCAAGCACAAAGCACTGCTCAGACACCCAGAAATATATTGGGTCAATGAACTACATCAACACATGGGGCTGAGCTACTGGTCACCATTTAAGAGATTAAATTGGTGCCGTGTCAATAAAGAAATAGTAAAGGAGATGGCAGAAATCCTTTCCTCTTTCCATCTCTTCCCTTCGCTGCTGTGTTTTCCTCTGCCCCTTCTCTGAGCCTTGGAAACAAGCCCCAAGGTTTAAAGCAACACAACAGCAACGATTGCTGGACAGGATTGATTCTGGGATCAATTTCCCCTCGATACATGATTGCCTGTTGCAGGCAGAACGCAGGGTGAAGGCAAGAGCTCTAAGTCAGCAATCAGGAACCCACATCAACCCCCGGGGTGTAAAAGGCTGCAAAGTTTTCCTGATAACATGAGGCAGAGCCAAAGAAAATAAACAGTGTTGTGGTATTCCTGCCTGGGAGGCACAAATTCTCCCTCACCTCAAAGCTTCCTGAGCCCCCATCAAAACAATTAGATTATAAAAACTGCTGAAACCAGAGCTTTTCGGGGAGGACAGTCCAAAAGTCACAGCATAACAAAAAAGTAAGCGGGGGGTGTTGTAGGGGTGGGAGCCCTTCTTCCCGTGGTGGCTGTATATTGGCATGTATTAAGCATAGACACAACAATAAGCAATAAATCACAGCCCAGGAGAAGTGCCAGGTGGAATGCACTGGAGGAAATTAAAACATCCCTCTCGATATAGTTCAACATTGAAAGAAATACAAAGGAGGGCAAGTTGACTTATCACCTGTGTAGCCAGGATGCTAAGGGGAAAAAGGTTTCCAGAATCTGCAGCTGAAAAAAATCAGTTGAATAATTTCCTACAGAAAAAGCTGAGCTTAAAAATTAATAATGATATCACAACCATCCTTTCAAACAAATAAATAAATACCAGCTTTCCTTGGCTTTCCTAAGCTTCTTTCTTTTTTTTCCTCCTTCTTTCAAATGCACAGCCCCTCCAAAAGACTCGGCCATGGAGCAAAGGGTCCATCACGACCTCCACAAGCACACCAACTGCCCAGCACTGAAATTCAGCAAATTCTGACCTCTCACATTGCCAAACGTATGCAACCCACCATGCTGTCTGAAGACCACACCTCATGTGGTACAGACCAGTGACTGGCTCACATTGCTTAGAAGTATGAAACTAGTCATGCTGGAATAAAGTTTTACCACCAGGCGATGATGCTGTGGCCCTCGGGTCCTCAGTAGATGGTGCTCCTGTGAGGTACCCTCCAACCAATGTATTATTATTATTTTTTTTTCCTGCTTGTTCCTTTTTTAGGCAGTTGAGCAAACCTCCACCCATTTGAGCTTTAATGGAACTGTCACACAGAGTACTTACACAGGCTGAAACTGGGACATGATCTATAAATTACCGGAAAGTTGAACTCAAGATTAGGAAAAGAAAGAAAAGGAAGAACTCATTTCTCTTGAAACTGGATCATATATATGTATACACACATAAATATTCTGAAACTGAAACTCTCCAGGACAGCCTGAAGAGGACAGCTGTTATGTTCTACCTTTTCAAATCTCTGCTTTTAAGGGCTAAGGATGGGATGGCATTTTCCAGCTGTGATTCTCTTACTAAACACTTCAGTGTCAGCCTGTCTGTATAAGCTGCTAAACCTTTACACATTAAACATTTCTGAGTCTAACTTGCAGTAATGACCAAGTTGCATTTTCCAAAAGGGATAATTAAGAGGTTCAGCAAAAACAGAAAGAGCGAGCATTTTTATATTTAGACAGACATGAATTTGGTACAAGCTGATAGATAAACTCTACTTTTTGAAAATAAAACGATGGTGACATTTTCTTTATAATTTTTTTTTGGCCAGAGAACAGGGGCATCTTGCACTAGGCCATGAAAGAGGGAGTCCATTTAGACACTGCTAGCAAATTCCTTCCTCTTGTCTAGCACAGAGGACATCAGTTTCAGACAAAACTCTCATCAAGAAGAGCAGGGCAAAGGCATGAGAGAAGACGAAAGAGTGTTTTTAGAGATGTAGACATGCAATTACCCACAGCAGACCCCACTACACTCTCAGGGAGCATGTCTCAATCAGTTGGTATCACACTGGTTCACCTGCTAAAAAGGGGGATATTGTTCAGATCCAAAAGCCTTCTGCACTCCTTTCTGGGTGGAGAACTGCTCTGGAGCCAGGGCTGACAATTAAATTTTTTTTCCTACTACCTTTAAAAGGTGCAATCAAGACACAGAATCTATCCAGGTATAGGAGGTGTCACACAGACTTGAAATGAACTATTGGGTTCCAAAAGCAATGAGAAGGGGCCATGCAGCCCAGCCCTGCCTCATCAGATGTTTGAGCGGTGATCACTCAGATAAGCAAGAACAGTCTGGCTGCAACCCAAATTTAGAAACCTGCAGCCCTACAGCCAGCAAAACACATGGAGCTAATAAAATGAACAGTGAAATGTCAAGATTAAAAAAAAAATAAAAAAAATATTGCCAGTCCTTCCTTGGTAAAAATACAATTAATTTCTGATGAAGATTAATTAATATTTACCAAAAAAAATTGCTTATTCTCACTGTGCCTGTCATGAACGTATATTACAGGAGATGCATATTCAACAGTGTCTTTTGTCTTGTAGTGATGAAAAAAGGCATTCTACACCAAATCAGACTGGAATAAGTTTCCCTGGTGCTTTTCGTTTAAGTTGAAGTGGAATATATCAGAGCTGTAAATTTGCTTACCCTTCTGTTCTGTACATGGAGCATCTCTCCAGAGGAATTTTTAGCACTCCATTATTTAAGCCCACAAAGAGTGACCTGTCGCTGTGCAGGATTTGGAGACTCTTGATTGCTTCCCGTTGTCCGTCAGGAAGGATCTGCATTTCCTCTAAATAACAACTCCTCAGGCTCCTGTTAGTGGTAGAAAGGGCCTTCAAGATGGTGCCATACTCTATTGGAACAAGAAACAAGGCACAAGTAAATTTTGGAGGCATTGACTTCACGTCACACCTACCTAAAGACTGAAATATTAATGTCATCTTTATACAACTGCTTTAAATCTGGTTCTGTGTCACTTTCAAATTTTAACACACCTGCTGCCCGTGGTATGGAGTGCCCCAGCTACATGGTTACAATCCTCAGCAGTTCTCAGACATGAGGGAGACCATCTGGGAACGCATTTTAATGGCAAAACAGAAGGATGTGCACCATCTGAAGACTGAGTACCTGGAAATATTTTCCAGTTGGAGCACTGAGGCCAAAATGAGTCTGGTCCTGTTACCAGTGAGCTGTACAGCAAGGTGACCTGAGATAGTGGGGATCATTTCTGGTGCCTCAAAGTCTGTATTTCTTTTGGTTTATGGAGCAGATCGGTGTGATGTGATGCCATGACAAATGACAACAGATGTAGAGGCCCTGCTGGAAATCTCAGAGGCCTCTGTAATGACTGCATGGGTCACGGGTCTAATTGATCCTCTTCCTGGAAGAAGCCAACCTGCCAGCTCAATGAGGGGATGTTATGGCATCAGCAGTGCATATGCAGAAACGTATACATTTGTATTCACAGTGCTCTTAACTAAACAATTTAAAAATCCAATAAAGTGTGGGAGATCTATGCTGGGGAAAAGGGGGTAACCA